>NW_027461488.1:0-300000 GCF_030463565.1 Pelecanus crispus | reverse complement strand
TCATGGTGGAACGATCCCCAGTGCTGCCCAGCGCTGTAATAAAGAATGCCTGCTTAATAGTAACTTTGTTGCTATTGAGTTTTATTTCGGGAACTTTCTGAAGACTCCGTTTCCTCTTGAGGAGAGGTTCGGACTTTGAAGAATAGTATCTGCGAGTTTTTGTATCAGTTGTGTGACTTGTTTTTTTTTTTCCCTGGGTTTTCTTTCTCTCTCTCGTTTTTCTCCTTTTCATTACAATTTGTATTACTATTTGTATTATAATTATTATTTCAATTATTAATCTGTTCTTATCTCAACCCCTGAGTTTTCTTAGTTTTGCCCTTCCAGTTCTCTCCCCCATCCCACTGGGGAGGGGAGGGTGAGCGAGCGGCTGTGTGGAGCTTGGTTGCCGACAGGGGCTAAACCAGGACACTGGCCAACTCTGGAAATGCGAAGAAAGTCTCTCTTCCTCCCTACAGGCCTGTGTTTCGGCTGTGGAAGAACTGTCTGAAAAACTGTCCGGTGTTCCAGCAACTCAAAGAGGGTATGTCCTACTCCCCACCTGTACGGACCAGTATCTCAGCTGTTAGGAGTAAGCGTCCCTCTGCTCAACAGAGAGGATATAGTGGATACACACCACGGGCCACCCTGTGGTTTTACCTGCGTGACCATGGAGAGGACATGAGGAAGTGGGATGGGAAAATCTACCTCGACCCTAGAGGCATGGGTGCATGAGTTGCAAGGAAAAAGAGTCACAAAAGGTGATTCTTCCAGGTAAATTGCAGCTCCAGTTTCCAGTGGGCAGTTCCCCAGACAGAGTAGAAGGGTTGATTTTACTTCTGATCTTAATAAAGGGACTTTTGATTCGCATTTACAAGAAGTGAGTAATGAATACTATGAGCAGGACTAGAGGGGGCCTGCGTCCAGCCAGGTGGAGGAAAGGGACAACCGTTTTACTGGACTGTGTGGATTCGATGGCCTTATGATCTTCCCAGTCCTTGACATAGTAAGTCTCTGGCTGCAGGACAGTGTGGCTGATGTTCCCAGAGAGGTCTTCCGAAGCTGCCACATCTTCTGCTGATGGGATCTGTCAGGACAGCTCTCACAGCTTCTCAGGGGTGCAGGAGAAGGAGGCGCTCCAGAGCAGGACTTTCTTCTGCCACCGTCAGAGGGACAGGGCATCACTGCTACCTTTCCGAGGGATGGTTGCAGGGTGTGCAGCTGGGATGTGCACTCGGGTCTGCACAGGGCTGCAATTCAGAGTGATGTCCTCCTGCTCCAGAGATGCTGTGTGCTCGGGACGGTGACTCTGCCCCATGCCATGTCAGCACTTGGCCTGCCCTGGGAGCTCCCTACGGTGGTGCAGGGAGGTCTGGGTGGAAGGAGAAAGCCCTGGCAGGGCAGGGTCATTCTTCCACCTGGAGGGTGTTATGTGGGATGGGGCTGCTCACAGCTCTAGCTCACAGCTCTAGCTCACAGCTTTAGCTCACAATGGGGACATTTGGAGATGGGGACTTTTCAAGGGGAAGGTAAGTTCACCAGGTACCTGCAAGGTCTTTCCTGACTCAGTTGTTTTGTGGGTTTGGGGTTTTTTTTTTTTCAGTTTTCCAACATCGGCAATAGGGAGATGGAAGCAGTTTTGGAGGTTTAGATTTGGGGGTAAGACTGCTAACATGTTACTCTGAAAGATCAAGAGGTATGTGAGGAACCTCAGGAAGTCCCTTCGCCCTCCCCTGCCCCTGCCCCCCAGCCTACAGGCAGCGCCGACCACTCCGATCTTCTGGTCATGCCTGGCCCTCTCCTTGTGCTCCCCACTGGCCCTTGGGAGCTGGGTGGGGATCACTGCTGTGAAGCCCCACCCTGGGGCTCTGTGGATGTGGCGGGTGCTTGAAGGGACTATGATGCATTTGAAAGGAGAGTAGATGTTCAGTTATGTCTGAGGGTGACATGAACGACTCTCCTGCCTCTCCCTTCCTTGTGCCTGCTGGGTCCCCATTTCCTCCACTGGGACTCCAGAGTCCTTGTTTCCCTGCCGTCGCCTGGGTTTAGCACTTCTGCTTTGAGCGACTCCACCTTGGGTGATCTCTTACTTTGTGCGTCTCTAGTCACTGCCTGCCCCAGGCACACGCTGTCTATGGAGATCCCTGGGGTCTCCAGGCAGCTCCAGGTTTGCTTTCTCAAGGCCATCATCTGCATGGGTATGTCCTGGGTATGTACATCGGTGACTGCTCACCATCTCCATTGTAAGTAGACATTGACGGGTTAGTCTTAAATCCAGCCTTCGGTGTCTAAGAAGTCACAATGTGACACTGAGCTCTTTGCTCCTTAATCAATGAAGAAACAGGCCCTTTTGGGGAGCAGTTGCTCATGCCTGTTCTTGGCATCAGCTTTGGAAGATGAGCCCAACCTTTGTGCACTGAGGAGGTCACCCTATATTACAGAGATGCTATATGAGAGCCACCTCTGACCCAGTGTTAGATGTACATTTATATGGACGCCAGGTGAGAAAGAACAGGTCCATTCCTCAGTAGAAGTGAACTGAGTCTAAACATTTGTGTAGGAACAAAATAACCACAAATTACCACAAAATTATAATGATAGCAGCTACGATAATGATAATAAGAAGAGTAATGATGATGATAATCCTAATGATGAACATGATAACTAAAAAAACCATAGCATAGGCCTGGAATGGGATACCCTGGGAGTCATTTGTGAGGAGAGAAGTTTATCACTACTGAAAAACATCCAAGAAATCATTTTCCGAATGGCATCCTTGAGCTCTTTGTTCCTCAAGCTGTAGATGTGGGGGTTCAATGTTGGAGGTACCACTGAGTACAGAACAGCCATCACCGGCTCCAGCGATGGTGAGGAGATGGAGTGGGGCTTCAAGTAGGCAAACATGCCAGTGTTGACAAACAGGGACACTACAGCCGGGTGAGGAAGGCACGTGGAAAAGGCTTTGTGCTGTCCCTGCTCAGAGGGGATCCTCAGCACGGCCCTGAAGATCTGCACACAGGAGAAAAGAATGAAAATGAAAACACCCCAAGCTCACAAAGACACCAACCATAAGAAGCCCAACTCCCCTGAGGCAGGAGTTGGAGCAGGAGAGCTTGAGCATCTGGGGAAGTTCACAGCAGAACTGGTTTATGGCATTGCCTCGGCAGAGTGGTATTGAAAATGTATTAGCAGTGTGCAGCAGAGCGTGGAGGAAACCACTGCCCCAGGCAGCTGCTGCCATTTTGGCACAAGTTCTGCTGTCCAGGAGGGTCCTGTAGTTGAAGGGGTTTGCAGATGGCAATGTAGCAGTCATAGGCCATGATGGTGACAAGACACAGTTCTGCTGACATCAAAAAGGAAAAGACCTGGCAGCACATGCCAAGGGGATGACCCTGGTGTTGCAGAGGGAATTGGCCATGGACTTGGGGACAGTGGTGGAGATGGAGCCCAGGTTGAAGAGAGAGAGGTTGAGGAGGAAGAAATACCTGGGGGTGTGGAGGCAGTGGTTGCAGGCTATGGAAGTGATGATGAGGCCGTTGCCCAGGAGAGTAGCCAGGTAGATGCCCAGGAAGAGACAGAAGTGCAAGAGCTGCAGCTCCCGTGTGTCTGCGAACACCAGGAGGAGGAACTCAGTGATGGAGCTGCCGTTAGACATTTGCTGCTTCTAGGTGTGGATGACTATGGAAGAAAAGGCATTGAGAAGTTAGGGGAGATTTCTCTGAGCAAAACCTACTCTGCTTCTCAAAGAAATCCCCTAATCTGCTTCTCCCATTTCCAGGAACACCTTTGGCAGGTGCCTTTCATGAGCTTTGTTTAGGGCCAACTAAGGGTGTCTCTGGGAGCAGGGGGCTCTGCTGTGGGCTTTGGAGGAGACAGTCCTGCCCTACACCAAAAGGTAAATAGGGCCATGGGGTGATCTCAGATCAAATCCACTTGTGATATCAAAAAGTTTTTCAGCATTGTCGCTCCCAAATCACCCAACCGTAGAGCAGAGCTTTGGGGATTTTGATTTGTTTATTTTGTCCTTGTTGCCCCACCACACCTGAGGAGTGTTTTAAGGCAGAAATCCCTGGCATTTCTGCTGCACTCCGAGTGAAACCTTGTGGGTCCTGAGAGGCAAAGGGGTTTTTCCCTTAGTGTAGAGTGAGATGAGCCAGTCTGTCCATCAGTCCTGTTCTCAGCTGCCCTGTGCTGGCACCTCTTTGAGCTGGAGGGTGATTGTACTCAGATGTTCCCCTGAAAAGAAAGTGGACACTACTGAGAGCAGAGGAACCCGGTTTCAAAGTGCAGATCTCCAGACTCTCCATGCCCACCTCATTGTACCTGAGCATGATCTCAGCTCTCCCCTCCCAGCCGGGGACACAGGGGGCTTATTGCAGCTGCCCACCTACAGCTGTCCGGCAGCATTTCCATGGCCTTAGCACCGAGGTGTCTTCTCCGTGGGCCTCCTACATAACACAGAGATGCTATGGGAGAGCTGTGCCCTTCTGGAGGGCAACCTGCAGCCCAGCAGCACTCCCAGGGGAAGTCAAATGTCCTAAAGATGGGGTGTCCTGAAAGGAGGGCCAGCTCATTCCAGTCCCCCACACTGCAGTGCCAACAGACCACAGGTTAGGTGGGGACAATCACAGCAGGGACGGGGGGGAAACATGCAGAAATGCCCCAATGCGCCTGCTGAGGGAGACAGGGCAAGGACAGAGATACAGGCATTTGGGGGTTTCTCCTCATCAGAGATCGGGATGCGAAGGAGGTGACTCAGCCTGAGACCCCATGGCTGTGAGGGCAGAGGCTCTGCTAGGTGGGAGAGGTGAGGGGGTTGCTCCAGGGCAGGTGTCTGCACTGCAGGGGATGGCAGGGAGGTGCTCGAATCCCCTCTCCCAAGGCATTTCTGGTGGTACTTCCCTCTACCTTATTGCCCATGTCTCTACAGCCTGGAGCTGTCCCTGCTGTTTCTCTGTCCCCATGTCTCTGCCCTGGCTATGTTCACAGACCCCATCCCACCTGCTGTGTGCTCAGCTCTGCCCTTCAGACACCTCCTGGCAACAAGGCACTCCCCAGGGGCATCTCTGTGTGTGCAGGTGTGAAGGAGCAGCTCAGACAAGTCCTAACAAGAGCTGGGGTCTGAGTGCCTTCTTCAGAACAGAGAAATAAATTCCCATCTCCCACTGCCCACCCAGACAACCAAGAGGAGAATCCTCAAAGCACAGACACCTGCCCTTTCAGGTAACCCCCACCTTGATCTTCCTCTTCAAAACTGCCCTCAGAAATGTCCTGGGGGTGATGTGGAGCTGTGAGCAGGCCTGGCCCATGCAGCACTCTCTCGACAGCAGAAGGACCCTGCCCTGCTGCGGGTTGCTCCTTCCACCCACAGCTTGTCATCACAGCACTGGGAGGAGCTCCCCAGGCAGGCTGAGCGCTGACCCTGGCAGGTGGCAGAGTCCTGCCCCAGCACACAGGCCCCTGGGGTGCAGGGACCCTGCTTGGAAGGACAGTCCTGGGCACCCCTGGATGTACACCCAGCTTCACACCCCTGCAGCTGTACCCGGCAGAAGGCAGCTGTCATGTCTTGTCCCTCTGATGATGCAGCAGGGAAGCCTTGCTCAGCAGCACGTCTTCCTACAAACTGGATAAACTGTGAGGGTTGTTCTGACAGATGCTTTGGATGTACCAGATTTTGGAGAGCCCTCCGGGATACTCATGTGCACTGCCCTGCAGCCAGAGTCCTACCATGTAAAGACCTGTGAAGATTTCTCCCACACTGAGAGCCCAGCTGTCCTTCCACCAACCTCTCCCTGCCTCATTCCTCTCCCCTCACTGCCTGCAGGCACTGCCCTCAGCCCTGCTGCACTTTGCAGGGGAGCTGCTCCTGGGCAGAGCTGTCTCTCACAAGCACTGCCCACTTGCTATGAGCTCCCTCCATCCCAGGAGCCCGGCCCAGCTCAGCAGCAGAGGACCAGCCAAAGCAGCCACTTTCTGGGCTGCCTGGAGATGTCCCAGGGGCTCTAGGGCTGACAGCTCCTGAAAGGCAACAGAGTCACCTTTGGGGAATGGACTTTTTAGCTGACTGAAATAATCACCAATTGTCCCTCTCTGAAGAGTGGAGAGACACTGATTCCAAAAGTGTGGTTTGTCCTATCAGGGCATGGATGCCTATGAGAAGTATAAATGTTCCCCTCTGGACACTGACATTCTGACCCCTAACGACAAGGACACACAGGCAGTGACAGGGAGGTGTTGGTTGGACCCTGCGCCAGGCAGGAATTCAGCTGAAGCAATGCAGGCATCTCCTCCCCAGCTGGAAGCCTTTGGGCTGAAGTGGGATTCAGCTCCCCCCATGCACCCCACAGACCCACAGTGTTAAGGGATGTCAAGACTGGCCACCACTTCCAGCCACTCCAGCCCAGGACCCCTCCTGCCATGCCGCTGGAGCCCAATACACACCAGTACCACCCAGTACAGTCGTGCCTGGCTGCTGGAGCCCAGCCTGGGGATCTGGAGTCTTTGTGCAGGCTGAGGGATTCAGCTGCCACTTTTCTGCTTGCAGGTGGTAACTAGTAGCGAAGCTGACCACGCATCCGAGAGACAGACAGACACACACACACACACACACGCCAACACACACACACACACGCCAACACACACACATGCCAACACACACACACACACGCCAACACACACACGCCAACACACACACACGCCAACACACACACACGCCAACACACACACACACACACACGCCAACACACACGCCAACACACACACACACACACACGCCAACACACACACACACACGCCAACACACACACGCAGAGGACACTGATACAGCCAGTCACACAGACTGCCACAGATGAGGTGCTGCCGTCAACAGCACCCGCATGCAGGACTCACATAAAACACAGCCAGCCACGTCCCCTCCTCCTCTTGGGCTGGCAGAGACAGGAGGTCACTAGTGCAGGCACACACGACACTCTCTACGTTCACAAGCATACAGATGTTCATGGATCCCCTGCGTACTGGCACAGCCCCTCTGTCCACTGGTACCTCTGCCCAGATCCCAGCCCTCTGACCCACCCCATGGGTCCGCTACTCGCCAACTGGTCCATCTTCGTGCTCCCTGCAAACAGGCAGCACTCACACGTTTCTCCTGCAGGCACCCCACACTTGCCAATCTCCCCAGGCGCTAGCACAGACCCTCTGCCCACCTGATACCTCAGCCTAGACCCAAGGCCCTGCAAGTCACCAGCTGGTCCAGCTTGAAGTCTGCTGGTGGATGCACACGCACACCCCATGCACACCAGGTTTGGGGAAGATAGAGACACTCACAGAGCCTCTCACTCACCTCACTCATGCTGGTCTCCCCCAGTAGGTGGTTTACAGGATGTACACCGTTCCTGCCACAGAGCCTGGTGGTCAAGACCCCCACTCGCTCCTGTAGCTGCACTGAGAACCCCTACTCACTCCACGAGCTGCACTGGGACCCATGCCAGTAGCTGGCACCACAAGCCAGGGGTGCCTACACCCCCTGGTTGACTCCAGTAGCTGGCACCCAGTCCACCCATGCCAACCCCCCAATAGCTGGCACATAGTCCTTTCAGTTTGCATGCACACAGGATAGAGAGCGAGATGACACAGAGAGATTGTTAAGAAAAGATTTAACAAGAAGATACGAGAAGACAGGACAGACATCATCTGTGTCCTGCTACCAATTAGTTGTCTCTGGAGAGACTCTGGCGTCATCAGGTCATCCGTCATCTGAAACTTCTTCAACAAGATTAGAGGGGACAACGCCTCTTGTGCCATTGGTCAGCTCTGCTACATACCAGCCCTCTCCATCCACATCTCCAAAGATGTAAACATATTGTCCAGCAACTAGAGGAAGCACTAGTTCAGGCAGCTCATTGGGACCATCAAAAGGATCATAGCTCTATTGAGCTACGAATGCTCGAAGCTCTGCTGGTTGTTTTCTCACAGCCTCCAGGAGGATGCACTCCTTGTCTGCTCCCAGGTTAGCCTGGCATGGCCTGGAAATGATGTGGTTGGATCTTTCTCCTTCCAGCTGTTCAAGTTCCTGAAATAGTTTCTGGTGTTGTTCATTTAACTTCTGGTACCGATCATTCAGTTCAATCAGCTGGGCTCGAAACAGTTGCAGGGTTTCTTTGTGTTCCCTGTGTACTTCTGCCTGAGGCCTCTGCAAATACTCGCTTTCCTCCTCTTTCCTCTGGAGCGCTAACTTTGTCTCTCCTGTTCCTTCTCCAGCTGTTGACTTCCTTCTGCCATTTCTCTCATGGCTTTCAGTTTGCGCTCTGCCTCTTTCAGCTGGGTTGGAAGACAGATGTTTGTCTGGATGGCAGAATCTCACTCCTCTGCTGCTTGCGCTAGTGAGTCTGGTGAGCTAGACATCCCAAGCAGCAGTATCTCGGCAAAACCCCTCTGAACCCTTCCTTCCCCACCCCCTGCCTTACCTCAGCAAAGAAAGCTGTAGCACTCACCCGCAGCTTAACTGAGGAGGAATCCAGCCATGGCAAGAGGTTCCTCACCACACAGGGGGAGATGAGCCCAGCATGGAGCAGGACGCTGTGCAGGGGACACAAGCGAGGGACACACAGTTGCCCAGGAAGGCCACAGGCCGGGTCTCCAGAATTCACTTGCGCTGACACAGACGCTATTCTTTTGCTCAGGACAGCTTCCCAGGCACACTGGAAGGGTCCCAGCAGCCATTTCCCTGCGCACAGCTCCACAGAAGGTGGCCAGATGCATCCCTGGGGCTCTTACCTGCTCAGGAGACACACCCCCTCAGGGTGAGCCAGGGGGTCTTCCAGGCGAGCCCACACTGCCCAATTCATGAGCAGCCGCATCCATTTCTGCACCATGCATTTGCCTAGCACCAACTCTATAGCTGAAAGGAAAATCCTGGCACAAGAAACAAAACACAACAAATCAAAATAACACCACCACCACAAACCCAAAGAAATCTCAAATCACAGCAGGTTAGGGGAAGACTTATCTTTAGCAGAGCTAAATACCCCTGAAATGATGCTTCATAGCCTCCAAGACTGCAGCTAACAACACTGGCATTTTTGTCATGCCCCAAACCCACTGAAGCAGAAGAAAACCCATACCCCTAGACTGACTCCATGCTAGATACTCCTGCCTAGGAGCTGGAGTTTCTCCATGAAGGAACAGAAGTAAACCCAACCATGACTACTGGTTTCCACATCTAGGAAGCGGGGCAGGTGAAGCTCTCCCTCAGCTCCACAAAGGCACATGCCTTGGTGAGGGGAACTGAAGCCAGCCCCTCCATCTGCCCCTTCAGCTCCTTACCTGCACGGCTTCTCTTCAAGCACCTGGCCCTCAAGGAACAGTTGTCTCCAGCTGCTTATGGGGGAAAGCAGCCTCTCCTCACCCAGCGTTTCCCTGGCCCACCTCATGAGGCTGGGAAGAAGGTGGGGAAGCAGTTGCCTGAGCTCCTCTGTGCTCCTCAGGGCAAGCACCACCTCGGAGATGGCACGGGTGATCTGCAGAGAAACATGACCAAGAACCACCTGTTCAGGCAAGGCCTTTTCCCACCAGCCTGGTTCCCCTGCCTGCCTGGGGCAGGGGGGTTACTGTCCACAATTGTCACTTCTGTGACAGCCTTGTGGCTCAGGAGCACAAAACTGTCCCGGCTCCCCACACTCCTTGAGGCCAGCCCAGCACAGTGCCCTGGGAGTCTCCACGGGCATCCGCAAAGGGCACCTGACTCCCTCGTGCCAAGATATGAGTTAGAAAGCAGATGCAAAGCTGCAGAAACGTGTGTGTCATTGAACGTACCGACAGAGTCTCCAGAGCAGTCTGACGGCTGTGCCGCTCACAAGCAGAGGAGTGAGTCCCCAGGTGGTTGTTTCCTGCTCTGTTTAGTTTCTCTACTAAGCACCTCAGGATCTGAATCCCAAGGATGCTTCTTCCCAGGCTCCTCCACAGCTCCACCATGTCACTGCAAGGGAAGAGACGTTCACCCCTGAGCCCATATCCTCGCAGTCCTGCAGTGCCCTCAAACCTCCTCACCTGCAATGGGGCTTACAATGCCCCACTCACAGCAGATACAAGCATGCAGTCTTGCAACACTCAAGACTGTTCAGGCAGAAAAAAAAGACCTGCTTCTCAACTGCCCCCCCCCCCCCCCCGCCCCCGCCAGTACAAGCAAGCTGCAGGGTCTCTGACTACAGTGGGGAAGTGCACATACCTGTCCATAGGCAGACCTTTCTGCAGGAGACTGCTGATCACAGGCTCATGGTGAAAGCGGGCGAGAAGAAACACCATATGGAGCAGGAAGGGCCTGTGGGTGCTCTGCTGCATGTAGGTGTAAAGGGTGTTCAGGATTTTTGGCACCTGAATGAAAGAAGAGGAGAAAGAAGGGCTCAGTGCCTTCTTTATCCCCTCCTGCGGGGCCCAGACACAGTCATTCAGCACATGAGCAATGCCTGCTCCGTCGACACAGAGTCCAGATCTAGCTCGAAACCTCACTCCTTCCACCCTGCCTGACCCTGGCTCATGTCTGGAGCTGAGCCTGCTCTTGGCAATAGCGCACACGCATGCACACACGCGCACGCACAGATGCATGTGCTCACAGGCAGAGCCTCAGTCACTGCACGTGCCTGGGCCCAGATGTATGAGCAGCTGCGTGCGCTGTGTGCACACAGAGGACATGGACACATTTCACACCCAGCACTTAAATAGCTCTCCCCATGTGTCTGTAGCAATGCAAGAGCAAAACCAAACACACTCTTGCAGGGCCTGTGCAAGGGCACGTGACTCCTTCCGGAGGAACCCAGTTCTCCAGGGACACTATTCCTTGCCTCTGCCCTCCTTTCCCAAAACTCCAATGCCGTCGCTACACAGAGGACCATCCCCTGAAGAAAAGGGTGTTTGTTGGAGCCTTTCACAGCTAGAAGCCGTGGTCATGATAAAGACAAAGAGGCAGCCAGTTCCCTCATCCCGTGGAAGAGCCCAGCTTCCCCCACAGCTGCCTACCTCTGGCCTGTGGTGCAGACACAACCCACTCTGTGCCTGGGGAAGTAGCAAGGGGTGACCCCGCAGCCCATGGATGCGGCGCTCTTGCTGCCTGGAGCGGCCGCTGGCTCTGCAGGGATGGCACAGGGATGCCCTGCCCTGCCTGTAACAGGAGCTGCCTAACAGCTGGGTGAGCTTTAGCTCAGCTGGGCATGATCCTGTGGGCTGCCACCCATGATTGCCATCACTGTGACCGACTTCTGTCAGCGGCAGACAGCCACTGAGCTAGTCCGGGCTGAGCAATGTGCTGGTGGCCCTAGAGCCCAAGTGGAGCGCAGCAGAGCACAAATGGAGGAGGAGAACAGGAGCCTGGAAAGGGCAGGCACAGCATGAGGCCAGAGGCTCCCAGGCTACAAACAGGCAGCAACTGGTGGCTAAAGGAAGGTCACCGTGCAGGCTGGGTAACACCACAGCCAGGGAAAGCAATGAGAGCAATGAACAAGTACCCAACCTGTGGAAAACCTAGCATGCCCAGCAATGCTCAGAGTAGAGACAATTTGCAACCAGTGAAGAAAGAGCAGGGTGAAGTGGGTCCCGGGGCAGGGAGGACTGACAGTGACCCTGAGGAAGGGGAAGAATGGCAAGGGGCAAGGTTGGTGCCTCCCAGTGCCTCACTCATGGGAAGGAGCTGAACCAACAGGAGACTTTGGACAAGAAGTGCCCATATCCTTTGTCACCAGCTGGAGCAGACACCAGCAGCAGGTGCTAATGCATGACTCAGACCATCAGTAGCCCCTTGGCTCAGCACACAGGCAGCATTCCTTGAGCCCATGGCAACTGCACAGGGTGTAGTGCAACAGCCAACAGGAGAAAAGACAAAGTCAAATGGAAAAAAAGGTCTCCTTTACCTCCTGGAGTATTTCCTTTCTGCATTCCACCAGGAAGATGAACACCCACTTCCACACTGCTCTTGCACGTGCAGGTGTGACATGCAGCAATCTGTCCAGGATGGCAGTCAGAAAGTCCGTAGCCTGTGCTGGAGGGATGCATTTGCTAACAGCCTGGAAAGAAGTCAGGAACAGGAGAGACCGCATCACAGCTCTGCTCCAGCAATTCGGAAAGGAAAGCAAACTTGACAGGACTGTTAGTTCAGCAGTCATGGAGGGGGCAATCACTTGATTCTCCGGCTGTGCATACAGTGCTGTTTACATCTGATGCAGCTAACCAGTTTGGAAGTGCCTCCCCCCATGTTGTTTGCTCATATACCAAATTTGTATTCTGACAAGAGCACTCACACACGTGTGCGCACAAACACACCCATCATGGTATCTACTCCAGCAGGCCTAGAGGACAGTCTTGTCTCAAAGCCTCCTGCTACTTGCTAACAGCAGCCGTTCCAAACAGCTCACTCTGGAGACAGTAAGAGACTCTGGAGGGGAGCAGGGAGACATGCAGGAGGCCAGGAGCCGAGCCCCCACCCCGCTGGTCTGGGGCCAGTTACCTTTGCTAGTTTGGTACAGGTCTCCACCAGAGTCTCGGTGTCTGGGCTGTTCAGTGCCTCACAAAGGCACCTGATCTCATCTGCCTGAGGCACCACCTTCATGGTCTTGGCTGGAACAAACACCAGGAGAAAAGAGGAGTCACATCTACAGAAAACCCAACCTCTGGCCCCAGGTACCAATAAAGGAGAACCCAAGTGGTGGCAGTGAAGGCCACAGGGAAACCCAGGGCTCCTGAACTCGGTGCAGCAGGACTTCCTGACCCCAATAAATGGCTGACAAATCCTGGGCTGGAAGGAGCCCTCTTCCTCCTTGAACTGTTTGCTGGGACTTCAGGGATTCAGCAGCCTCTGCTCCCAACAGCTGTGTCCCCTACGTCACCCTCTGAAATATCAGGGCCCTCATCCAAGTGAATTGTCTGACCACCATCTGTCTCTCCTTGAATGTGGAGGGAGACAGTCCCCAGCATTGGTGACAACGTCCTGCTCTCAGACAGCAGTGGGGGAAGGCCCTGACCACCCAGCCTCACACATGCCCCAGGGAGGTCGGACTCAGCGACCCTCTCCCAGAGATCCTTCCTGAGATGGCCAGGGAGGCAGAGAGTTAACAGGGTGGGGGCACAAAAACATCTGAGCTCATTGACTCCCCCTTCCTTCCCTGGGACAGGGCCTGGCCCCACGGGACCCCAGTGGTCACCAGGCCAGGAAGGGAGGGAGGATCAGGCTGAGCAAGTCTGGGAAGCGCCCGCTCTCCTCACCTTGCATTCGGAGAAGGTAGCTGAGGCAGACCCATGCCTTCTTGCGGGACGCGGCCAGGCAGTCGTTGGTCAGAGTCCCCAGCAGTCCCACCAGGGAGCCAAACTGCTTGCAAGGATGTCCTCTCTGCAGGGGAGAGCAGCAGGAAAAGGGTAACAGGCAGACCCAGCACCTGCTCGCCTCTACCGCCCATCCTGCTCCCTGAGCAGCGACTGGGCAGAGGGGCAGGCAGAAGGGCTGCCCCATGATCCCAGGAGCCCCGAAACCCAGCACCCAGTTGGGCAGGGCTCCCTTCTGGGGCCACGAATGCTGGGAAGAGGGCACCAGAGCACGCAGGGGATCCCTACTTACCATGAGCTCAGATTGCTCCTTGCAAGCTCCCAACACATGGGCACAAACCTGCAGGGCTCTCTCCCGCTCCCATTCGTTGGCTGAGGTGAGCCAGCCTTTCAGGACCTGAGGCAGGGTGCATCTCTCTCACAACCGGCATTTTTCTCTCCCTGAGATCCCCCCCCCCCCGTCCTTCTCTGGCCCCTTCCCAGCACAGCCCCTGGCCCTACCGAGCACTGGCACTGCAGCCTCCACTGCCTTGCGCTCTCCAGCCACCTCTGCCCTGAGGCAGGTGTTGCTTCCCTGCCAGCATCTCCCCTCCCCGGCCTTCCCCCAGGCTGCTCTTTCCCAGCTCAGGGCTGGCTCTTGGCTTTCCCTCTGGCAGGGCCTACTTCTCTGCCTGTCCTGAGGCTGCAGTGGCCAGGTGCTCCCACCCCCCAGCTCAGCCCCTGGCCCCAGCCAGATGCACACTCTCAGAGCAAAGAGCCAAAGCCCCACTTTCCCATAGGAAAGGCATCCACCTCCTATCACCCTCTAAAGCCTCGATTCTCTGCCCCTGCAACACTTTCCCTGTTGCCCCATGACTACTCACATGGACCACGTCATCAAAGCAGGCAGAGGTCTCCTCTGCCTCCAGAAGGGTTTCTATAAGATGCCCCAGATCTTCCATGCTTCTCCTGTGCAGAACCTGAAAGCAGGAAAGGAGAGCTGAGTTTCTGCATCATGGGGACTACCAGTGCGCACTGAGGTGGCATCCTGACCCAGAGGTGGGCAGGCAGTGGCCAGTGGGTACCTGCATGTTCACCGCTGCCCTCACTATCTTCCTTCTCTTGTTCATCCGCTCCTTGGAAGGATAGGACAAGACACTCTGGCAGCACACTGCCAGCAGGTTGCAATTTTCCGCCCTGCTCAGAGGTGGCCTCAGCTTGCTGGCCAGAGGAAAAAGGAAGAGAAAAGAGAAAGGAGATTGACTAGCTCTCTCCAGAGCGGCTTAAAGCACAACTGGGTTCCTCCTAAACAAGGGCCCTGTATCCAACACCCCCAGCCCATGCCAGCAAGCACTGCCTTCAGCTCCAGCAATTCCTGCCACATCCCAGGCAGCAGGCAACCTCCCACCCGCAGGTTAAGGGGGCTCCCTGGAGCTCCCTTCTTTTGGAGACACCCAAAATGGGGAACACCCTCCCACTCCACAGCCCCAGCAGCTCCCGGCCCCATGCTCAAGGCCACTGGGGCTGTCCCAGCCAGCTGGGATGGAGTACAATGGGAGTCCCCAGAGCCCGGGGAACAGACCTCACCTCAACTCCTCCAGGGCCTGAAACACTCCATACACTAGGGAGCCCCAGGGCTCCCCCTTTATCCAGTCCTGCAAGTCCCAGAAAGACAAATGCAGAGTTGGCAGCAGGCAGAGACAGGGGACAGCCCTCCTGCCTCCCCTGGGGACAGGCTCTGTTGCCAGGCCTGGGCAGACACTGCCCCGTCACCCCCACGGATCCCCAAAGGCACCACAGGAGCGACCCTGCTCCGCAGCCAGCTAGCACCAGCACCCAGCAGCCCCACTGGCTCAGGACACAGCTGCAGGAGCTCGCATGAAGTCAAGAGTCCATCGTGCCTCTGGGGAAACCAGTCTGATGGCACAGCCCAAAACCCCCCCATGTGACTGCCCTGGCTACGGGCGCTCACCAGCAGGGTCTGCGTTGCCTCCTGCTTTGAGGAGAGCTCAAAGTTGCTGCAGTCGCCCACAGCCTGGATGGCACAGCTGACCTCAGTGATGCTCTGCACCAGGGCGAGCTTGAGCTGCAAGTCCTGAGGCCAAAGACAGAAAAGCACCCCTTGAACTCTTTGAAGGGCTGAGAGGTGAGCGTGGGCAGGGGGAACCAAAAGGGGGGGTTGGATCTGTACGTTGAGGACAAACCCTTCCTTGGGGGATCTTTAGAAAAAGACCATCCATCTCGGTATGCCCCAGCCCCTAGGGGCTGGAGCTGGGGCACCCAGGCATCCCCGCCCTGTGTGCTCCATGCTCCTACCCTCTGTTTGGCTCTGGAGAGCCGCAGGATGTTGCCCATGATTTCTTTATCCACACGGGTGAGCAGCTGCTCCTTGGGGGCATGCAGCGCAATGCCGCTGTAGGTGTGCATGAGAGCAGCGCGAATGCCCTGGGCTTTCTCCTTCTTCCACCGCTGTACCTGTGTTGACAGAGATGCCCTGAGACATCAGCCCCGAGACTCCTGCGGGCTCCTGCAGCAGGCCCTGCTCCGGCACCTTCACCAGCTCCTTGTTTCCCTGGGCACCTCCCAGCAGCTCCCCAAGCTGCTCCTTGAGCTGCGGGAGCTCCGGGACTGGGAGCTGTTCCCATCCTGCAGCTTGGGTTCTTGCATGGGGATGGGGAGGAGGGTGCAGCCAGCATTGCACACGCTGCTGGCTGTTTTACCACTGATTTGAGAGGTCAGGGAGCTGTCTGGAACCTTTCAGTGGAAAGGTATCTGACATCGCTTGTCATGGTCCTGCTCAGAGATGCCCAGCCTGTGCAGGTCAGTGGCGCAGAGGAGCCCAGTCTGCTTGCCTCCCCAGACCAGGCTGCACTGCTCTCTCTGCAAGGCCGTGCCCTGCCCAGAAAGGTTTCCCCACAGCCCCCAGGTGGGGAGCAGAGCCAGCGAGACCTCACCAGACTCCTGCTCCTGGCCCTCAGCTTTGAGGAAGGGACAGAGGGTCACACTGTGCCCACCCCATCTTGTTGCTAGCTCCTGCTGAAGTTCAGTCAGGGGCAACGTGGCTGCCAGCAAGGAACCACTGCAGCTGCCCCAGCTGGGTGGCTCTGATCCACCAGGTGTCAAAGCCCATCGTTTCCAAAGACACCTCAGGGGCCCCAATGCCAGGACGTCCCCTCTGAAAAACAGGTCTCAGGTAGCTCTTACAAGAGGGCTAATCTGAAGGCAGCTGCCCCGGTTTGGCTGCTGCAGGTGTGGAAGTGGAAATAAGGCTGAAAAAGGAAAGCCAAGCAGCAGAACCCTGGAGCCTTTACCTTCCAGCCCGTGGAAGTCTGATAGAACCAGCCTCTGGTGAAAGCAGCAGAGAACATAGTCACTGTGTCCAGGACCAAGTGGAAGTGGCTCTCGGCAGCATGGGACACAACAGAAATCATTCCCTGCAACCACAGAGAAACAGAGAGTTGGCTCCAGCCCATGCACTTGGCTGTGGCCAGTGACAATAGCCTGACAAGATGTTGCAGCAAGGGGGAAACGGCAGCGATGTGGAAATCAAGGAGATATGGAGCTGGGCCAGCAGCAGCCCGCCCTCTCCCCCAGGAACAGGCAGGGCATGCTCAGGACATGAGCATCACCTCACCTGGGCCTCAGACAGCTCCACGGGGCTTGTCTCCTGGAGGAACCTCAACACCTGCCCTTGGACGTGTCTGAGGTCCCGACAAGCTGCCAGCGCTGTCCCAAGAGCCTTGTACAGGAAAAACTGAAAGAGAAGAGGCCAAACCCAAGATGCAGTCACGGCCCGACCCATCAGGAGAGGGCTGGCCCCAGATGGACCCAACCGCCCCAGGAGCAGGCAGGGCCGGCTGCGGTGTCAGGCTGTAGCCAGCCACTGGGGCAGCCTGGGGAAAGTGCCTTTTGAGGGTGAGGGAACAGGAAGCAGTGAAAACCGCCTGTGTGGGCAGAGCAGTGGCGCCGGCCCCAGCCCTGGCACGGGGCAGGAGACGCACCTTCTCCCAGGAGCTGGGGGCAGAGCTGCCCAGCTGCTGGCTCAGCTCCTGGCTCAGGCCCACAGTCCAGGCCTTGTCCTCAATGGGCTCCAGCGATGCTCGCAGGAACTGGGGTGAACAGGAGAGGAAGCGAGTGTTCCCCTGCCCTTGGCCAGGGCCCTTTCCACACTCGTATGTCCCGGGATGCTGCTGGGGAAGAGCTGCCGGGAACAGCAGTCTCTTCCCCCACCCCACGCTCTTTTCGCCAGCCTCCCTCTTCCTCTAACACCTCAGGCGAGACCCCCCAGCACACCAGACATAGAGGAGGAGGCAGTGCTAAGGCACGTGCCACAGCGTTAGAGGGCATTAGCCATCAGCCATGGCACGTGTGCAGACAGCAGCTCCTCTGAGCGGGCAGGCACCTACTGCGGGGGGAGGCACAGGGTGCTCATGAGGTACCCCCACCTCCTGCTGCCTACACAAGCAGCCCCGAGCTTCCTCCCACAAGTTTGTCTGCTCCCTCTTCTCCCCCTCTATTTCTGACACCCCCGCAAGGATGCTGTACCTTAAGCACACGGTGCTCCCACTCTGCAGAGTCCACGGAGCTCTCGGTTTTTCCTAGAAAGCAAGAGGAAGCAAAAGCTCTTGCTGCTATTTAAGCTCACACCAAAGACAAGCCCTGTGGTCTCCTCTGCGGTCAGACCGCCCAAAAGTCCCAGGCCATCAGGCTAGAAGGCACCTACATCAAAGTCTTTGTGAGGCCAAAGACACAGGAAGGATCCCAGGGGCATCTGTCAGGGCCACTGATTCAAGCTGGGGAAGGACATACTGACCGCAGCTGATCCCCACTGCTTGACGGCAGCTCCCAGAACAACTCCGACCACTGAGACACAGCACGCACCAGCAACACGCATTTTCTCCTTAATGACCCACCGCTTTCTGCCCATTTGTAGCCCTTCTCCCAGGCTACTGCCAAGGACGGCTGCTACAAACCTGGCCTGGCCTGGGGACTTGGTCCTCCAAAGCCAAGGCCTGCACCCGCTCCAGGAGCACCAGTCCTGTCCCTCCCCCAAAGACCATCCTGGGCAGGACATGGAGGTGCCACCAAGACCTGCCATCCAAGGAGACATCAACGGCCCCACCCATTCCCTGGGCTGAATTGACACCAGGGGTCAGCTGCCCCCAGCCTCAGTGCTGGCTCCCTGGAACAGGAAAGGCAACAGAGCAAGTCCTGGGGACATGAGGACAATTCTCCTCCATCACGCTGAGAAGCTGCATTTTCCTCCCCCCACCCCCAGCCTCTCCCTCACCACCCGCACTTTACCTTCCAGGTACTGCAGCAGGAGGGGGATCTCAGTCGCCCACACTGGCCCCAAGGCTCTGTGGATCCAGCCGTGGAGAGCCTGCAGCAGCTGCAAGGCAGCGACCGTGCGTTCGCTGCTCGCGTAAGGAGCCGCTGCCACCACCTAGGCAAGGGCAGGAGAGAAGGGTCACTCCTGCTGCCAGAGCCACAGCTTCTCCCGGGAGGGAGGGAGGGAGGGAGCCTGGTGCCACTCGGCCAGCAGCAGGCAGCCGATGGCTTCACCTGGGGTGCTGCCAGCCCCAAGAATGGAGTGGGATCCCCAATGGGCTCGGGCAGGCTCGGCATGCTGCCTCCTCCTCGGGGGCTCCCAGCACTGGCCTTAACAGCACATCCGCCCTGGGCTCTCCCACCACCCCTGGCCAGAAAAGCTCTTTCCCCAGGGCCCCACTACTCACCAGCAGTCGAGTCAACAGGGCCTGGGGAGCCGGCAGCTGGGCTGCGGGGAGGAAGAAAGGCTGGGTGAGCCGACAAGCCCCCACCGTGCTCTGCCCCGTGCACCTCCGATGCCCCACACAGGGCTGAGGGCTGCGAGCAGCTGCACTGCCACAGCGCTGGCCCGGGGGGGCTCCCCAGGGCTGCCCAGCATGAGATGAAGGCAGCTCATGGCCAGGAATGAGTCCTGGCTCACCAGCAGAGTGCTGCGAGCAGGAGAGCCAGGCCTCTGCACCGGGCAAGGTGCAGCAGCACCTGCTTCTACCCTTTGGTTTTCCTGGGCTCCTGCTCAGGGCTGGTGGGGTGCAGGGAGACACAGGCTGGCCCGGCCCCTGGCCAAACCCAGCCGCACTCACTGGGGCTCCTACCTTGCTCCTGGGAGTCCATGCCATCCAGATCTTCCTCTTCTTCCTTGCACCCTGCTCTCTCCCATCTCTCAACTAGGGCTCGGAGGCAGCAGGAGAGCGGGATCAGCATGCCGCTGTACTGGGCTGGCACCACATACTGCAGCAGCCTTGGCCACAGGAGCTGCAGAGAAGCAGCGGGCAGTTTGCCACATTGGCATTTCCACTCAGCTCAAAGACAAAAAGGGTGGTCTGCGTTTCCCTGAGCCTTGTGCACTTCAGCACACATGAGGGGAGAGGTTCAGGGCATGGGGGTGCATGAGGAAAAACATCCCGAAGGCAAGAGGAAGCCACAGCAGCAGGGCAGAGGGTGACTTACTTTGGTCATCCCTCTCAGAGAGACATCCAGCGAGCTCAGGATGTCCATGCACAGGGCTTGAAGAGCTCCATCCTCTTGGGTTTCGCAGGCAAAAAGGCCTCCTGCCACCTGTAAGACAGAGTTGGCAAAATCCCCATTACTCTCGGCTCCTGACTGAGACAGCTCAGGCACAACTCACCAGTGCTCCTGTGCCAGCCTCCTGGCAGCACTGATCTCCTGAAAGGGGAACAAGGACAGCCGGACCCAGCTCAAGGACCAGGTCCCGGACCCTGGGAAGGACTGGAAGCCTGGGAGCAGAGAGCGACGCTGCTTGTCTGCACAGTCCCCCAGGGCCTAAATGCTGCTCTCATGCCAGCAAAGCAGAGGTGAGGAACGTGCCCTTCAGCATTGTTGTAACTCGGTGCCAGCCCTGGCAGGAGCACGCTCAGCCCGACAGATGCAGAGGAGCACGCAGAAGCCCTTTCCTTTGCCCTGCTCCCAAAGCAGAGCCTCCCCAAGCCTCAGAGCAAAGTGACACACACAGATCTCCCAGCTAGAGGGAAGCTTCAGCCAGAGGGAAGATCCTCAGCAAGTCAGTGGGAGGCTCAGCCATCCCCAGCTTTCATCTCCTGGGCACCCAGCTGGAAATGCTCATGGAAGGGATGGCCAAATGGCCTGTCCCCTTGCCAGAAGGGATGCAGGCCCCCAGACTGCTATTGGATGGGCAGGGTGTGTTTTGGAGAGCTAGGGCACAAGAACACCACAGAAATCTCCTCTAGCCAGGCCCACCTGTCTGCACTGGCTGTGTTTTGCTGATTGTCCATGAGCATTTAAGGATGAAGGATGTCCTGTCCCTACCAGCCCCTCCCTTTGCAAGGTGGCTTTGCAGAAGGCGCCTGTGGGCACAGCTCAGCCCATGGGGTGTGCAGGCAGCCCCACAGTCCTGGGTGGCATGCCCGGGTGCAAACCCACATCATCCACTGACATCTCCACCAACATCAGCACAGACGCCCACAAGGAACAGCCATTGGGAGGCCACTCCGATGGCAGTGCCAACCCTGATGGCCCTGCAGCGTTGAGCTCTCCATGGCCAAAGATGCTTGCAGGAGCTCTCAGCGCAGTCAAGGCACCGGTCAAAGCTCTGAGTGTCCTGCTCTGCCCTTACCAGTCTGCCCGAGGTCCGTCTGAACTCGATGAAGATGTGCCCCACCACATCCCATGCCCAGCGGCTCTCAGAGCCGGAGCTGAGCAGCTCCCTGATGAACTCCAGAACTGCCCTTCGCACCTGCCAGGAGAGAGTGCGGTTACGATCCTCCTGTTCAAAATCCAAAAGGAAGATGCCTTTGCTTGGGGGCAGCCTTTGTGGCTCAGGGAGAGATGATGAGTGCACGGCAGCAGCTTTCACTCCTGGCACCAGGGCTGGGCTTTAGCACCAGGCTGGATGGGCATTTGCCCCACAGAGCACAGCAACCTGCCTGCTCCACTCTGCCAGCTCTCCCCGGGGAGGAGCCATCACCCACCACCTGGGCGACGTGCTGGCGCTTTCCCAGGCACTCCAGCTCTGCCCCGAGGGTTTCTCTGCCTCCCCTGGTGGCACTGTCCCTTCCCAAACCAGCTCACCTGGGCACTGGGGTTGTTGCACACGGATCGCACGGCCTCCACCACCTGGGGCAGCTTCTCTCTTGTCGCAGGTGCTGGAAGACATACAGAGAGGTGTGCGTTGAGGCACAGCCTAGATGGCAGAAGGGATCCCTTGAAGATACCAAGTTTTTCGCACACCAACGGGACAGAAAAGTGGGGTCTGACTGACTTCACAGGAGGCAGTGGCATAGCCAGAGCAACTCTGTTTCTACAGGCACAGCTATTTTATAGGGACTGAAAGCTATGGTAATATGGTAATACAGAGGAGAAGACAAATGGCGTGGATACAAGCAGCTCCTGTGCACACCAGCCCACCCGCCAGCCTGCCCGTGTTACTGAGCTTGGAGCATCGTCCCTGGTGTGCCGCCATTTCTAACTGCTGGGGGAGTGCTTGAGCCTTGTTGCAGGGTGCCAGCTCTGCTGGGGGAGCTGCTCTTTGTAGCTCCTTTTGGGTGCAGGTGCACCACTTTCAGCCCATTCCTGCTCTCAGCCCAGCAGCCCCAACCCCTGCCTTGTGTCCCTGGTCCGTGGCACTGACCATCAGAGTGGGCCAGGGCTCCCAGCAGGCCCAGGGCTGCCACGCAACTGGCTTCGCTCCCACCGCTCAGCTGGGAGTGTAGAAACACAACCGTCTCCTCAGGGCAGCTTTGCGCTGTGGGGAAGAAATCACATTCTGCATTAGCAGGCAGCTGCCCCTGACCACCAAGGACAGGGAGAGAGCTGCCATGGCACGGCGGGGCATCGCCCAGCCTCCTCACCTTACCCTGCAGCATGATGCAGCGGGATAGCACTGCCTTATGGGCTGGGCCAGGCTCCTTGGTCACATCAGAGAGCTGTGGGAACAAGGTCCATTTTAGAGAAAGTCACATCAGTGTTGACAGGGACTGAAAAGAAACAGTGCTCTCTGCTCGCCTCTCCCAGGGCACTCTGGGCACAGGATCCACAGCCAAAACCCAGCCCACACCACAGTGGCCCCGGGCACACACAGAGGTTTGCAGCAGCCCAGGCTGCCCAGGAGCTGAGACTGAGCAGCGTTAAAAGGCTGCCCTTAGGGTGCCAGCGCTCCAGAGTCCGCCTGCAACTTGGCCAAGAGGGAAATTGCTGTGGGAACCGGGCTGCCCCTCAGGCCCATTCCAAACAGCCAGGATCAGGCCTCCTGCAGCCTTAAGGTGGCACCTAGGTGACAAATCCTGGCATCCTCCTGGCCTGCAGGAAAGTCCTGGCGGAGGGACACCCTGCCAGGTTCTGCCCTGTCCTGCCCTGCCCTGCCCTGCCAGCCAGCAGGTCTTTCCCCTCCATGGCAATCAGGTGTGCAGGCCCCAGGCTGGCGGCAGGGCGCAGGCTCCCCTTACCTGGCGGTGCACAGCGGTGCTGATGGCAAGAGCTGTGCCCTGTGGGATGGGCGTCTGAACTCCCTCCAGTATCTCCAGGACATAGCTGAGGCTCTACAAGAGAACAGGGGAGGAAGAGGAGGCTAAAGGCACCTGGGAAAGGAGAAACCTAGCACATCTGGGATAAGGGGAGTCCCTAGCACCAGCTCCCAGGGAAAGCCCCAAACCCTCCTAAATGGGGCTTCTTGCTTGCAGCATCAGGAGGGTCTCTTTCCTCTGAACAGAGCCCAGTGTTGACAATTCAGTTTCCCGGCACTTCCCACTCATCAGACCTTGCCCTTCACTGGACAGGATTGGACATGGCCCTGGGCGTTAGGGCAAAGCTCTTTCCGCACACAGAGCCCCAGGGAGGTGGCAATGCCTCATTTCCTGAGAAGATGAGCCACAGGGACTCTTGCCTCTCTCGTGCCCCCCTGGGTTTCTCTTTTCTTGTCCAAAGAGCCCAGGAAGCCTCAGGCTTCCTCTGATCTCCTTGTTCCTTCTCTAAGGGCGTCCCAGCTCCTCCTGGCACCCCACAGCTCCCCAGCACCTCGTGGCACTCTCATAGATGCCCCCCAGGAGCCACGCTGAGCCTTGCGCAAGACCTCACCTTGGTGACCCGGGAGGTGTCTCGGACCTCCTGGTATTGGTGCAGGAGCCAGAGGAGCTGCTCACAGGCATGCTCTCGGTGCTGCTCCTCATGCAGAAGGACCCCCATCATGGCAGCCACTGCCCCGAGGACAGCCTGCTTGTCCTGAAGAGAGAAGGGAGAGGCTCTGCTTAGAGGGCTGAAGGTCTGCCTAGTGCTCAGCATCCCCTGGACACCAGTCTGTCCTTCCCACTGGGAGGGGTTTCCTTTCCTTTCTGCCCTGCAGGAGAAGGGCTCACTCCAGAGAGGAAAGAGCACTTCCCCATGCTGATACCCCACCCTTCCTGCAGAAAGGCCCCAGGACTTGGCTGCTTCCTGCCAGGGAGCCCCTAGTCTCAGGCACGGTGCCGACAGGCTCCTGGCTTGGGGTGCCTTGTCACTCAGACCACTCCCTCCCCTCGCCCCTCTGCTCGCACCCAACTGAGCACAGACAGACCCACCAACGTGGATGTCTCTGCTGTGGACCCAGGCGTGGAAAGCAGCACTTCTCACCTCTTCATCCTTGCAGTCCAGCCGATTTACCACCACATAGCGGAACACCGGGTAAATGGCTTCACAGAAGTGTGCTACCCCCTTGAGAGGGAACGGGCATTGCTCCCGGTTGCCAAAGTATGTATTGACTGCTTTTGACCATTGCTCAAGAACTGCACCAGGAGAAAGGAAAAGGGAGCATGTGAGAGTCTGCAGCAGGGACGGTCCCTTGCATCCACGCCCAAGCCTGCTTTAAGGACAGTCCCAGGCTCCAGCAGGGCTCAGCCCAGGACCAGATCTGGATCTGAGGGCAATCTGTGCTCTTGAGGCATCTGGATTCAAACACCCCATTGTTTCGCTCCTCCTCGCTCTTGCACCTTCTCCTCCTCAAATGGCCTGTTCCCCTCCAGCATTTCTCACTGCAGCCCCTTCCCTTCCCCACACACATGCCCTTTCAGAGCACGGATTTTAATCCCAGAGGAAAGCAGGGGAACAGAAGCCATGGAAAAGGACCTAGGAGTTCCTCTGTGCAGCGCCACCATGTCCTGCCCTCAGGAACCTCCTGGGCTTCCCCTCTCCTTCTGCATACTCACAGGAGTTTGGGAATACCAAGGCTTGACCTCGCTGCAGGCTGCACCCACCATGTTCCCTCTGAGATCCCATGAAGGCATTGAAGGCCACCCCAGCCCTGCCCCAGGGGCCCCGGCCAAGGAGCTGACACTCACCACTGCAGACAACGTGCAAGATCTGGCCACTCCCCACCTGGCTCAGCACAGTGCGCAGGGCGAGCAGCGTCATCCCCATGAAGGGGATGCACCGCAGGGCTGCAGAGAAGGCAGGGACAGAGGGACCAAGGTCAGTGATAGACATGGGAGACTGGGGTCGATCTCTGGCAAGGCTGGGGCTGCTGGGCCATGCAGGGCATGCCAGAGGGCATGGGGAGGGCTGCCTTCCCCAAGGGGAACACAGGAAAGCCCTTTGGGGAAATGGGGAGGAGAGTGGGGGACAGACACCCCACGGGTTTGTTTCCAACAGGTGCCCACCCTTCAGGAACTGGGATTGGGCTGGTAAGGCAGAGCTGCCAGCTGGCCCTGGCTTGGAGCAAGGAGGCACAGCAACTCCATAGCCCCCCAGTTCAACACAGAGTGTTTAGGGAGGGGGAGGATCCCTTCTCGCTATTATCACAGACCCCTACCCAAACCAGGAGGCCGAGGGTGCCGTACCATAGCTGCGGGCCATTTTGCCCAAGGTGAGGAGCACAGTCTCATCAGGGACCTTCCCCATGGCCTTCAGGTGGCTCTGGAGCTCAGACATGACAAAGTGGAAGTGGGAGCGGGCCAGAGCCACCAGGACATCGCTAGCGGCCGTCTTCACATCACCTGTCACACCCTGCAAAAGCATCACAGGCTAAACACTCCCAAGAAAAAGGCTGAGGCATTCAGACAGGCTGAATGACCCCATGTCCTCTGTGAAACCCCTTGGGGCAGCTGTGCTCAGGGCCAGGCAGCTGCTGCCTCTTGCTCCCTGGGGTAGGCGAGTAGCTCCCTTGCAAGACAAGGGAGGCATTTCCCCGGCACAGCCCCGTGCCACTGGCTCCTCTCCATGGAGATGCCAGGAACAAATTGTTGCAGACTTGAAACCCCCCTGGGACCTCTCTGTGGGGCTGGTGGGTTCCCATGGCTCTTCCTCAAGGCAGGAGGAATAACCTTGAGCTTGAACCCAGCTCTCTCTCAGTTAGAAACAGCCCCAAGTCCGCGTGTCTGCACAGCTCTCTGCATCCCCTCGCCAAATTCCCTGTAATGACGAGTCCCCAGAATCTCTTCCCTTAGGACCTCCGCTGGGTCTGAATAACCACGGAACATCTCTGCGCCACTCTGTATTTCCCCCCAAACCAGGGGCAGAGGCAGGCTGCTTTGGTGGCCTTGAAAGAGGACAAGCTCACCTGGGCTGCTCGCATGTCACTGGATGCCTCTGCTATTAGGCGGTTCACGACACCGCTTGTCAAACAGCCATCATCTCCCTGCAAGATCCTCTCCAGCTCCCGGTATGTCTCCACTCGGTCACCCTGGGGACAGACCACAAAGGGGAGTGACGGGACTTGCTTTGCCCTCTTTTCCAGGGAGCCACGAGAGAGACCTGCTGCCCCCCAAATCGTCTGTGTGACATGGGCACGAGGTACGAGCTGCAGGCATCAGTCAGGACAGCCATGGGCAACACTAAGATCTTCCGCAGCGCCTCTGATGCTAGCAGAGAGCCAGATAGGGAGATCAACTCCACCAGGGTAAATGGCCGTGCAGGAGCCAAGGAAGTCACTCCTGAGGATGGGGGATGGTGGAGGTCAGAGGGAAAGTGCCAGGCGAGGAAGGGTGTGACTGTTCACTCAACTCCTGCCTAGGTTTTGGCTAACCCAGCTCATGCTAAGGCCTCATGTATACTGGGAGCAGCACCATTAGGTCAAAGCAAGAGCACCATATAGGCAGGGCAGGCGGCCAGAAAGAGCTAAAGGGCCATGATGCAGCCATTATCACCTGCAGATTGCTGTCTGCGGCAGGCATTGTCTTTTGTCTAGCAGTTTCCTCAGAGTCCACTACTTTATGGAAATGGCATAGACCAAACCTCCAAGCTGGAGGGTATAAAACATCAGCTTACTCAAAAAGCTTTTGAAGCGGATCCAACAGCAGCTGAGCGGCTGAAGCTTTCATGCTTCCTGGTGTGATAGAGGGGATCCCTGCACTGTGACGGAGGAGGGATGAGCCCTCTCACCGTCGGCTAGGTAACTAATTCTTTTTTTTTGCTCATAGGTGCACTACATTAACAGTTATGGGTTGTAAGTTTTGAAACTTATGACTTGACCGGTTAAGAAGTGAATTCATGTGATAGACTAGTCTGGGCAAAAGGGGATTGAGCACCCCTGTTCATCGAGTTCATGTAGTGTATTTCTTAATGAGCTCATAAAATAAAATTTAGATCAGGGAGTATGTTGTCCTGTAAATTTGAGAGCTCCAAAGAGACTGTGACAAAGGGGAAGGCTTGGGAACGAGACCATGGCCCGAGGAGGGGAAGCCACGAGCACTCTGCACCTTGGGGCACAGCATTGCTCCTCACACTGGCAGGAGCACTGGTGCTGGGACAGTTCCCAAACCAAAGCTAAGGAGGGGCCTTGGACACTTGGACAAAGGTGCCGGAGAGATGCTGAGATTTATGCCAGAGGCTTTGCCTTGCCCAGGAGTGTGCTGCGAGCTCCTGGGGAAAGGAGTGGGGAACAGTGGCCTTAGTCCAGCTTGAGCAGCAGGATTAGCGCCTGGGGACAAAGAGCCTGCAGGAGTGCAGAGGTGCCGTCAGGTGAAATCCCCCTCTGCCCTGGCTCCCTGGGGAAGCCAGGGGCAAGGAGGGGAGCCCTCAACCCCCGCCCCGCCTTACCTCATGGTCTTGCAGCTGCTTTAGCAGAGAAGTCCCAACGGCCGCAAAGGTAGTGACGGCCGCAGGGACAGTCCCTGTTGCCCTGCCTCCATCCTCAGAATGCACAGGTCTGGCCTGGGAACATATGCATGGGCACAGAGCTGGAAGAAAAGAAAGAAAAGTATTGCTGGCTGCAGGGCTTCACACCAAGGAGGGGTAAGGAGGCAGGAGGGCAGTCAGTGGGATGATGGGAGAGAGTCTTCCCCGCACTGCAGCACTGGGAAGACCACCTTGGGGGACTGGGCCCATTCTGGGCTCCCCAGTGACAGAACAGCAGCAATGTGCTGGAGCAAGTTCAGTGAGGGGGCCCCAAGCTGGAGAGGGGATGGACATGGGGCTCTGTGAGGAGAGGCCAGGAGGGCTGGGCAGCCCCAACAAGAGACAGCTAGGCCAGGTTGTCTCTGAGCAGTCCCCAGCTGCCCCATGGAGGGCAGGGAGAGGATGGAGCCAGAGCCCTCTCAGAGGTGCCTGGCAGCAAGATGAGAGGTGATGGGGATGCAGCCCCTAGCACCTGGCTGGGACAGACACTGCCTCCAGTAGGCGTCAGCCCCTAACCTCCCACCAGCCCCTCACCTCTCAGCACTCTCATCCTCCTCATGGCAGCAGGATCTCCCAGATCAGTGCACTGCTCTCTCTGGGCAAAAGCCATGAGAAACTGGGGCAGCACCAGCCCCAGGAGGAAGATATAGAGCCTGGCCATTGTGACCCCCCTGTGGGGCGTGCCACCTCACAGAGGGCTGCTGTGACACAAGGTCACAGGGACACATGCTGGGGACACACCATGGGGCAGGGACCACACACGGCAGCATCCTGGGGACCCCCACAGGCCCAGAAATGCAGGATTTCCCCATTCTCCATCACTTGAATTCACTCATGGTCCTCAAATAGCTTTAGCAAAGACTTTCTGCAGACAGCCCTTCCCAGCTCTGTCCTTGATCCATGTCCCCCTCCAGGAAGCCATCCCTGGAAACATTCAAGGTCAGGTTTGACAGGGCTCTGAGTAACCTGATCTAGTTGAAGACGTTCCTGCTCATTGCAGGGGGATTAGACTAGATGAGCTTTAAAGGTCCCTTCCAACACAAACTATTCTATGATTCTATGACCTGAGGCAACGTGGTCTCAAGGGGACTGTGGTGGTGCACACACACCACCCCCCCACGCCTTATTCCTCTTTTTCTTCAACCGCTTTATGATCTCAGGAATTCCAGGCCACTATTTTTGTGTAGCGAGTTAGTCAGTTAAGCGCCCCTTAATTGTACCAGAAACTCCTACATGGCTGAAGCAGAGAGCAGCCCTGTCCTTATCAAAATCTTTGTATTATCGCTAACAGGGGAAGTGAGAACAGCTACCCCTGACAGACTTGAAACAGAGTGGTATCATCGTTACTGGAATTCCAGCAACTACTGATCTGAATTGTGGCTCAGATGGAAATTTACTGGTGATTAAAGTCAATCATCTCACAATCCTATAAACAGCAGTCCTAAGTGAGGCCCTTTGAGCTCTCCTGGACTGCCATGGGCTGCACCAGCATCTCCCTCCAAGTGCAATGCCTCTCAGAGCTAGCAAAATCTTAAAGTTTGCTAAAACCAGAAATCCATTGCTGAAGACCGACAGCGGAGCCTGGGCTGAAACCCTTCACTCCTCGAGGCTCAACCCTCACCCGTTGAGAAATGCCAAGACATTAGACGCGAGTATTTCATTGACCTTGAGGGGAATTTTTAACAGGTATACCATTTTTACATATGTATTCATGTTTGTGTGTATGCATGTGTGAATCAGTTTAAGCAGTCTGTAGATGTACGATTTAGTTTCCAAGTGAGTCTTATACTGCTGCCTTATCCTTATTCCTATAAACCGTTGACCAAGTCTGAGACTAAGAGTGGACCCAGCCGCACCTCGACTCCTCTCTGAGAAGGAGTTTAGAAAGCAAAGGGGTCTATTCTGAACCTCGTGACTCAGCGGGAGGGTCCTCCTTATCCCCTGCATACACAATCATGAATCACTTTATGAATCATTCCAACTCAGTGTAACTTAATTTTCCTTTATGCACTTCCACGTAGTAATAGAGTGAACCTTGCCATCTTCGAATCTTTAACTAAGTCACTGTTTTGACCAGTTTTCTCTAATCACTTTGTTAATCACTGATGACTGAGTGCTATTAAAATATTACAATCAAATCCTGTGATTTGCTACCAGTAAATTCTAAACTGCTACTAAATCAAGCTGTGTAAAGTCACTCATTCACAATAAATTGACATAATCAGCAGGATTCATAAACCTGCATTCGTGACAGGGACTGACCTGGCCTTTGCCCTCTGCATTTTTGTGCCCTGTTTTTCTCCAAAGAGGAGGATCCCGCCTGTGTCCGTGTGTGCCCTCCCCTATGTCTCCTCCAAGAACATTTGCTCCCACTCTCCAGCCAGGACCAAACTAGGCAGAAACTTGAGACCTCCAACCCATCAGACCCAACTGTGTCACAAAAAGACAAAGGAGACTTGTATTCAAATGGAATATCTGTTTGCTGGACTGTGGATGAGCATGGGACAGCTGACCTTCCTAGAAGGTTTCTCAGCTCAAATCCAGACGAAAGGATGACCAGAACTGCCATCTCTACTAGAGTAGGAGATGCACACATATCCAAGCCCTTCATGCTACTGGGCTGGCATAGGATTGCATGTGGGTTCAGAAAGAAATTACCCTACAGTCCTTCGGTCTCTATGAAAGGGTCGATATGTGCACATCTGTTGGTTTTTTGGGTGTGGGGCTGGGGGGGGGGGGGGGGGGGGGGGGGCTGTGGTGCTGTTACCTCTTAAGTCAGGACACAGGCAATTTGAGACATCTTGCTGTTATTTGACTGTAGTTTTCCATGCTGGGTTGTCGGCCTCTGCCTAAAGAATAAGGGAGTGGAATAGGGAATAAGGGAGAGGGAGAGGAAGAGGAAGAGGAAGAGGAAGAGGAAGAGGAAGAGGAAGAGGAAGAGGAAGAGGAGGAAAAAGAAAGAGGAACAGGAAGATGACTAGGAAAATGCGGAAAAAGAGAAACAGGAGAAGAAGAATGAGCAGGAATAGAAGGAGGAAGAGGATAAGGAAGAGGAGGAGAAGGTGGATGAGGAGGAGAAAGAATAAAAAGAGGAGGAGGAACAAGAGGAGGAACAAAAGGAGAAAAGAGGAAGAAGATGAAGAGGAGGAAGAGAATGAAGAGGAAGAGGAGAAGGAGGAGGAGAATTAAAAGGAGAAAGATGGCAGAAAAACAAGGACGATGAAAAGGAGGAGCAGGAGGAAAAGGAGGAGCAGATGGAAAAGGAAGACAAAGCAAAGGAGGATGAACATGAATATGAAGGAGGAATAGGAGCAACAGGAGGAGGAGGAGGAGAGGAAAAGGAAGAAGAGGAGGAAGAACAGAAGAACAAGAGGACGATGATCATGAAGGCCAGAGGGAGGAACAGGAGGAGGAACAGCAGGAGGATGAGGAGGAACAGAAGGAGGACAAGGAGGAACAGGAGCACAAGGGACAGGAACAAGAACAGGAACAGGAAAAGGAGGAGAAGGCAGAGTAGGTAGGTAGATGTGGAGTAATTGCTGGAGGTGGCTTAGACATTAGACTTAGATTTACAATTTCAAGAAAAACACAGCATTGAAGAAGCTGTCCAGATGAAATGCAGGTGGATGCAAGGAATCTATCCCATCAGGGAGTTCCCTAAGCCTGCAACCTTGGATGTCGGCAACATGAGGGGAGCCTGGTGCGCTGGCTCTAAAGGGAGTTGCCCAGAGGGAGGAGTGGTGTGGAGACACCACGGCCAAGCTCTGTGATAAGGGACTCAGAAGAGGACCATGGCACCGATGAGCTGCATAATTGATACCCTGAGCCAACAAGCTGTCATGATTTTGACAAAATACTGTCCTTTTGGTAAACTTTGCTCATTATAATGTCATTATAATACCAAAACACACCTCCATCCCAAAACCTACCCGCCTCTAAGGTGAGACCACTCCTCACTGAGCCTGCACTCTGAATTTTTTGAGCCTGTACCTTTAAAACGAAGCAAGAAAGTTTTACACCAATCATAACAAAAGTATGTATGACTAGAGTCCCTCGAGCTCCACCTGAAAGATAAAAGTACTATAAATTGGCCTAAGAGAGAGGGGATGTTAGGGAAGATACCATCATGTACTACTCTGACCTCTGGGATCAGTAGACGGGCTGAGCCTCTCTTCCCCCCCATCGGGACGCCTTTGGGTAAGAATCTAACACTTGGTTATACCAAGTGCACACACACACACACCCCCCATCATCGCGCGAAACTTAGAAACCTCTATAGAGTCGCTTTAGGTCTGTTGATGCATCTGTGTTATTCCAAAGCTTTGGTATTTGCATGTGCCTTGCAGTCAGTGAATTTATCACCGGTAATCCAAAGAACCTGTGTGTCTGTTGCTTTAATAAATTGCTTTGATTTATTAGTCTAGTGTGATAGTGGTCATTGAACGCGACCAGACGCTTTAAGTTCATGCAGCACGACTAGACGAAAGGTGCCTACGTTATTTGTGAATCCGTAATCGTGATAGTTCAGTGTACTGAACACGACCGGTCTTATAACGATAAATTGGGTACCTTCCAAAGCCTCTCTTGACACAACAGTAGAGAGGAGGAGGAAGAAGAGGAGGAAGAAAAGGAGGAACAAGAGAAGGACAAAAAAGAACAGGACTTGCCTACTGGAGGCAGTAGTCAAGGGCCCAGGTGGTGTTCCTCCAGTCCTGCCAGCGAAGAGGCAAGGGTGTGAGGAGAAGGGCACTACTAGGACAAGTCAGTAATTGGCCATGGAACTGGTGTTGGTAACAGGGCTTAGGTTCTGTGACCATGGGACCCTGTTTGCTGGTCAGCCTCTGCTGGGGAGAGAGGATCCACCTCACGAAGTAGGGCAAAGCTGTTTTCGCCAGCAGGATGTCTGACCCCATAAGGAGGGCTTTAAACTGAGAAGGACGGGGAGGGAGAAAGCAACCTGCAGTCCTGTGAGGGAGTGACAGACAGGATCGCTGAGCAAAGAGCAGGGGGTGATGTGACAGGAAGGGATCAGCACATCAACAAAAGAGGCTAAAGTAGGGTCACCTCCAGCACCTGCACATAAAACAAGGAAGTGCCTACAAGACACCACTATGGAGAAAGCCCCCAAACCCTCTCTGAGAACCGAGCATGCAGACAAGCCTCTCTAAAATGCCTGTACGAGTGCACGCAGCATGAGGGATAAACATGAAGAGTTAGACATCTCTGTGCAGCTGCAGGGCTATGGTCTTGCTGGGATCACAGAGACGTGGTGGGATGGCTCCCATGACTGGAGTGTCACAATGGAGGGATGCAGGCTTTTTAGGAAGGAGAGGTTGGGAAGACGAGGAGGGGGAGTTGGCCTGTATGTGAGAGAGCATCTGGAATGCATGGAGGTCTGCCTGGGGATGGATGAGGAGCCAATCGAGACCTTATGGGTAAAGATTAAAAAGAGGACAGATAAAGGTGACAGGTATAGTGGGTGTCTGACCCAATGTTGTGGTTTAGGGATTCTATTCCCTTATTTACACATTGAATATACAATCTCCACACCTTTCTAATACATAATCATTAACCTGTCTTCGTGCGCTCATCTTCATTGGTTACCAGTTTACTCGCATAGTCTTTAAAGCTATAGTGTCTTTTTAATTCACTGCGCTTGTGCAGGAGGAGTCAGGGGGGTACTTGCTTCAGTCCCTAATTGGGTCGGTGGTCACGATCTCCCCCTGCCCGAATTACCTCTTACCCAGTTTTTTCTATTATGTGCATGCCCCTTTTGTTCTGCCATCCCCTTATCTTTGAAGGTCAGCAACCATCCGCTTAGCCATCCTCCCTTCCTTTTTACATTTTATCAATGTAGCAAAATATGCATTACTTCACTGCTACTCAAGGACTATATTTCATTAGTATAACAAGATCTACTACTTAAAGGCATAGGATCATATTTCATTAGTATAACAAAATCTGCTACCAAAATCTACTACTTAAAGGCAACACTATGACATGACAAAAAGCTGCAGAAGCCATCTGCATGCTTCTGCCCTGATAGCTGCAGAGACACCCTTGACACCCAGCAAGGCAAAGGGCTCCGGAGCGGAGGATCGCGATGGGGTACCCTTCCTAAAGTGGCAAATCGGTGGCAAAAGTGCAGGGCAAAAGTGCAGGGAGGGAGGGTACCCCAGCCCCCCCACCCCAAGCGGGAAAGAGTGAGCTCCTGACAAGAGGCAGCTCTGACTCAGCATGGGCAGGGACAAGAGCGATGGTGGCCTAACCCCCTCACGTACAAAAGCAGCCCTCAGGGAGCACGAGGAACCAGGAGCACAGTGAACAGGACAGGCAAACAGGGTGTGGCACGGCAGTTTGTGTGGCACTTTGCACAGGCGGGGCATGCGGGCAGGGCACAGTCCCCTCCTGGCTCTAAAGGGAAACTCAACTAGTGGTCATCGCCCTCTCAGGAGAGGACCTAGCAGCTATGGTTTCCACTCACCCAAAAGCCATCGCCACAAGGAATGCGGCGACCTAGACGGAGCTCCTGCACAAACATACAGCCGTCCAGGTCTCTGGCTTCAGGGAGTGCCTGAGCCTGTCACTCATACCAGAGGGCAGCACAGACAACAGCTGATTTCAGTGTGACCAAGTGAATGATCTGCTCAGCCTGGTGGCAGAGCTGAAAGAGAGTGGAAAGGCTGAGGAGTATCAGGGAGTGTGAGAGGGAGACAGATTGGTGGAGCCACACCCTACCATCCCTGGTGCCAAGGCAGCAGATGGAGGCTCCACAAGGAGCAGAGGCTCCCCTACCCTCTTGCCAGGAAGCAGAAAGAGGGGACCTCAGAGACAGGGGGGGAATGGAAACAGGTCCCTGCTCGGGACAGCAGGCGAATCCCCTCCCGGCCTCCCTTACCTTCCCAGTTGCCCTTACACAACAAATGTGGGACTCTGGTACTTTGAGGGCCAGGCAAATGAGGATGTAGGTGACGGTCCATCCAGGGGGTTGCCTAGGGCAAGTGAGTCAGCCCCACGCATTATGACTGCTTCTGTTAAGAAAAAAAGGAGGGTAACTGTCATAGGCAATTCCCTCCTGTGGGGAACAGGGGGCCCAATATTCCGACCAGACCCATCCCCCAGGAAAGTCTGCTGCCTCCCTGGGGCCCACGTTAGAGACGTTACTAAGAAACTCCCCGATCGGGTACAGCCCTCTGATTCTTACCTGCTGTTCGTTATGCAGGTTGGCAGTGATGAGGTTGCAGAGAGAAGTCCAAAAGCGATCAAAAGGGACTTCAGGGCACTGGGACAATTGGTTGAAGGATCGGGAGGGAGCACAGGTAGTGTTTTCCTCAATCCTGTCAGCGGCAGGGAAGAATACTGAAAGGAATAGGAAAGCTCAGCTGATTAACAGGTGGCTCAGAGGCTGGTACCATCGGTGGAATTTTGTTTTTTTCGATCATGGGGAGGTTTACACAGCACCAGGCCTGCTGGAGGCAGATGGAGTTCAGCTATCTCCAACAGGGAAAAGGATCCTCGCTCATGAGTTGGCAGGGCTCATCGAGAGGTCTTTAAACTAGGTTCGAAGGGGGAAGGGGATATAAGGAGGCTCGCTAGAGAGGAGCCCAAGGGTGGCATGGCAACATTGGGGGTGAAATCAATAGCCCATCTCAAGTGCATCTACACCAATGCATGCAGCATGGGCAACAAGCAGGAGGAGCTGGAAGCCCTTGTGCAGCAGGATGGCTATGACATAGTCGCCATCACAGAAACGTGGTGGGACGACTCTCATGACTGGAGTGCTGCACTGGATGGCTATAAGCTCTTCAGAAGAGATAGAGGCAAGGAAGGAGAGGCAGTGGGGTGGCTCTGTATGTTAGGGAGTGTTTCAATTGTATAGAGCTTAACAATTGTGATGATAAGGTTGAGTGCTTATGGGTAAGGATGCCCTCATCCTTGGGGAAGGCCAACAAGGCAGACGTCGTGCTGGGAGTCTGTTATAGACTACCCAGCCAGGGTGTAGAGATAGATGAAGCATTCTATAAGCAGATGGCAGAAGTCTCACAATCGCTAGCCCTTGTTCTTGTGGGGGACTTCAACTTGCCAGACATCTGCTGGAAATACAACACAGCAAACAGTCTTGGAGGTTCCTGGAGTGCGTGGAAGATAACTTCCTGACATAGCTGGTAAGTGAGCCTACCAGGGGTGGTGCCTCGCTTGACCTGCTGTTTACAAACAGAGAAGGACTCATGGGAGATGTCGCGGTTGGAGGCCATCTTGGGCTTAGTGACCATAATATGATATGATAGAGTTTTTGATTCTTGGCAAAGCAAGGAGGAGGCCAGCAAAACCACTACCATGGACTTCCAGAGGGCAGACTTTGGCCTGTTCGGGACGCTGGTTGGGAAAGTCCCTTGGGAGGCAGTCCTGAAGGGCAAAGGGGTCCAGGAAGGCTGGGGGTTCTTCAACAAGGAAGTCTTAAAGGTGCAGGAGCAGGCTGTCCCCATGTGCCGTAAGACGAACCATCAGGGAACATGACCAGCCTGGCTGAACAGGGAGCTTTTGCTGGGACTCAGGGAAAAAAGGAGAGTTTACCACCTTTGGAAGAAGGGGCAGGGAACTCAAGAAGAATACAGGGATCTCGTTAGGTCATGCAGAGAGGAAATTAGAAACGCAAAAGCCCAGCTAGAACTCAATCTGGCCACTGTTGTAAGAGATAATAAAAAATGTTTCTACAAATACATTAACAACAAAGAGCGAGCCAAGGAGAATCTCCATCCTTTATTGGATGCAGGGGGAGCATTGCCACCAAGTATGAGGAAAAGGCTGAGGTACTTCATGCCTTCTTTGCCTCTGTCTTTAATAGCCAGACCAGTTATCCCCAGGGCATTCAGCCCCCTGAGCTGGAAGACAGGGATGGAGAGCAGAATGAAGCCCCCATAATCCAGGAGGAAGCAGTTAACGACCTGCTACACCACCTGGATGCTCACAGGTCTATGGGGCTGGATGGGATTCACCCGAGAGTACTGAGGGAGCTGGCAGAGGAGCTTACCAAGCCACTCTCCATCATCTATCAGCAGTCCTGGTTAACAGGGAAAGGTCCCTGATGACTGGAGGCTTGCCAATGTGACGCCCATCTACAAGAAGGGCCAGAAGGAGGACCCGGGAAACTACAGGCCTGTCAGCCTGACCTCAGTGCCAGGAAAGATTATGGAGCATTTCATATTGAGTGAGCTCAACAGCCATGTGCAGGTCAACCAGGGGATCGGGCCCAGCCAGCATGGGTTTATGAAAGGCAGGTCCTGCTTGACCAACCTGATCTCCTTCTATGACCTGTTGACCTGCCTAGTGGATGAGGGAAAGGCTGTGGATGTCATTTACCTGGACTTTAGCAAAGCCTTCGACACAGTCTCCCATAGTATTCTCCTTGGGAAGCTGGCAGCTCATGACTTCGACGGGCATAGTCTTCGCTGGGTTAAAAACTGGTTGGGTGGCCGAGCCCAGAGAGTAGTGGTGAATGGAGCTAAGTCCAGTTGGCAGCCGGTCACGAGCGGTGTTCCCCAGGGCTCTGTTTTGTTGCCAGCCTTGTTTAATATCTTTATCAATGATCTGGATATCTTTTAATATATAATATTTAATATTTATTTTTATATATTTATATTTATATATTTATATTTATAATATTATATCTTTTAATATTTATTATGTAGTATTTTATTTAATATCTTTATCAATGATCTGCAGCACTCAGGGCATGTCAGCATCCCCAGCAGAGCCGTCCCATGCTCTTTCAACTCGCTTGGTTGCTGCCATTCCAGAGACCGACATGGCTGCCTGCCAGCCCCGTGCCCCAGGACTACAGCTCCCGGCGTGCCCTGGGAACCAACATGGCCTCCCAGTAGCCCCGTGCCCCAGGACTACAGCTCCCGGCGTGCCCTGGGAACCAACATGGCCGCTCAGCAGCCCCGTGCCCCAGGACTACAGCTCCCGGCGTACTGCGGGAGCTCTGTCCTGCTGTTTGACCCTGCGGTGGAGCCGGGAGGAGGAGGAGGAGAGAGCAGCAGAGAGGGGTGGGGCAGGGTGGTGGGGTGGCCGGAGAGGGATGGGAGGAGAGAGGGACGGGAGACGGACAGAGGGACGAGGAGGACAGGGGAGGAGCTGAGCAGGGAGTGGAGGAAGGAAAAATACTGGTGAGCTGGCACAGGGGTAGAGCGGGAAAGAGATGGAGGGCAAGGGGCTGGAGAGGTGCAGGAAAGAAAACAGCGCTAAGCAGCAGGACAGGGAGAGAGAGAAGGAGAAGGGCAGGAAGGAGGACAGAGGGGTGGACAGACACAGGCAGGGTGAGGGAGCAGGGTGGGGCAGCAGAGAGAGAGAAAAGGCAGCAGGAGAGCAGAGAGAGAGAGAAACGGAACAGGGATCAGGACAGCGGGAGAAAGGGGAAAGGGTGCGAGGGAAAAGGAAGGGGAGAGAGCGTGGGACAGAGAGCAAGGGAAGGATGGGAAACAATCCAGAGAGACTGAGAGCCAGAGGGATGCGGATCAGGATAAGCAGGTGGAGAAGGACAGTAGAGCAATGGCCTCCAGGATGGAGGTGGAGGAGGAGCAAAACGGGCTGGCGAGCAGGGTGGAGGCCCATAGAGAAGGGAGAAGCAGAGGCAGCTGAGCAGGGGAGAGAGGCAGGAAAGAGGGGACAGGCTGCAGGACAGAGAGGAAGAATAAAGCCAGGAAGCAGGAGAGGGCAATAGAAAAGATGAGAGAGATGTAGAGAAAGAAGAAAATAGCAACAGGACAGAGAAGGAGGAATTAGAAAATACAGACAGGGAGTCAGACAGAGAAAGAAAAAGAAAGAAAAAAATAGCAATGGGCTAAAGACAGAGAGGGAGGAATTAAAAAATGGGGGCAGGGAGACGGACAGAGAGCAATGGGGAGGGACACAAAAGAGCAATGATGGGCAACTGTCCCCATTTCTTGAGCAGTCCCCAAGAACTGCATTACTGGGGGCCTCAAGGAATGTGCTGCCTGCAAAAGCCCTGCCCTTGGGCCTAATCCTGCATCCTAATAATTGGCATCACTTTGCAGAGTGGCCAGGAGTGGGGAGAAAAGCCCAGCTGGGAGGAAAACAGTCACCCAGCTTTGGGTTTTTTGTTGGTTTGCTTGTTGGTTTTGCTTTTAAAATAATACTATTTAGGCTCTAAATTCAACTTGCAAGGAAAAAGGAACCAGGCATACCAGGCTGGACACATTTCAAGCCTGAATCCATTCAACAGCCGCGCAAACCACCGCTCGCTCCCGCTGTGCACGCTCCACCGCCTGCCTGCAGGTACAGGCAGCCGCCTTGTTTCTTGAGCGCTCCCCAGGAGCAGCACCACCAGGCAGCTCAAAAAACCCTCCTGCCTGCAAAACCTTGAGCACGGGTTAATGGGGGACAATTTCTCCTCTCTTTAGACCTGCTGATTAAAGACTCATCCATCAGGAGATGGCTCCGGACCATGCCAGGGCCAGCGGCGCTGCTTTCTGGATGCCATGGCAGCGATGGGCAGAGGGACCGGTTGTCAAATCCCAGGTCTGGGTACCCGTGTGGGGTGTGAGGGTCCCCCCTGCCTGGCTTTTCCCAGCAAAGTCGCAGCCGGTGCTGTCCCCGTGCTGCAGCCCCGGGGCCAAGGCTCAAGGAGCCAGGCATTTCTGTGGGTGCTGCACCCTGCTGGGCCCCAGTGCCGTCCGCCCTGGGCTTCCCCCGCTGTTCTCTCCAGCTCTGCTTTCTGCCAGGACCGGGGACACCGCAGAATGCCTTGCCTGCTCCCCACAGCCGTCCTGACCCATGTCTGCAGCTTGTACCAACGTTGTGTCCACAGCATCCAGCGTGTGATTTGGGGGTGGCAGGTCTCTTGTGGCACCCTGGGAACGGGGACAAAGCAAACGCCATCGCTCTCTGTCACGAATGCAGGTTTGTGAATCCTGCTGATTATATCGATTCACTATGAATGAGTGACTTTACACAGTTTGATTTAGTAAAAGTTAGAATTTACTTGTAGCGAATTGCAGAATTTGATTATAATATTTTCAATAGCACTCAATCATCAATGATTAACAAAGTGATTAGACAAAATTGATCAAAACAGTGACTTAGTTACAGATTCGAAGATGGCAAGGTTCACTCTATTACTACATAGAAGCACATAAAAGAGAATTAAATCACAACAAGTTAAAACAATTCATAAAAGCATTGTGTATATATGGAATAAAAGCAAGGGGGGGGGGCTCCCGTTGAGTCACGAGGTTTAGACTAGACCCCCTTGCTTTCTAAACTCCTTCTCAGAGAGGAGCCCAGGTGCGGCTGGGCCCACTCTTAGTCTCAGACTTGGTCAACAGTTTAGGAGAGTAATGCTATAAGAATAGTACAGCAATATAAAACTCCTTTTAAAATTAAATCATACATCTATAAAACTACTTAAATTGATTCATGCGTGCACACTTACAACTATAAATGCATGTATGAAAATAGTATACCTGTTAAAATAGTATACCTGTTAAAAATTCCCCTCGAGTTTAGTGAAATACTCACGTCTAATGCCTTGGCATTTCTCAACGGGTGAGAGTAGAGTCTCAAGGAGTGAAGAATATCAGCAGCCCAGGCTCCATTGTCGATCTCTGGCAATGGAGTTCTGGTAGCAGCAGACTTTCGGAGTCTGCTAGTTTTTGCTGACTCTCAGAGACATTTTGATCGGAGGGAGATGCTGGTGCGGCCTGCAGCGGTCCAGGAGAGCTCAAAGGGCCTCACTTAGGACTGCCGTTTATAGGATTGTGAGATGATTGACTTTAATCACCAGTAAATTTCCATCCGAGCCACAATTCGGGTCGGCTTGTTGCTGGAATTCTAGCAGCGATGATACCACTCTGTTTCAAGGCTGTCTGCGGTAGCTGTTTGTTCTCATTCTCCTCGTTAGCCATAATACGAATCTTGATAAGGACAGAGCCGCTCTCTGCTCCAGCCATGTAGGAGTTTCTGGTACAATTAAGGGGCGCTTAACTGACCAACTCGCTACACAAAAGCTGTGGCCTGGAATTCCTGAGATTGTAAAGCAGCCGAAGTAAAGGGGAAAAACAACAGAAAAACGGCGGGGGGAGATGTACCACCACACTCTTTTTTGATCTTTGTCCCCAGGGTGAGCAAGTGGAGATGTACCATGTGCTGGAGAGCGTCCTGCAGGGAGGTGACAGCTGATCGCAGAGCAATACTGAGACCCGCCTGACAGCCAAGGCAGCCGGTGGCCACAGAGCAGCCCAGGTGAGCTGGTTCTCTTGGAGGCCACCAGAACAGCCTTCCTCTGCCCCTGGTTTTGGTGAGATATGGAGCAGCACAGAGATGTTTCTCAGGCCTCCAGGCCTGAGGAGGGTTTCCCAGTGACCCCGTGAGAGATCCTGCTCCCAAGAAGCACCTCCTGATAGAGCAAAGGCTGTATCCAGCCACCCAGCGCTGAGTACGGCTGCCTCAAGGGGTCTTGCAGGTAGGATGGGGTCATCTGCCTGGTGGCTGTGGCACAGAAACAATGAGCTGAAGCCCTGTGGTCATGGCTGGCTGGTTCAAAGTCTCCGAGTGCCTCAGCCTTTCTCCCCAGGAGCATTTAACCTGGGCACTTTTTCAGTGTGTGAAGATGGATGCTGGTGACATCTGGTGGCTCCATCTCACTCCCACTTCAGAGTTATGATGTCTGAGATCCGGGGCCACCTGAAGGCCCTGGCAGAGATCTCCAGGGAGTTTGTGTTCCGCTTTCTGATATCTTAGGGCTACAGTGTGCTAGGGTTATGGGGCGACAGGGTTATGCTAGAGTTTAAGCAAGTTACAATTAAAGCGTGTTACTGTTAGGAGAGAATCTGGGTTTGTTGTCCCTGGTTCCTGGGGTTAGGTTTTTTTTACCTTACCTTGTGTTCTGTGTGGTCTTTTTTTGTGGAGAGTCCTTTTTTTTCAGTTTGTTTGCGATTTTAGGGTTTGGAATGGGGCCTTTGGTTTGTGTGCGATGTTTCTTCTGGTTGTTTTTTTGCTGTTATGGTGGACTGTGTTGTGTTTTCTGTCTTGAAACCATCATTTCTGGTCTAATATGTCTACTTCATGTCAGGCAGTGTCACCTCTGGTGTGCTCTGACTCATTTCTGGCAAGTCGGTAGGTAGGTTGCCAGGTAGGTAGGTATGGAGGACTTGCGGTCCATGGAGAATGACTGCCAGATGACTAATGGGCAGTTCTGGGGAGGGGTGAGAGGACTTCTGGCCCATCGGTAATGACTGCCAGAGGACTAAATGTGCTTCTGAGTTTGTGTGGACTTCCAAATGCATGGTCATTTCTCCTGCCTTGAGGAAGAGCCCTGGGAATACACCAGCTGCACAGAAGGACAAGGGTTTCCCCAAGGGTACATAGCTTTTTGGTTTTTGCTTTTGAGTAAGCAATCTGCAAAGAGGCTGCTGTCATTAATTTTGGTGACATTTTGTAAAGTCCTGCACTGAGTTTCGTGTGACTTGAAGCATTGCTGACAAAATAGTGGAGGTTTGCCTGGGTGTTGTGGATGCTTCAGGTTTGAACGTCTGCTCGTGGTGGTGACTTCATGCAGTCCTTAGCTCCTGTCTCAAGGCACAACGTGTGCTTAGGACGAGGTTCATCATCCATGCTAGTGGATGTGAATCTGTATTTCAAATAGATTTCTTGATCGTTTTGGGTAGTGGGGGGTGAATTTCTTGTCAGATCTGATTCCATCATCCTTGGTTTTGCCTCTTCACATGGCTGGCGAAGAGCTCGTAGGAAGAGCAGGAGGAGGGACAGTGCTGCCATTTCCACATTGACTGCTTGTACCGGAGTTATCAGGGTTCTCTTCCATATGTAGTTTCTTTGCAGGCATCTCTTGAAGCCATTTGTCTGTTTTGTGAGAGGTAGTGGACTTAACGGGAAACCTACTTTAACATTTTTTGGTTGTTTTTGCATTCTTTGGCAATATCTACTTAAAAGTCTACTTCAGCAAAAGAAGAAGAAATCACTTCTGATTTCTGTGTCTGACTAAAAGGACTAAGCTGATGACAGAGAGAACTGATGTGAAGAGCCATTATTTTGGCATTATTCGGTACCACATCTGACTTGTTGTGCTTTCCCTGTGTGTAGGGTGGTGGTTTGCACATGGCACTGCTCTGCGCTGCTGGGTCCATGTCCCTTTTTGCAGTTAAAGGTTTTTCTCTCTGAAAATTTAAACCTGATAATTTAAATTAGTATGCCTAAAGGTAGGGAAAAGAGGCCTTTTACTTACAAGAGCAGTTATAACACATGCTGTAAAACTGAATCTTAATCTCTAAAAAAAAATCAACAGGTGCCTCCCATCTGTTGTTGGTAAATGAGGAGCTATACAATAGTATAGTTTCACACTTTATTTTTTGGGAAAATCTCCAGGTTTAAGCCACAGGTCTTAATGACAAATGACAACATTAATATTGCAGTGGATTTACATAGAACATCACATTTTTAACGATGATTGATGCAGAGTACTTGTGGCGCCTGTGTTTAATGCCTGGTGTTCCACATCCTTTCCTCTCAGAGCTGCGATCAGAATCTTCATGCGGAGGAGAGCTGTTTGCCTCGTGACCTCGTGAAGAAAATCAAGAGCAGAAAGGAAGAAGTGGGCCTGATGGCAAACCCAATGTCAAGAACCTGCTCCCATGGGCCAGAGGTCAGTCTTGGTCTTGCTGTCAGTGAAGCGAAGCTGTGTGACGGGGCGGTGATGCTGGTGCTGGGGCGGTGATGGAGGCCTCCGTCCTGCCAGCGTTGGTGCAAATCAGCGTGGTTTCTCCCACGGGCGCCCACCACCCGGAGCGATACCCCCTCTCCCCACCCTCTCGGTGGCCATCCCCAGCCCAGCTCAGGCATCTGTGGGGTGGGAAGGGGCTGCGTTAGCCCCCGTGCCCCACCTCCCACTGAGCAAATGACCGCAGGCAGAGAGAGGCGCTGCAAAGCGAACAGCCAACACTTTTAATAAAATAAGGAAGAAGCAGGGATGTGGGAGAGGGCTGGGGCTGGGGCTGGAGTGGGTGGGTGCAGGTCTCTGCCTCCAGATCTCCCCCTGCGCGTGGGTGCTATGGGGGACGGTGCTGGACCGGTGGCTATGGGTAGCCATTGCTGTCGGCTATCTCCATGTTGATCTCCCTCTGCACAAAAACTGCAGCTGGCCCAGTGACATGTGCAGGGCCGCCCGCTGCTGCTGCTCCTGGGCCAGCTTCTTCCTGTGCTTGCGCTTGGGCCGCTGCTTGGGTGAGATGGGCACCGACTCCTCCTGCTCCTCCAGTAGGGTGGGCGCAGCTGCGAGGCCCCCGAGGGCCAGCATGGGGTGGTCGGGGGTGCGTGGCAGCTGCGGTGGCATGCGCAGGTGCTGGGGCAGCCCCTCGCGTGGGGTTTGGCCCCCCGTGGGCGACAGGCGCAGCCAGCTCAGCTGCCTGGGTTTGGCGGCAGCCCCGGTGCGTGCCTTGCTGCTCAATGCCGCCTCTGGTGCCATCTCCTTCCTGCCATGAGGTGGGGGCTTGGAGTCAGCCGTCCCTGAGCTGGGTCTTGGGGCTACGGGCAGGGTCTTGGGGAGTCTGGGGGGCACACTGGGGCCGGGCTGGGGCTCCGGGTCGGGCGGTTGGTTCAACATACTTTGTAAGCGTGGAAGAGAACTGGATGTGGACAAGCAAACGCTTCAGGCAACTGCAAAGTAGAGGTGGGGGCAGTCTGTAGTATTTCTGTCAGGATCAAGAGCTAAAGGATGTTTCCATTCAAAGAGCCAAGTCTGTTGGGAGCTCCAGTCTCCAAAACTCTAAACCCTGTGTGTTAAACAGTGCTCAGCCCTGATGTTTATTTCTGCTACTCTCCAACACGGTTTCTCTGGGCTTTTTGTTTGCTTGGGTTTTAGTCTGTGGTAGGTGTCCAAGCTTAGTTCCATCAAAGCACTTGCAAGCCTGCCACTTGCTGGGGGCCAAGGCGAAGGAAGAAGCCTCGTGCTTGTATCAAGCCCAACGCAAAATTAAAGCACTGAGAAGTTCCCCGAGTCAGCCCTGAGCCAGAGTGCAGGTATCTAAGCTGCGATGAGGTGGAAGAGCCTGGAAAACATTTCATCGGCAGGAGGCAATGGAAGAAGGCAGGGTGTATATGGCACCTGGGATTACGTGGTAGGCTCAGTTTTGTTAGTGGATCAGTACTGTACTTGAACATTGACTAAGCCCCAGGTCAGAGCAGAAATTCTTGTTACTAATCGCAGGTGCCAGAGCACTCGTTCTGCTCTCTCCTCCCTGGTTCATTAATTTAGTCTTTTGTGTATATGCAGGGCCTTGATAATGCTACTGTGTGGGCACCATGTATGTGAGTGGCAGGTTTTCTGTGTGACTGATGTTTCTTTTAAACAGGAACATCTTGATATGTACTCCCCAGGAACTAAGGAAGTGCAACAAACTGATGAAGAAAGAGGTGCCAGTGAAGGAGGGAGTGTAGGTTAGTTCTGGTTTTAAATGTTCTTGGCTGTGTTCTAGCCAAAAGCCTTGGCTTAAACAGCTGAAATGAGCTGAACCACTGGGTATTTTTCATCCCTACACAACTCTGTATTGCTACAGACATTACCAGCCATAGTCATGGACTCTGAGCCTGTACTGTAGCAAGGTCAAAGCAGGTGTTAAAAAAATTTTAAAAAGTGTGCTTTTCCAAGATGCTTACAAGATTGAAAAGAAGAGATGTCTGTGGGCAGGTGGGAATATCCAGAAATGGGCAGTGTCACCTGGAATGAGGAAGAGTGATGTGGGTCCAGCTGTAGCATGCCAGTTTTCATGGCCTTGAGCAGCAGAGCAAGGATTTTGAGGCAGCAAGGCCGTCTGCCAGGGTGTGTGAACAGCTCTTCGCGAGCATGGGGATGGCGATGGGAGAAGACAGTGCTGTTCCTGTTGGTGTGTAGCAGGTGACAGTCAGTGGAAGCTGCTGTCAGGACGTGTAATTAGGAGCCGTTGTCGTGGTACTCGGTGGGAAATAGCATGAGGGAGGAGGCTAAGGCATGAAAGGCCGCATTAACTGATGTGTGAAGTGAGGGGAACAACGGGACGGTGTTAAGGAGACTGTTAGTTGCGATGAAGGCAGTGAGTGAGATGATGCTTGTAGGAGCTTTCTGAGTGAGTGAGAATGTGGCAGGGCTGCATGTAAGGAGAGAAAAGGTTGCGGCAGGAGTTGAGCTGATGAGAACTCAAGCAGGAGCTGATTTGGGCGGTGTCTGGCGAAGTCGTCATCTTGTATGTGTTGCACAGAGTGCGTAAGGCCTGACTGCTGGCAAGGAAAGGAGCGTGAAAGGAGTGTTGGAGTGCCAAGGAATGGGGATAGATGTGATCCCAGAGTCATTTCTCCATTTTCCATGGGCTGTCTGTATAACCCCATGTAACTCATCTTGCATTCAGAAAGAAGTGGCAGCCTTTTGGTGAATGGAGGGGAAAAAAAAAAAAGAAGAGGTAACGTGTGGCAGAGCTAGAACATGGAGTGAGATTACCATGCTTAGTCTGACCATTCTAGAGTATTAGAAACATTTCCTTGAGACACTTTGCCAAAAGGTGGCCCCCCCCCTGCCACCGTTCCTCTCCAGTTTTATTGCTGGGCGTGATGTCATATGGTCTGGAATATCCCTTTGGTCAGTTGGGGTGAGCTGTCCCGGCTGTGTCCCCTCCCAACTTTCTGTGCACCTGCAGGGTCAGACAGCAGGAAGGAGCTCCCCGCGGCATGCCGGCAGCCGTAGTCGTGGGGCACGGGGCTGCTGGTCAGCCATGTTGGTCTAGGGAATGGCAGAGATGAAGTGAGATGAAACGCCACGGGATGGCTCTTCCAGGGACGCTGAAATGCCCTGAGTGCTGCAGGGGAATTTGTGATTTGCAGCGGCAAATGTAGTCACTCAAGGAGACCGATCCTCCCCGGGTGGCATCCTTGCTGGCTCTCCGTCCCCCTGTCAGTGGGTTTTTGGGGCCCTGGCTGGTGGGACCCACAGGGCACGTTCTGACAATTCCCTTCCCCAATTATTTAATCAACCAGTCTTTATAGTATGGAAGTGTGTTAACTTTGTAGATATATATGATGATGTCAAGTGAGACTCTGTAATGTGAGGAGGTAGTGGAGTTTTCCTTGGAGACTCTGATATTGCTCATGCTGAAGTGAAACAAAGGAAAGGCCAGCCTGTCCCTGGGAAGAAGGACTTTGCATCTGGGAAGCTTAGAGCTGTCCATGAAGGCTAAAGGATAGCCCAGGTCAACCAGATAATGCCAGCGTCCTAGCCTCTCTGAGACGTCTTTGAAAGGCTCCCAGCATGGTCTGGCATCATAGATCAGTAACTCCAGCAAGACTGACTCCAGGGACATCTGGATGAATAGACAAGCGGCGAGAATGCTGCAAAGCCAGAGTTGCTTTGCAAAGTTTGGCTAGGATTAGTAATTGGGAGCGTGGGTGCTAGTGAAGAGTCAAGTTGTCTTGTACGTGAACAATGGAAGGGTATAAGAAGGCTGTGTAAAAGCACATTTGGAGTGCCCCAGTTGGGCTGGGACATGGCACGCAGATGAAAAAGTACTTGCCCCTCTAATTGTATACTTTGCATCCTGGCCTCTCGCCTTGGTCGGCATGGGCCGGTTGCGAATTCTTTGTGACACCGTCTTGGGGCTCAGCTGTGGGCAGGGGGTTTTGCTGGGTGAGGTCCAGGCAGCGCCGGACAAGGCCGTAGAGGGGTGGGAGCGAGCTGGGCAGCCGATGCAGCACAAGCTCCGGGATCTCACTGTGTGAGCCCACGCAGCTATGGCCACTCGCCGGCCAGGTGCCAGCTGCGTTTTGCGCGCTCAGCCAGTCCCTGCCTGGCCCCCTGGGGTGGCCGCAGCTCCTTGCCAGGGCCGGATCTGGCTCACCGGCTGTGATGCTGGTGCTGGGGCGGTGATGGAGGCCTCCATCCTCCCGGCGTTGGTGCAAATCAGCGTGGTTTCTCCCACGGGCGCCCACCACCCGGAGTGATGCCCCCTCTCCCCACCCTCTCGGTGGCCATCCCCAGCCCAGCTCAGGCATCTGTGGGGTGGGAAGGGGCTGTGTTAGCCCCCGTGCCCCACCTCCCACTGAGCAAATGACCGCAGGCAGAGAGAGGCACTGCAAAGCGAACAGCCAACACTTTTAATAAAATAAGGAAGAAGCAGGGATGTGGGAGAGGGCTGGGGCTGGGGCTGGAGCAGGTGGGTGCAGGTCTCTGCCTCCGGATCTCCCCCTGCGCGTGGGTGCTGCGGGGGACTGTGCTGGACCGGTGGCTATGGGTAGCCATTGCTGTCGGCTATCTCCATGTTGATCTCGCTCTGCACAAAAACTGCAGCTGGCCCAGTGACATGTGCAGCGCCGCCCACTGCCACTGCTCCTGGCCAGCTTCTTCCTGCGCTCGCGCTCGGGCCGCTGCTGGGGTGTCATGAGCACCAACTCCTCCTGCTCCTCCAGTGGGGTGGGCGCAGCCGTGAGGCCCCCGAGGGCCAGCACGGGGTGGGTGGGGGTGCGTGGCAGCCACGGCAGCATGTGCAGGTGCTGGGGCAGCCCCTCGCGTGGGGTTTGGCCCACCATGGGCGACAGGCGCAGCCAGCTTGGCTGCTTGGGTTTGGCAGAAGCCCCAGTGTGTGCCTTGCTGCTCGATGCTGCCTCCAGTGCTGTCTCCTTCCTGCCTGAGGCAGGGGCTTGGAGTCAGCCATGCTGCATCTCGGGGCCGCGGGCAGGGTCTTGGGGAGTCTGGGGGTCACGCTGGGGCCGGGCTGTGGCTCCAGGTCGGGCAGTTGGTGTCCCAGCCCCACCACCTTCACTCTTTGCCCCAGCGGGTGGAAACCCTGGATGGAGCTCAGCAAGTGCCCTCAGGTCGTTGCGGGGTGTCCTCAGCCCTGTGGTGTGGATGCTGTTCCTAGGGACGCTGTTTCCCGCCTGCGGTGGGGATGCTGGCAGTGGGGCTGTCAGCGGCAGGAAGGGGCAGAGATGGCGGTAGCAGGGGTGTTGGTACCAGGCCGCGGTGGGGATGCTGTTTCAGGGCGGTGGTTCCTTTTAGCAGCCGCACAGTTCAGTAGACTGGGCTGGGGGAGGGTCCCTGGGCTGGGCGCGGGGCCGGAGCCCCAGGCCCATGGTTTAAGGACTCCATGCTGCAGGGTTTTGGTGGACTGGCTGCATTAAACCTGTCCCCTCCTGCTGCACAAAGGACCTTTACCCCTGGCATCGCCCCGGGTTCTAGGTTGCTTGGCGGGGACGTTGTTGGATTCGGATGCTCTCCGCTTGCTGCTTCCTGCCTGCTGCCCGCTGCCGCCTGCTGCATCGCCGTCCCCGTCCATCTTCCTCTGCAAGAGAGTATTTGAGTGTTTGGCCACCCGGCACACCACCACCATCTTCTTTTTCTTTGGTGGGATGGTGTCCCGTGGGGCACTCACTCTTGCATGTTGCGTCTTGCAGGTGCTGGCTGGTACGGAGCGCTTGGCCTTCTTGCCGCCCGCCTCTCCTGAGCTGGCCACCATTTGGCAGGATACGGTGCCCGGCGGCAGTGGCAAGCGGGTCAAAAGCACCCGGGGCTGCCTCCACAGTGCCTCCTCCAGCAGTTGGTCCATGCGGGGCGGATGGCACCGGGGGGCAGCCGGGGGCATCACCGCCGCCACTCGCTGTCTGCTGCAGCCGCCCTCTGCCCTGTAGTCCAAGAGGTGGGGGAGGTTGTTGAGGGAGGAGGTCAAGTTGGGGATGTTGGGGACATCGGAGATGGTGTCCTCACCATCCCCCAGCCCCACCACCACCACTCCCTCCTCAGGGCAGCCTCCCTCTGCCACGTACTTGGAGAGGTCAGGGACCTTGGTGGTCAAACTGGGGACACTGGCAGCAGAGGTGGTGTTCTCGCTGTCCCCTAGCCGCACCACGACCGCTTGGTCTTGGTGGCACTTGCTGTCCGCCGTGTCCTCCAAGAATTCACGGAACTCAATGAGGAAAGCGTTGGTGGTGAGGCTGTTGGGGAAATCAAGGATATGAGGGTGGGTGTCCTTGCTGTCCCCCAGCCCTGCCGCCACCACTCAATCCTTGGGGCAGCCGCCCTCCGCCACGTACTCGGAGAGGTCGGGGAACTCCTGGAGGAAAGCAGACAAGTCAGGGACATCAGAGACGGTGTCCTTGCTGTCCCATAGACCCGCCACCGCTGCTTGCTCTTTGGGGCAGCCGCCATCTGCCGCATACTCAGAGAGGCTGGGGAGCTGGTGGAGGAAGTCAGTCAAGCTGGGGCTGTCAGGGACATCAGGGACAGTGTCCTCGCTGTCCATGTTGTTGAGCCAGGTGAGCATATAGTTGGCGGTGGTGTTCTGTGCTCAGGAATCCCTTTGGTGAAGGCATATGGCCCCTGCTTGGACAGCTCCGTGGGCTTCCCTGGGGCTGCCGGGGTGGTCACCACTGCTGAAATAGCAAACAAAGGCAACCCAACCCCAGGGTGATGCAGGGTTTCCTCAGCTTGGCCGCCCACCTGCAGGCTCTGCTACCCCCCAAACCTCACCTTTGGGTTTTGTTGCAGTTCCGCTGGTGAGCGGAGCCAGGGCACGCTGGTGGGGGCTGGCAGCAGGGTCACCATCTTCAATGGCCGCTGCGTCCTTGTTGGCGGCCTCCGATGGCTTCTGGGTGCTGCCAGGCAGGGTGTGGAGCACAGGGGGGCCCTGCACCCAGAGCTGAGCCGTGGGGTGGCGGGGGGCCAGGGCGGTGGGGCAGGCAGGGACGTGCAGCAAGCAGGAACTGTTGGGGTTCAGGGGCTGCCCCTTGACCATGGCCCCCATCCCCAGCTCCATCAGCTGGTGGGGCAGCAGCATCCCTGTCACCACCGGCTGTCCCCAGCTGTAGGCAGAGGGCAAGGGAGCAGCCACGGTGGGGAGCTGCACCCCATGGGGGAGCTGCACCACGGTGGGGAGCTGCACCCCGGGGGGAAGCGGCACCGCGCGATGGAGCTGCACCCCCTGCCCCGGGGCCCCCAGGGGCCCTGGCACTCCCTGGCAGACGCTGCCCTGGGCCAGCTGGTAGGTGACAGTGTGGAGCTGGGCAGGCTCAGAGGACAGTGTCAGCCCCGGGACAGAAGGCAGCACACAGGCAGTGACCGGTGGCAGCATGGCCGGGGTGGTGAATGTGATGCTGGATACCTCCGATGCCATGGGCAGGCGGAGAGGGAACCTCCCTGTTGGGGGAAGCAAAGAGGGGTGATGGGGTGAGATATTGGTGGGCAGAGCCGTCTGGGGAGTTACCTGGGGGGCAGGAGCACCAGGAGGAGCAGGAGCCTGCTGCTGTACCTGCCATGGCGGTTGGTCGGTGTGGGGTTTGTTGGGGACAAACAGCATTGTGGGGGGGGGCGTCCCCATGGCAATGGTTCCGCCAGCACCTGCTTCATCCAGCCTTGCGATGGTTTGATTTGTCATACCACAACGACTTCCCATCTCAATGATTTCCCTGCCTGCTGATGATTTTGTCCTCAATGCTGATTTCCCATCCCCACCATAGTTTCCCATCCATACCCATGATGGTTTCCCATCCCAATGGTGATTTCCCATCCCGATGATGGCTTCCCATCCCAACCATGATTGCATCAGCCCTGTTTCCCACCCCAACAGTTTCCCATCCCAAGCATGCTTTCTGCGGGGAGGTGAATTTCCTCTCCAAGGGGCAGGCATGGGGCCACCACCGGTGGCCCTGCGATGCCGACATATGTGTGCTGCCCCATCCCGCCCCGGTAGTGAGGATGGGGTGCTTTTGGCTTGTGTTTTCCCTCCCCGTCTCTGCCCCAGAGGGGGAAGATGCTGCACCCAAGTGTGGTGGAACCAGTGCTGGTACCGTGTGGCCATGCTGGGGAGCTGTCAGGAAAATTTGGCAAGTGGCCCGTGCCGACCGACGAGAGAGGCTGGGAGGCAAAGTACAGCATTACAAGAGGAATTCTTGCATTCGTGCGCACAAGCTGTCCCATTCAAACTGGCGCAGCCCGAATGTGGTCTGACACGTGGTTCTTAGACCATTCAAGCATTGAGGTCCAACGCAATTTGACAAATCGTTACTGAACACGCACACACACACACGCTGCTGTTTTGCAAAGCAACTCTGTCTCTGTGTCGTCATCATGTATCTGCTGCTTTCTTGATCCAGACGTCCCTGGAGTGGGTCTTGCTGCAGCTCCTTGTCTCTGCTGCCAGAGAAGGGGAGGGTTTCCCAGAGGTGTGGGAGGGGCTGGGATGCTGGCATGATCTGGGCAGTGCAGGGGTGTGCTTTGTTCTTCAGGGTGGGGGCTGTCCTTCTCCTTGCAGAGAGCTGGGGTCATTGGGCACGCTGGCTGAACCATGGCGGTGCAGTATACGGTGTCAGCTCGATGTATCTTAAGAAAGTTCATACAAGTTCATAGTCTAAAGACTAATTGGTACAATAGTTAGGGAATGAGATTTTACTTCCTTTTCTTTGGACCATCAGGCTCACACTATACTATTCATTTTATAAGCCGGAAATTGAGTGCATAAGGTATACAACACTATAAACACACACATACAATTACAAAGCAAAATACGATAGTGAATGCAACAACCCAAATCCTTTTAGTTCACAGTCCTCTACCTGAGCTTGGGAGCCAAGAGGTTAACCAGCCAAAGAGATTTAGGGAAGATCCGTGCCTTACTTCATGTCATACAGTTAAATGAGTCTTTTTCTTTTTTTTCAATCAGTTTCATTTTTCTGGTCTTGATTTACATAAACAGCCCAGCAGCTGTGATTCAACAATGCACACACTGTGTCCTGTGCTGCTAAAAGGTGGTCTCAGGCTAATCAATTCTGTATTAGCATTTGTGGTGATAAGTTGATTTGTTCCTGTAGGGCTGTAATACTCCCTGCGGTTTCATTAATGGCTTTTTCTAATTCTCTTGACACATTTGCAGTAGCTTGCTCTAGTTTTGCAACCCCTAAGCATGGGATAAAAGCTGTTACAGACAGGGGGAACGTAGTGCCACATGTCATCAGAGGGCTGTAACACGTTTTCCCATAACTATCAGTAGCTACGACCTCCAGAGGCAGAAGAGATAGCGGTTCTAACCTGTGCAGAAGGTATTAATGCACTTAGAATCCCCTTTTCAGCTCAGGTGGAGGGTAAATCCTGGAATGCCCTTTCTTCACCTATCCAGTATTGCCCTGGTAGTTGTGCAAATAGGGTAGTCTAATCTTCAGGTAAGTCTGAATGATGCAGATGATTTCCTGTGCAAGGGTTAGCATGTGCCGGATTGGGCTGTTCAGGTAAACCAGTAAGGCTGGGACCCAGAGGAGATGACTCAGAGCAATCAGGATGCTCTGGGCCCGTAGTGGCAGCCAAACTCTTACCATTACCTTTAGTTTGATTGTGGCTTCCTGCAGAAAAGCAAGTGAATCTCTCTGCAAACATCCACGTTATGCAGCAGTGTGCAGGGCTGGATGAACTCCCTCCAGGAAAAAAATGGCCAGCGTGCTGGCTTATTCGAATGGGTTTCACGTAAGGGCTTCTGGAGAATCTCCCTTGCCCGCTCAGTGGATGTGGTAGACGGGAAGGTTTTGGAAGAAGGTGTGGAGGAATGGCGATTGCCTTTAGGGAGAGCTCAGGGTTAGGAGGAAGAGGGTGGGGCTGCCGTGCCCCCATGATGCAGGCCTTTTGCCGTAACACGCTGGGTGACATGAGGCACTGGAGGCAGCCTGTGCACTTGTCATCCAGGAAACCCCTGGGTGGAATGCTGAGGCCGGGCGCCCGAGTGGCCATAGCGAGCGGTCGGGCCTGGGAGCGCTGCATGTGAGAGAGGGAGCGGAGGAGGAGCCGGGGCCGCGGGGGCCACTCCCCATCGTGTGGCCGCCCGCTGGGCTGTGAGGAGGAGCATGCCGTGCGTCCACTAGAAGTTCTCCTCCCAGCTGAGCTATGATGCGGTCACCTTCAGTGGCCTCCACATCCCCCTGTGTGACCTCAAGCGCCAGATCATGGGCCGCGAGAAGCTGAAGGCGACCAACTGCGACCTGCAGATCAGCAACGCCCAGACCAACAAAGGTGCATGGGGGTGGCGGGCGCGGGGCCTTGGGCACCTAAAGCTCCCTGTTTATCTGCAGATGTGTCCTGGTTTTGTCTGGGACAGAGTTGGTTTTCTCCCTAGTAGCTGGTGTGGTGCTGTGGTTTGGATTGAGAATGAGAGCATGAGAATAATGTTGATAGCACACTGATGTTGTAGTTGTTGCTCAGGAGTGTTTGTGGCAGTCAAGGACTTTTCCGCTTCCCATGCTCTGCCAGGTGCAGAAGAAGCTGTGAGGGGGCAGAGCCAGGAGAGCTGACCCAAACTGGCCAGAGGGCTGTTCCATACCATAGGGCGTCATGCTCAGTATAGAAAGTGGGGGGAGTTGGCTGGGGCTCAGCGATTGCTGCTCAGGGATGGGCTGGGCATCGGTCAGCGGGTGGTGAGCAACAGCATCACAAAGGGCATCACTTTGTGCTTTGTGTGTTCTTTTCTCATTAGTAGCAGTAGTATTACTATTTCTCTTCCTCTGCTGCCCTGTTAAACTACCTTTTTCTCAACCCAGGGGTTTTACTTTTTTTTCCCCTGCAATTCTCTCCCCCATCCCTGTGGGGTGTGAGGGGAGGGTGAGTGAGCGGCTCTGTGGTGCTTAGTTGCCGACTGGGGTTAAACCACGACAAGATATTTAAACTATGTTCAGGAGAATGTCTGTGAAGAGACTTAAGAGCACAATGTTAGGGGTCCTAGGGGTGCCATTGGATTGCATGACACGCGTAGATAGAGATACATTTCAGGAGTCTTGAATTTTTCTATTTCTATTGAATGAAATTGTCAAGAGCTTTTGAAAAATGGTTAATTTGCCTGAAGGGCTTTTCTGCAGAAGGGTCTCTGAATTTTGTCTTCAATTGCTAAGGTACTGTCAGCTTCATGAATGCTAGCAGGCTGAATGGCCAACTGGCTGGCGTCACTACTGGAATAGTTGGGTCTGTGTCAAACAGAGCCTTAAAACCAGACTGATGGATGGTCATAAACTGTGATGGAGCCCAGTTATTATCCCCAGGAGAAAAAATGTTTTGAAATAGGCCAAACGTGGATTCTGTTACAGAAGGTGAGGAACAGAAAGCAAAGTTTTAGAAGAGAAAATGATGCTCATAAAGACTTTACCCCATAAAGTGTTACTGCAATATACATCATACCAGTTTTACAAAGTGTGTTGCTTTGTTTTCATCCGTACTCAGAATGCGGTGAAGAAAAAGTGTCTGCTTCCCTAGGTTCTGTTAAGCGTGGTGTTCCCTAAAGGTGAGGTTAAAGAAGGAGTATCTGTCATGCTTTAAAGAGCATCCCTCTTGTTCACCAGTGACCAGATCCTCCTCTAGGTCGGTTGTGTTGCCCTTTGACCTTTGTAAAAGGAGTCTAAAATATTAAACTTGGTGTATTAGTGACAGAGGTGCTTCCTGAAGCTTTCTTAAGGGTGTTTTCCATGTGAAAACACAAAAATCTCCCTGTGGTTTTCAGAGCAAAGCTAGAGAATACATTTCAGTGTAATGTATACGTATACCAAATTTTTGCTTGAAATGCATAACCATGAATTTCAGTTTTTATTCATCAGATGTAGATGCTTAAACTCGCTAAAAGGTAACAGGATTTTAAATGTCAGTGGAAAAAATGATCTGATGGACTCTTTTGAAGATGCTGGGAAGCTATACTGGATGGTTGGGTCCTATTTTAAATAGCAGGGGGGGCAGGGGTGTCCTCTTCCATGCTTACTCTAGAGGCATGTTCTATAAAGGCAGAGTTCTCTTCAAAAAGCCTGTACTCAGGAATGATGCATTTCAACTTGCCTCCTCTTAATTTGATCTGAATTTCTTGACCTGTCTTTTGGAATAGATGTTCTCACAGGATTGTGGAAGAACTGTAAACTCGAGGGCTCAGGATTCTGGAATGCTCTTTCCTGCCCTGTAACATTCTGACTGAAAACACTTGGAGCATGTGCTATTCTGCTTCTCAGGCAAAATACAACAGACCAACGTAAACAACAAACCCCAGCTGGGCCTCTGACCTGGTCTTAATGCAGATGGCAGGCTGTCTTCTGTGTTCTGTCAGTCCTGAGTGACCTTGGAGACCATTGTGCTGTTGGCAAACAACAAACTGTTTTAAAAGAACAGAAATGATTTTGCTGCTTGTGTTTGATGACCAAATCTGAAGACTTCTAGGAATGTCCCGTTAGTGTGTTGAGATGTTAAAAGCACAATGTTACCTCTAAAGTTTTGCTTTCATACCTGTGAAGGGATTCCCTGAAGTGATGTGTAATGTCATAGTACTATACATTCTTACAAAGTGACTACAGTTTTTGTCTGCATTTGTGTTGTTTTCAGAATACACAGATGATAATGCCCTGATTGCTAAGAACTCATCGGTGATTGTTAGGAGAATCCCTGTTGGAGGAGTCAAAGGTACCAGCAAAACCTGTGTTGTGTAAGTATCCATACAGCATTGTACCCTTTGTTAGGGCTTTCAGTGTGTTAGCTGCTTTTGTGGATATATTAGTTTACAGAGGCATTCAGATTGCATCTTTGTTGTTAAAGCCACTGTTAATTTTTGTTGTCATGGGGTAGATTGTAATCATAGAATCATAGAATCATTTAGGTTGGAAAAGACCTTTAAGATCATCCAGTCCAACCATTAACCTACACTACCAAGTCCACACTAAACCAATCAAGGGTAGACTAGACTAAACCATGTCCCAAAGTGCCACATCTACCCGTTTTTTGAACACTTCCAGGGATGGTGACTCCACCACCTCTCTGGGCAGCCTCTTCCAATTCTTGACCACCCTTTCTGTAAAGAAATTTTTCCTAATTTCCAACCTAAACCTCCCCTGGCGCAGCTTGAGCCCATTTCCTCTTGTCCTATTGCTAACTACATGGGAGAAGAGACCAACACCCACCTCACTACAACCTCCTTTCAGGTAGTTGTAGAGAGCAATAAGGTCTCCCCTCAGCCTCCTCTTCTCTAAGCTAAACAATCCCAGTTCCCTCAGCTGCTCCTCATAAGGCCTGTTCCCTAGACCCTTCACCAGCCTTGTTGCCCTTCTCTGAACACGCTCCAGCGCCTCAATGTCTTTCTTGTATTGAGGGGCCCAAAACTGGACACAGCATTCCAGGTGTGGCCTCACCAGCGCTAAGTACAGGGGCACAATCACCTCCCTGCTCCTGCTGGCCACACTATTCCTGATGCAAGCCAGGATGCTGTTGGCCTTCTTGGCCACCTGGGCACACTGCTGGCTCATGTTCAGCTGGCTGTCAACCAACACCCCCAGGTCCTTTTCAGCCAGGCAGCTTTCCAGCCACTCTTCCCCAAGCCTGTAGCGTTGCATGGGGTTGTTGTGCCCGAAGTGCAGGACCCGGCACTTGGCCTTGTTAAACCTCATACAGTCGGCCTCGGCCCATCGGTCCAGCCTGTCCAGGTCCCTCTGCAGGGCCATCCTACCCTCCAGCAGATTGACACTCCCACCCAACTTGGTGTCATCTGCAAACTTACTGAGGGTGCACTCAATCCCCTCACCCAGATCATTGATAAAGATATTAAACAAGGCTGGCCCCAAAACAGAGCCCTGGGGAACACCGCTTGTGACCGGCTGCCAACTGGACTTAGCTCCATTCACCACTACTCTCTGGGCTCGGCCACCCAACCAGTTTTTAACCCAGCGAAGACTATGCCCGTCGAAGTCATGAGCTGCCAGCTTCCCAAGGAGAATACTATGGGAGACTGTGTCGAAGGCTTTGCTAAAGTCCAGGTAAATGACATCCACAGCCTTTCCATCATCTACCAGGTGGGTCACCAGGTCATAAAAGATCAGCTTGGTCAAGCAGGACCTGCCTTTCATGAACCCATGCTGGCTGGTCCTGATCCCCTGGTTGACCTGCACTTGCCTGTTGAGTTCACTCAAGATGAACCGCTCCATAATCTTTCCCAGCACCGAGGTCAGGCTGACAGGCCTGTAGTTTCCCGGGTCCTCCTTCTGGCCCTTCTTGTAGATGGGCGTCACATTGGCAAGCCTCCAGTCATCAGGGACCTCCCCTGTTAACCAGGACTTCTGATAGCTGAATGTATCTGTCCCAAAGTCAACTTCCATGTTCAGGCCTGCTGGGACACAGGGTTCCAACTGCAGCAATGGTAACTTTTAAGATGATACTCTTGGGCTTGTTCAGGGGCTTGATTTTGCTGATACCCAGGATGTAGATCCTGTTTCCTCTGTCTGGAGAGATTCCTTGCTATGTCTGTTTGCTTTTATTGTTTTTATAGTAAAGACAGAGCCACATCGTAGTGGGAACTCAGAACTTGTTCCCATCTCAGAAGTGTCTGATTGTTGGGGTTTGACTCTTTCTTGCCTTTGGGGGAGGGAGGGTGGGATATGGCAGGTATTCTTATGCCCCAAGGCTGGGGGTTTTGCATCCTAGCTGTAGAGGAAAGACCAAGGGTTGCCAGCTGGCGAACCGTGCAAACAAGAAGTTCCATTCATAAGGGATTCGTATCAGTTTCCTAAAGACAACATCCATTTCAGGCAAGAGAAAAAGAACAATATCCCAAAGTGTATTGCCTTTTGTGCGAGTACGATGAAGGAATAGTTAATCCTTTCCAAACCTGAAATGCAGGAAGCAGTTTAGCACGTTGCCAACTGTTGCTAGTTCTCTTTCTAAGTCTGTTTTTACCCTAAGCTGATATCTGTGCTCCAGGTTTTAGTTCTGTATTCCTAAGATTTAGAGAGGACAGAGAATCAGGCGTATTGATTAAAATGACAGACACTCAAATGCAATCCTGCCTACAGCATTATTGCTGTCATTTCTGTATTCACACAGTTCAGTTGTGTATCAGCTACATTAGCATTGTTTGAATGGTCATGTTTTCCAGCCTTCTTAAAGATAGGCCTCTCCACCACAGTTAGTAGGTGTTATTAGCTTGTGGTTTTGCCATGTCCTTCTGATGTGGGTTCCCCATAAATAAAGTATACTGATGAGTTACAGTGTGTCTTGAACAAACAGTACAGCAGCATCCTGGTGCCTGTGATGCACTTGCCAGCCAAAAACCCTGAATTTGTGTGGCTCTGCCTGTAAACTTTGGGCATGTTACTGCAGCAGTTGTTGCAGTGCTTTCAGGCACTACTGAGTAATTGTGGACGCCACAGCATTGTGCTTATAAACATGGCCTTGTTTGGGGGGTTAATTTAAGTATGGATGCTCAGTGCTGCCTTGTGAATGCATCCTCCGTTTCTGGTTGGGTGGCACCCTCTCCTGGTATTGTAATGCTGCCCTAAAGTGAGAGGACAGATGCTGCTGGCATCAAAGCTCAACTAAATCCCTGTGTGTGGGGACGAGGAAAGAATGGCACTGCTGTTGTAACGTTGAAAACTAGCCGTGCAGATTAGCTTTTGATTCCTCTGTCTGGAAACATTGCAGAAACTGCTGGTAGAGTGGTTAATGTTTGGGAATGCTGACCGTATGCTGTAATGGTGGAGAGGCCTTCAAAAATGCATTACTTGCCTTGTAGTACGTTCTTGAAGGGAAATGTACGAAGAAACCACTGTGTGATAATCTCAAGCATTTCCTTGTACTTCCTCATCTTCAGGAGGTACGTGCTCTATTTTAAGTTCTGATCACCTCCATTTCTTCTTGCAGAAGTCGAACGGAGCCAGTGCGTGGACCATCAAAACCAGTATGTAAAACCACAGTCTCGCACTGTTTTTCTACACACGGCACTTAATTCTAAACAATGTAGCCTTGTATTAATTTTCCAAACAGTAATTTCATCTCTTTTGCAGTAAAACAGAGTATATGTTGTAAATAGAATGTATTTGATTCAGCATAATAGTTTGTATGTTTGTATCGGTTGTTGTGTGCTTTTTGATTCTTGCAATACAAATTGTCTGGAGTGCATTTTTTTGCCATTTTCACATTGTATCACTTAGCTGTTGTTTTTAAACACTTTTTTTTTGCCTAATTGTTTTTGAAAATGTGATGAAAACCCCCTGAGAAACCATTATTGTTCAACTTGGTACTGTTTCTTACTTTTGATTTGGGTGTTCAAACAAATACGATGAGCCACGTATCCCATATGTTTTGAGGACAGTTCTGTGCAGCTAAATGATTCCTTTCCATGTCCTTAAATACCTGGGTGTTTGTTCCTAAAACTGTATGATTGAAGTGATATTCTTTGGGCCCCTCTGAGTGAATAAATGTCTTTCATAGATTGCCGTGAAATTAAACATCGTTGCTACACAAAGTGCTATTGTAAAGTTCTGCATTTGATCTTTCCACTTTCTCAGATGAAGCAGTTTAGTTGAATAGTTTGTCTGCAAATGAAAATACCTAAACCCCAGTGTATAAATTTTGGCACAAGGTTAGAGCCTGGTGCATTTGTGGGTAAAATCCCTGTCATTTGTCTTCACTTCTGCCTGCAGTATGCTTTTGGAGCTGGGTGACTTCAGGGTTGGATGCTGCTTTAATTTCCCAGAAGTTAAGCCTTTCTTTAGTGTACCACCGTATGATTCTAAACATATAGAGAAGGAATGATGAACTGGAGTGAGGAATCATCTTCTGCATGTAGAGATTTTTTTCCCCAGAGTCTGCTAAAACTGCTCCCTTGAATTCTTCCACTGCATTAGGTACAAAAGGACAAGAGCATTTTCCAAGGAAGGGTTTTACTCTCTTCTGATCCAGTTAGTGACCCCTTGAGGAGAGCTGTTCATTTTACATTGTGAAATGTTATTCTACGCTTGTGAACAACTTCAGGCATAATAAGCAGTGATTCAAGTGTCTTTCTGCTAAGGTTTTACTAGTGTAAGCTTAAGTGCTGCTTGTGGCATAATAGACTTGAGTATACTGGAAAAGGAGCAAGCGAAGAGTTCCCCTTTTTCCTTGTGGAAAAATTGCCCTCCAGTCATTAGTTCTCAACAAACACAGCAGTCCATTACGAACCAGTGGCCTGAGGACTTCATTCCTGCAAGCTGTTCCATAGGTAGCTGGGAGGGAGGAGTGTGGTTGCAATTTATTCTCATAAATTCCTTTTTAGCTGAAAATTGGCAGCTTCCTTACCCCTTTGACTCTTAAGCAGTTGTGAGCATTTGACAAGGGTCCCTCTCTGAGATAGTCTGGAGCAGTAAGTTGATCTCAGGCGGGTTTGGTGAGTTTGGTTTCTTCTCATTAACCACAGAGGCACTCTGGAGCTGTCACAGGTTTGGACACTTTTTTGAACAAATACAGATTACACTGGGTTGGAAATGCCTCTTTCAGTGACACTCAGAGGATACAATGCAGCCTTTCAGGCTACAGTAGAGGTGAACTATTGCTGTGTTTTGATTGTAGAACTTGAATATGTGTTTAATGTTTTGTGAACAGATTGATGACTCTTCTGGATGTATTTCTCTGACCCAGCTTATTAAGGTGTGTATATATAGATACGGTCCTGGTTTCAGCTGGAATAGAGTTAATTTTCTTCCTAGTAGCTGGCATAGTGCTGTGTTTTGGATTTAGGATGAGAAGAATGTTGATAACACACTGGTGTTTTAGTTGTTGCTAAGTATTGCTTATGCTAGTGAAGGACTTTTCAGCTTGCCATGCTCTGCCAGGTGGACACAAGCTCTGCTGCCCAGCAGAGTGCCGTAGTGCAGGGGTTTGCAGATGGCAACATAGTGGTCATAGGCCATGACAGTGAGAAGAAAAAACTGCTGAAATGAAAAAGACAGACAGACAGAGTTGGGCAGCACATCCCAAGTAGGAGATGGCCCTGGAGTCCCACAGGGAATTGGCCATGGCTTTAGGCACAGTGGTGGAGATGCAGACCAGGTCAAGGAGGGAGAGCTTGAGGAGGAAGAAGTACGTGGGGGTGTGGAGGCGGTGGTCACAGGCTATGGTGGTGATGATGGGGCCGTTGCCCAGGAGGGCAGTCACGTAGATGCCCAGGAAGAGCCAGAAGTGCAGGAGCTGCAGCTCCCGCGTGTCTGCAAACACCAGGAGGAGGAACTCAGTGATGGAGCTGCTGTTGGACATCTGCTGCCTCTGGGCATGGGGACTGTCATTGGAGAAAAAGATAGTGACAAGTTAGGGGAGACTTCTCTGAGCAAAATGAAAGCCATTTCCCATAGACACTCCCCCTGTCATACATAGACACCCTTTTCTGTTTCTAGCAGACCTTCCTTGAGCTCTGTGCCTGAAGCCCTGGTTGGTGCTGGCCGTGTGGGCCATGAGGAGCAGGGCATCTGCCCACAGGCTCTTGAGAAGTCAGCCCTATTCTGCAGCAGTGGGCAGGGACAGGGACCAGTCCTGGCTGTTCAACTGTGTCAGATGACTGTATCCTGTAAGATCCTGTAAGCTGTGGGATGTACCAGCTTCAGGAGATCCCTCCAGGAACTGCACCGGTCTTGTCCTACAGCCAGTGACTTACCATGTCAAGGGCTGTGAAGATCTCTCCTGCAGTGAGCTCTCAGCATCCTCCCACCCCACACTGCCTTTAACCTCTCTCTGCCTCCCTCCTCTCCCCTCCCTGCCTGCAGGCACTGCGCTCAGCCCTGCTGCGCTTGGCACAGGAGCTGCTCCTGGGCAGAGCTGTCTCTCTGCAGCGCTGCCCGCTTGCCAGGAGCTGCCTGTGTCCCAGGAGCCCGGCCCAGCTCAGCAGCACAGGACCAGCCCAAGGCAGCACTTGCTCTGCCCCTCTGGGCTCCCTTGTGTTGTCCCTGGGGCTGCAGGGGAACCTGCTGTGACACAGCCTGAAGCCATCACTGATGCTCCCTCCCTCAGCTGAAAAGAGGGACTTAGTTCCAGTTTTCAAGATCCCAGCTTCTTGTTTAATTCATTACAAGAGTTGGCTGTTCACTTTGCAGTGCCTCTCTCTGCCTGTGGTCATTTGCTTGTACACCCCCCTCAGCTTCCTTGACTCCCGCCTTTCTCCACCCTTGCCTCCTCCCAAACAAGGGACCTACCCCTGCTTATTTCCCCCCCCCCCTTGCTCCCATGTTTGCCACACCTGGGAACAGATGTGGTCATTCAGGCGCTGTTAGCTAGGTCGTCTTGGACTTCCATGCCATTACTGATGGGGTTTCCTGGGTACTGCTGTCTCTGCCAGATTCCTCTCCCCAAAGTGACCACAACTCTTCCTTCAATTTTCTGTCAAGTGTGGCCACCTCTCACACCAATCCCCCTTAACCACCTGCAAAATCTGGGGCTGCAATAGCAGAGTATCCACAGGAGACAAGCTGTCTGCTCTAAGGCCGCCTTCTGTCTGCTCTGAGCAGATACTGGGCACCACCTTCAGGTCCATTCCAAAATCCAAAGCAGCCTTGAGCCAGTTGGTTTGGGGCCCAGCTCTGGTGCCCATGAAGCCATGCTACGCCTCAAGGGCCCTGAGAGCAGCTCTTCCACTTTCAGGCAGAGCCTGCCCTGCCATCCTAGGGACCAGGCTGCACTCGGCTGGGTGCCTCAGCTCTATCCCCACAAGCCAGGGTGGCAGCAGGAAGCTCCCGCACCTTGCACGCCCTTTGAGGCTGCCATTCTTCAAGCCACTGCTCTCTGCCCTCCGGGGACCCAGCCCTGCTCAGCAAATGCAACGCACGTGCCTGGCTCCTGCTTTTCTCCCAGGACTGCCCTGCACTCCAGCATGTGAGCAGCTGTAGCTGACACCCGGCTGCCCCACCAAGTCTCACTGATACCAATGATATCCTAGCTCTGGGAACGGACCCAGGCTTCCAGTTCAGCTTGGTTGTTTCTCACACTGCCTGCCCTGCTGTACAAGCATTTCAGATATGCTCCTGAGCCCTCCCTGCTCCCAGGAGCAGGGTAAATGTTTCCATCCTCAGGCGATGTATGCAACTTGGATGAAACCCGAAGATAATAATGCAGAAGAATTGGGAAAAAAAAAATAGAAAAAGAAAAGACAAACCCCAAAACCCAGAACTGACAGTCAATGTATTAACTCCCACTTCCAACAGAAGACTAAACAGAAACTAACACAAAGCAAGTGGGGAAGGGGACAGAAAATAGCAGGAAAAGGCTAATCTCACTGCTGCAGTGCTGCATGTAAATTACAGTGGTTTCCTAAAACCCAATAGCTTGGCTAAACTCAAAATTCAGCCAGGAAGGATCACAGCTGTGCTTGATGGCACTAAAACAATGGGCATGACTCTGCACTTCTGCAGCCTCTAAGGACAAATGCCAACCAGAGATCCTTTCACTTACTGAAATAGTCATACTAAACCAAAAAGGATCCACTTTCTTGCTTTGGCTGCAGTAACAGCAGGACGGCAGCACAAATTTGCAAGTGTAGAATGACAGCTAACAGAAGAGCAAGACAATGAAGAAATACTCAAAAGTATAAGCTTTGTGCATCTTTTTTTAAAAAAATCTTCACTAATTTTAGGTTTGCTGTTTTACTGTTCAACAAGAATTAGCAAGCTTTCCAGTGATTTATTCCTGCCACACTAAGATCCAGCTTCTGGTTTGAAATTCATACAAGGATACACGTATGAAAAAAAAAAAAAAAAAAAAAAAAAGAAACTAAATGAAACCAAAGCAAACCCAAAACCGCACCCTGTAGACCAAGACCTGAGGTAGCTTTAAGAATGAAGCTAATTGTGTCTCCAAGACTAGAAAGCACCTGAGGCTGCAGTGCTTTGACAGGGGGAGGGAGAGAGGACTTCTAAAGAGAGATGCAAGGCTTCCACCCTCCCAACAGCCACCCACAGCCCAAATCAGGGACAGTCAGAGCAAACAAGAAGGAAATGTGTTTGCTTTCTCTCTCATTTACTTGAATTAGTTCTAACTAAGACTAAGTCTTCCCTCCCACTCCACGATTTTTCCTGTTATTTAATTTTTTTTTTTTTGAGATTTCTCTGTTCCCTTATGGTAAGATGCTACTTAGAAATGTAATACAGACGTGCCAGGGAATACACGAGGCTAAAAGAATGTTAGCTTTATTTATAACATGTGATTTGTGTTTATACACACGCTAGTAAAGAAAAGTGGAAAACAGCCATGCAATTGTCCATGGTCCAGAATGGCTAGTGCAGTCCCCCGCAAAAGGTACTCCCCTTCTATCTTCCCAAAGTGGGAACTACTCTTTACGGGATAGTATCAAAATATTCTTATCCTTCTAAGAGGAAGATGTTCTAACTCTGTCTGTGTCTGGCTACTCCTTCTTCACTTTTTTCACAGGAGGTTCTATTTGAGCAGATCTTTCACCATCGGTGTCCACCTTCCTTTCCCACGCGCTGTATCTTTCCTTCTCAGATCGATCTCCGAAGTCAACAGATCTGCCATAGTGAGCTTCCCTACCATATGGTGGAACTTCTCTGTGTCTCTTAAGATACTGCCTTTCTCCTTGCCCTTGAGGTATAGTCTGTTTAATGCGAGACTGGCCTCTAAATACTGGACACCTTGGTCGTGAACGGGATCTTCAGTATGGGGTGACCTTGACCTTGACCAGTGATAACCATGTGCCCTTGACCTAGAATGAGAGTTACCACTTTTCCCTTTGCCTCTTCTTGGATACGGTGGCGATCGCGAGTAGGAGCAAGGATGGGAACGTCTAAATGTTCGAGAGGAGGAGCGAGTGCGGGAAGAACCAGACCTTGACTTGGAGTCGCTATATGAACTTCTAGAGTAAGATGAAGCCCTACAGGGAGACTTGGACCTTAAGGAAAACACAACACAGAAAAAAATAATGAAGATAATTCAAAACAGTCATTCTCCCCAGGTTTTTTCCTCCCAAGTTTGGTTTGGGTTATTTTTTTTTCCTCTCCCATATGCTTATGGCAAAGCTTCTTTCAGCTGCTGATGTGATGCTACTGCAGAGTGAAGAACTTGATGACATGTAAGAGTTTCTGCTTACAAGACACAACAGCTGCTGCTTTGTTAGTGTAAAAACATCCAGGAAGGGTAAGTCTATTTCCACTCACTTCTCTCTCATGAACTACCACAGCTGTTGATTGATTTCTGGTGGTGTATACTGGCCTCTACTGGTATGGGAACAGGAATTTTTCACTCCTCTGCGACTACATGCAGTGCAAATCATTTTTGTTGCAGTAAGATGCAAAAAGAGCAAATCTTAACAGCACCCATGCAGTATCAAACATCAAGAAAACATGATTTAGCCTCAAGACAGTAAAGCTCAATTTTAAAATGCCAATTTTTATATGTAATTATGTTTTCCTCAAAAAGAGTTCATTTTTCAGAGTCCTCTTTTCCGTCCTGTACTGGAGTTTTGTTTTAAATAATCTTACTGCAAGCACATATCCCCTTTCTTAAAGCCAATTCAAATTAAGACACCTAAAAATTAATTACTGCTTGTATTCTCCACAGCGATCTGTGCATACTCAGTTCATTATAAACCAGCTGCTGTATAAGTCCTATGTTACAGCCTTGTTTAACAGGTTACAAGTAGTCATCTCTTGAATTTCTGTAGAATACTCACAGTTCCCAACGTGGTCTGACACCTGCTGAGCAAATTGTTCTGGCTGTCATTGGATGACCTATTGGAGTGGGGAGACAAAAAAAAACCCAAAATCCCATTCAGTTGGTCTGAAGATAATTCTTTTAAGGAAATCCTGAAGTTATAGACACTTACCAGCTGTGGATATTGGTTGTCCTTGGGGGCCCAGAACACTTGCTAATGCTGGCTGTCTTTGTACAGGATCCTGGTAGCCCTTGTGAATAAATGCAAACAGTTGGAAAATAAGCTCTACGAAAATACCACAATCAGCGCATATGTTGAAATAAAACTTACCTTCTTCTTCCAAAAAAATGCTGATTGTCAGAGTGGAAGGTTTAGACAGTTGAGTGGCACTCACCAGAGCAGTAGGAGGTGTCAGGAGTGGTGTTGGTGGCGGCTGCTGCTGCTGTTGCTGCTGAATCTGCTTAGGAAGCCTTTTCTTGTAGCCAGTTCCGTTTCTGAAGTTGTTCACAGCCTAGAGGCAGAAAAACATTTACAAAAAGGTAATATGAAACTTCAGTAGACACATGAACAAATGCCTCCACAGAATAAATTTTTTTTTTTGCATTCCTGTAAATGCTACCAACCCTAAAATAAATCACCATACAGATATATGAACGACTCAAGAGTATCCGTATTTCAAGTACTTCAGTGTTCACATCAATTTGCAAGTGAGGCAATCACGTTAAACAAAAGTGTGACCTGAATGTGCCAGGTTGTCTCTAAAGAGTTGTAAGCTTCCATGACAACAGCGAAAGTATTTGAAAAGTAAAGTTAGCCTTGTTCAATTTCGCCTTGCTTAAAGGAGATGTAAATGAATATTTGCTTCCCTTTCAGCTTTTTACAAACAGACACGAAATCATCAGCAGGCAGGGAAATCATTGAGATGGGAAGTCGTTGTGGTATGACAAATCAAACCATCGCAAGGCTGGATGAAGCAGGTGCTGGCAGAACCATCGCCATGGGGACGCCCCCCCCCACAATGCTGTTTGTCCCCAACAAACCCCACACCGACCAACCGCCATGGCAGGTACAGCAGCAGGCTCCTGCTCCTCCTGGTGCTCCTGCCCTCCAGGTAATCCCCCATACGGCTCTGCCCACCAGTATCTCACCCCATCACCCCTCTTTGCTTCCCCCGACAGGGACGTTTCCTCTCCGCCTGCCAATGGCATCGGAGGTGCACAGCATGAGCTTCACCGCCCCAGCCATGCTGCTACCAGTCACTGCCCGTGTGCTGCCTTCTGTCCCGGGGCTGATGGTGTCCTCTGAGCCTGCCCAGCTCCACACTGTCACCTTCCAGCTGGCCCAGGACAGCAGCTGGCAGGGGGTGCCAGGGCCCCTGGGGGCCCCGGGGCAGGGGGTGCAGCTGCCGCATGTGATGCCACTTCCCCCCAGGGTGCAGCTCCCCACCGTGCTGCAGCTCCCCCATGGGGCATAGGTCCCCCATGGGATACAGCTCCCCCATGGGGTGCAGCTCCCCACCATGGTGCAGTACCCCACCGTGGCTGCTCCCTGGTCCACTGCCTATGGCTGGGGACAGCCAGTGGTGACAGGGATGCTGCTGCCCCAACAGCCGATGGGGCTGGGGCCAGGGGCCATGGGCCAGGGCGAGCCCCTGAACCCCACGGGCTCCTGCCCGCTGCACATCCCTGCCTGCCCCACCACCCCGGCCCCCCACTGCCCCGCAGCTCAGCACTGGGTGCAGGGCCCCGCTGCACTCCACACCCTGCCCAGCAGCGCCCAGAAGCCATCGCAGACCTTTAAGAAGGACGCAGCGGCCGTCGAGAACAGCGACGCGGTGGCCAGGCCCTACCAGACCACCCTGGCTCCACTGACCAGCACAACCACAACCAAACCCAAAGGTGAGAACTGGGGGTGGCAGAACCTGCGGGAGGGCGGCCCGCACCAAGGAAAGCTTGCATTGCCCCGGGCTTTCGGTTGCCTTTGTTTGCTTTTTCAGCAGTGGTGACCACCCTGGCGGCCCCGGAGAAGCCTGCGGACCTGCCCAAGCAGGGGCCAGACCCCTTCGCCGAGCCCTTTCCTCAGCAGGCAGCTGACACCAACACCAACGACACGCTCGCCTGGCTCAACACCCTCGATGGCACGGGCACCCCCAAGGCGCAAGAGACCTCCCCGCAGGACAACGTGCCACCCAAGAAGAAGATGGTGCTGTGCCAGGTGGCAAAACAATCCAAAACCCTGGGGGAGGGGAAGCTGGGCAGGGACGGCGTGGCGGCAGGCGGCAGTGGGCAGCAGGCGGGCAGTAGCAGGCAAAAAGCAGGCAGCAGCAAGCGCATGGCACCTGAGGACCCAGACATACCCACCTCAGTGCTCAAGCAACCCGGAATCCCTGGGGACACCGGGGGGCAAAGCACCCCACGCCCGCCACTCGCCTGCCCGCCCCGCCCGCTGCTCATCGAGAAGGTGCAGAGCGTGGATCCCCTCAACATGCGAGCCTGGGACAGGCCGCTGCGCAAAAAAGTCCAGGCCAAAACGCCACAGGGGCTAAGGACACCCCGCAACGACCTGAGGGCACACTTGCTGAGCTTGCCTACACCCACTGGGGCAAAGAGTCAAGCTGGTGGGGCCGGTGCACCAACCACCGGACCCGGAGACCCAGCCCAGCCCCCACATGCCCCCCAGCCTCCCCAAGCCCCTGCCCACAGCCCCGAGACCCAGCGTGGGGCCAGCTGCCTCCAAGGCAGCTGATGGCAGGAAGGACACTGCACCGGTGGTGGCATCAAGCAGCAAGGCACGCACCGGGGCTGCCGCCAAACCCAAGCAGCCGAGATGGCTGCGCCTGTCGCCCACGGCGGGCCAAACCCCATGCGAGGGGCTGCCCCAGCACCTGCGCATGCCGCCGAGGCTGCCACGCTCCCCTGACGACCCTGTGCCGGCCCTCGGGCCCTCGGGGGGCCTCGCAGCTGCGCCCACCCCGCTGGAGGAGCAGGAGGAGTCAGTGCCCATCACACCCCAGCAGCGGCCCGAGCGCGAGCACATGAAGAAGCTGGCCCAGGAGCAGCGGCAGTGGGCGGCCATGCAGATGTCACTGGGCCAGCTGCAGTTTTTTGTGCAGAGGGAGATCGACATGGAGATAGCCGACAGCAATGGCTAGCCATAGCCACCGGTCCAGCACCGTCCCCCGCAGCACCCACACGCAGGGGGAGATCCGGAGGCAGAGACCTGCACCCACCTGCTCCAGCCCCAGCCCCAGCCCTCTCCCACATCCCTGCTTCTTCCTATTTTATTAAAAGTGTTGGCTGTTCGCTTTGCAGTGCCTCTCTCTGCCTGCGGTCATTTGCTCAGTGGGAGGTGGGGTGCGGGGGTTAACACAGCCCCTGCCCACCCCACAGGTGCCTGAGCTGGGCTGGGGATGGCCACCAAGAGGGTGGGCAGATGGGGCATCACTCTGGGTGGTGGGCGCGCATGGGAGAAACCACGCTGATTTGCATCAACGCCGGGAGGATGGAGGCCTCCATCACCGCCCCGGTACCAGCATCACCATCACTGCCCCAGCACCAGCATCACAGCCAGCGAGCCGGATCCAGCCCTGGCAAGGAGCTGCGGCCACCCCAGGGGGCCAGGCAGGGACTGGCTGAGCACGCAAAACCCAGCTCACACCGGGCTGGCGAGCGGCCATTGCTGGCCAGGGCTCACACAGTGAGATCCCGGAGCTTGTGCTGCACCGGCTGCCCAGCTCGCTCCCACCCCTCTACAGCCTTGTCCGGCGCTGCCTGGACCACACCCAGCAAAACCCCTGCCCACAGCTGAGCCCCAAGACGGTGTCACAAAGAATTTGCAACTGGCCCATGCCAACTGATGCAAGGTGCCAGGACGCAAAGTATACAGTTACAGGGGCAAATACTTTCTTATCTGCATGCCGTGTCTGACTACAGCAGCCAGCATGCCGCGGGGAGCTCCTTCCTGCTGTCTGACCCTGCAGGTGCACAGAAAGTTGGGAGGGGACACAGCCGGGACAGCTCACCCCAACTGACCAAAGGGATATTCCAGACCATATGACATCACGCCCAGCAATAAAACTGGAGAGGAACGGTGGCAGGGGGGGGGCCACCTTTTGGCAAAGTGTCTCAAGGAAATGTTTCTAATACTCTAGAATGGTCAGACTAAGCATGGTAATCTCACTCCATGTTCTAGCTCTGCCATACGTTACCTTTTTTTTTTTCCCCTCCATTCACCAAAAGGCTGCCACTTCTTTCTGAATGCAAGATGAGTTACATGGGGTTATACAGACAGCCCATGGAAAATGGAGAAATGACTCTGGGATCACATCTATCCCCATTCCTTGGCACTCCAACACTCCTTTCACGCTCCTTTCCTTGCCAGCAGTCAGGCCTTACGCACTCTGTGCAACACATACAAGATGACGACTTCGCCAGACACCGCCCAAATCAGCTCCTGCTTGAGTTCTCATCAGCTCAACTCCTGCCGCAACCTTTTCTCTCCTTACATGCAGCCCTGCCACATTCTCACTCACTCAGAAAGCTCCTACAAGCATCATCTCACTCACTGCCTTCATCGCAACTAACAGTCTCCTTAACACCGTCCCGTTGTTCCCCTCACTTCACACATCAGTTAATGCGGCCTTTCATGCCTTAGCCTCCTCCCTCATGCTATTTCCCACCGAGTACCACGACAACGGCTCCTAATTACACGTCCTGACAGCAGCTTCCACTGACTGTCACCTGCTACACACCAACAGGAACAGCACTGTCTTCTCCCATCGCCATCCCCATGCTCGCGAAGAGCTGTTCACACACCCTGGCAGACGGCCTTGCTGCCTCAAAATCCTTGCTCTGCTGCTCAAGGCCATGAAAACTGGCATGCTACAGCTGGACCCACATCACTCTTCCTCATTCCAGGTGACACTGCCCATTTCTGGATATTCCCACCTGCCCACAGACATCTCTTCTTTTCAATCTTGTAAGCATCTTGGAAAAGCACACTTTTTAAAATTTTTTTAACACCTGCTTTGACCTTGCTACAGTACAGGCTCAGAGTCCATGACTATGGCTGGTAATGTCTGTAGCAATACAGAGTTGTGTAGGGATGAAAAATACCCAGTGGTTCAGCTCATTTCAGCTGTTTAAGCCAAGGCTTTTGGCTAGAACACAGCCAAGAACATTTAAAACCAGAACTAACCTACACTCCCTCCTTCACTGGCACCTCTTTCTTCATCAGTTTGTTGCACTTCCTTAGTTCCTGGGGAGTACATATCAAGATGTTCCTGTTTAAAAGAAACATCAGTCACACAGAAAACCTGCCACTCACATACATGGTGCCCACACAGTAGCATTATCAAGGCCCTGCATATACACAAAAGACTAAATTAATGAACCAGGGAGGAGAGAGCAGAACGAGTGCTCTGGCACCTGCGATTAGTAACAAGAATTTCTGCTCTGACCTGGGGCTTAGTCAATGTTCAAGTACAGTACTGATCCACTAACAAAACTGAGCCTACCACGTAATCCCAGGTGCCATATACACCCTGCCTTCTTCCATTGCCTCCTGCCGATGAAATGTTTTCCAGGCTCTTCCACCTCATCGCAGCTTAGATACCTGCACTCTGGCTCAGGGCTGACTCGGGGAACTTCTCAGTGCTTTAATTTTGCGTTGGGCTTGATACAAGCACGAGGCTTCTTCCTTCGCCTTGGCCCCCAGCAGAAGGTGGGCGAGTAGCAGGTTTGCAAGTGCTTTGATGGAACTGAGCTTGGACACCTACCAGAGACTAAAACCCAAGCAAACAAAAAGCCCAGAGAAATTGCATTAGAGAGTAGCAGAAAGAAACATCAGGGCTGAGAACTGTTTAACACATGGGGTTTGCAATTTTGGAGACTGGAGCTCCCAACAGACTCACCTCTTTGAATGGAAACATCCTTTAGCTTTTGGTCCTGACAGAAATACTACACACTGCCCCCACCTCTACTTTGCAGTTGCCTGAAGCATTGCCTGTCCATGCTCAGGTCTCTTCCACGCTTACAAAGTATGTTGAACCTGCAAAACAGTCGGTACTACAAACCGGCAGCCAAATGCCTCTTCTCTCAAACATGTGAAAACTGCAGTTCAAGACCACACAGGTACCATGACAAGCCTTCTGCTCTGGGTTAGCTTTTAAAAAGCAAGGTCTTCTGGACCTCTGTTTTCCAGCTGCCACCCACAGCTGCAGAAACGGTCTGCTTTGGATCAGCTGGAGGATCAATGCTAACCCCCAAAACTCAGTACAGGACGCTACACCTCAGGCTTCACATTTTGAGACCAACCCAAAGGACTGAATAACCTCTCTCCTGCCATTGGGCTGCCTGCAGCATTGCACATCCCCTGGCTTCTCCAGCTCTTCCCCAGCAGTCTTCTCCTGACCACTCTGCTATAGGCTGCTATATGGTCTCAGGGAACCATACTCTGCATCCACTCTGGCATCTCCCGTCAATGAGGATACAGAGATGCTCTCCCAGCACACTGTGCTCCTCTCACCTCTTCTGCTCTCACTGCATTGGCCTTTCCTCATCTCCAGGCACTGGTCTGCACCTTCAGTCACATCTCCACTGCTTGTAAAATTCCCCCGCTTCAAGGAAATCAACAAGATGACCAGGTCCTCCTGAGCCTTGTCTCTCATGGCAACTTTGCTCTAGCAACCAAGACGGAAAAGGGCCATGTGAGCACAGAAGCATCAAGGCTTGCCCCACACGAAGGTGGGATGAGATTTGCTCTTGTTCTGCACAGGAGCACAGCACAAAGAAAACCTGGTCAGGTTTAAGCACTAACAGCTTTACTGGGCTTTACCGGGCTTTTGCTGCCTTCTGCAGACCTCTCGCCTGGTAACATGCCAAACTTCCCAGCCCCTGCCTTTCAAGACGGCTTATTTTGGCTTGCATTAGAATATCAGTCAGCACCTGCACTGCCGAACCCTTGTAGACATGAGCATGCTCCTCACAGCTCCGTACCGCTGTACCCTGCGGGAAGTGAAGCTCAGGGTCAGCAGTGCTGCACAGATATGTGCTGGAAGGCAGCACAATGGGAATATATATACGAGACTGGTGGTGGAAAGGTCAAGTATCGACACTGGGAAACGTGATGCCAGTTCAGTGTCTGCAGCAGGATCTGGGCAGACACAGGATGAGCAGCGACTCTCTTTGGAGACCATGAGGCAACAGGTACCCTCACTCCCACAACCCACTCTACATGACATCCCACTTCTCGCATCCTTGCCATCCACTTCCCATCCAGCTTTCCAGACTGTGGGAATCGTCCTCTGACGGTAAGACAAGAGAAAGTGCTCCTTGCTGAACCACCACCATTTCCTCCACTGGAACCACCCCAGCTCTGCACACAAGGACATATGGCAGTGGCAGCAGTTCACTCCCGTTCTGCTCTCTACACACCCCTTTGAGGACCTGAATGAAGTCTGCTCCTGGGATCCTCCTTGTGCCCACCCCAGCCTCCTCAAAGAAGTCAACTATCGGCCACTTCTATTTGCGCGGGAGGTTAAGCAGCGTGACAAGATCCTGGGGGGACGGTGCACAAAGAAGGGGGGGTGCCGCTCTTCCCCCAGGGACGACAGTTCTCTGCTGGCAAGCACTGGAAAAGGTTAGAAAACTCCCTGAGAGCACCCTTACCCAGAGTCACCGGGCCAGGAGGTCAGACACCATCTGGGGCAACTCTACTCATCTGTTCTTCTCCCTCTAGTCTTCCCTTTCTTCTCAGGCCTTCTGTCAGCAGGGTTTGCTCCTGAGTTCCTGCAGATGCAAACAGAAACCCTTCTGTTGTGGGCCAGGAACTAACTCACCCAAGAGCTGTTTTTCAGAAAGGGCTATGGTTACTTGCCTGACATAAGCAATGCCCAGAGTTTCTGATGCACCTCCGGAGTGCAGGGATGCACACAAGGGACTGCTAAGGCTCAGAGTAACTCACATCATTTAAGAACCCACAACAGGCAACTGAACGGGAGAACGAGCACAAACAAGGGGTCTTTGCAGAATCACTATCGATTTCTTTTTCACATCCAGATTTTCCTCACCACGGGGAGGAAACACAGACTCTGCAGACCCTGCACACAAATACAGTTCTGCGGAACACCGGGGAGAAGAAAGTAGAGAGACCTGAACAGGGAATTTTCAAATCTGTGAACAATCAAGTCAAAACACTTCCCAAGTGTAGCATCAAGTTACAGAAATTTAAACCTGATGGAGCCGTGTAGCAGAAGTGAGTATTACAGACAGCTAGAGGGGAGCACTGCAGTCAAGAGGGGAAGCAACACAGACAGCTCCAACTGCACACTGCCACCTCATTGCCTTAAACACAACAGGCTTGGGATCCCGACTGCTCACTTCACCCTGGAATAGTCCCATTCCTCAGCTGAAAACGACTGTGCACGTGGCTGAGGACAGACACAATCCACACAGACAGCAAGCACAGCTAAATGCTGTGCTTTCCTTGATCACATTTCCTTGGCAATAATACATTTTAAAAAAAAACAAAAGCTGTTACTGCAAGAACCAGGAAGAAAAAAATCCCTGACAGGTTGATTGGAACTTCCCGGCTGTGGTAAAACCATCCACCCTCTGGAGCCCCATTTCCCAAAAGCCAGCAGCACAGCTTGCGTGGGGGGAAAGGCACAAATCAGACCTTGGGGCCAAGAGAGGGGCACAACCATCTCCCAAGGGAGCTGCATCCAACCACCAGCACTCCACACTTGCTCCTCTGACAACAAAGTCCCTCTCACCTGGAGGGAGAAACAACCTCCATGCCTGCAAATCCCCATTTATCAAAGCCTCTCAACAGAGACGGGGCCGTCCATGAGCACGAGACCCACATGCAGGCCTGGGGACAGCAAAGGCATCTGCTCTGTCCCCACCACAGCACGCCCGCTCCACAGCCTGCAGCCCTCTCTTGGAGAGGAGGCCACTCCGCCTTCCCCTGCCCTGCGCACATCAGACACCCACCTCCAGCTCTCAGGGCTCGGGCTGGCGACCCTCGGGGCAGCAGCAGGAACCGCTCGGACCCTGCCTGTGGCCTTGGCCCTGGGGCTGAGCACTCGGGGCTGGGCTGGGGAACTGGGCCATGCTGGGGCCCAGGGCACTGAGGTCTCCAGGTCCCTGCCCCCAGGCCCACCCACACGGGGAAATACCTGCTCCTCCTTCTCCTTCTCCTCCCGCCCCCGCCCCTGCAGCTCCCCGCCCCCCCCCACCCCGCTCCCCCCCTCCCCCATTTCTCCTCAGGCTGCTCGGCCTCTGCCCCCTCCGGCCCCGCCCCAGGCTGCCTGGGACTGACAGGCCGCCTCCGGCTCCGCTCATTGGCTCAGCTGTGGCCAATGGCGTGGCTGTTGCCAGGCGGGCACAGGCAGCCCGCGCCTCTCCTCCCAGGGCTGCCTTGCGCCCGCTGCCCCCCAGCCCGCAGCGGCTCCTCAGCCCGCCGGGACACTGGGCCTGCGGAGAGACGGCCTGCGAGAAGGGCCATGGCCCTGGGGCTGTTCTCTCAGCAGCGCAAGGGCTGTGCACAGCCCTGCCCTCCCTCAGGGCTCTGCTGGGGGCTGGGCCTGCCCGCGCAGGGAGCTGCCAGGAGGGAGCTGCCCGGGAATTGCTCTGGGCCCCAAGGCTTTCCCAAAATGCAGGCCTGTCTGTGCTGCCAGCCCCAGCGTGGGCAGGGGGAGCTGCGTGATGGGAGCCGCTGATTTGACTTTCTGGGCAGATGATGGAGTAGGCAGACACAGGCTGTAAGCCTGGGCTGGTCTGTACCTGCAGAGCTGTGGGCTGAGCTATTCTGCCTCTGAAGGCTGGAGAGATACGGGCTGTGGGCAGAGTTACTGTTTGCCAGTTACCATTTCTTTTGGGGTCCTGTGACGGTGATGGTAAGGTTGTCAGCCTGCAGCTCTGTGGCAGTTAAAACTATGACTGAAAGAGTTTTGATGGTGGATGCTCCTCTGTGTGTTTCATTTTCAATAATTGTTTCACTGAGCTGGAATTATTTCTGTGCGATTAGGTGACAGGGATCTTCTTGCAGTAGGCTTCTGTTTCTGGAGCACATCCTGACAGCCTTTGTCATGCAGAGCTTTCCCATCTGTTCCCGAGAGGAGTCATGGTCATGATGTGGAGCAACTCCTGTGAGTAGTGGCTTCACCAGTAAGCTTGGATTTAGTGAATTCCTGTGGACAAATGGATGCAGCAGGTGCTCCATCCAAGAACTTTGATGTGCTGACGGTCTAGAGTGAATTTGGAGGCGTTTCCTCCTCCTCCTCCTCCTCCTCTTCCTCTTCCTCTTCCCTGTTCTTCCTCCTCCTTTTCCTTCTCCTCCTGCTCCTCCTCCTCTGGTTCTTTGTCATAGTCATCATCCTCCTCCTCCTGTTTTTCTTCTCCTCCTGTTGTTGTTGTTCTTCATCTTGTTCTTCCTCCTCCTGTTGTTCCTGCTACTGTTGTTCCTCCTCCCATTCTTCCTCCTCCTCCCTCCTCCTCCTTCTCTTCCTTCTCCTCCTCCTCTTCCTCTTCTTGCTGTTCTTCCTCCTCCTCTTGTTCTTCCTCTGACTCCTGTTCTTCAGCCTCCTTGTCATCCTCCACCTCTTCTTCCTCTTCCTCATTCTCCTTCTCTTTCTCCTCTGTCTCCTCATATGCCTCTGCATGTTTATCCTCTGTATGTTCATTGTCTTCCTGTTGTTCTTCATAGTCCTTCTCCTTATACCCCTCCTCCAACTCCTCCTCCTCCAACTCCTCCTCCTCCAACTCCTCCTCCTCCAACTCCTCCTCCTCCTATTCCCTTCTGTTTTTCTTCCTCCGCTTCCTCTTACTCTGTTGTTCTGTTTACTCTCCTGGTCTTATCCTCCTCCTGCTGTTCCTTCTGTTCTTTTTCCACCTTCTCCTCTTCTTCTGCTTCCTCCTCTTCCTTCCTCCTTCCTCCTCCTCTTCTTCTCCTACCTCATATTCCTCTTTTTCTTTTTCCTCTTCATCATCCTGTTGTTCCTCTTCTTCCTTCTCCTCCTACTCAACTTAATTTTATTCCTCTTATTCCTCCTCTTCCTTTCCTTCTTCCTCTTCCCCCTCATCCTCCTGTCGCCATCCTCCTTTTTTCTTCTCCTTTTTCTCATCCTCCTCTTCCTCTTCTTATGCCTGTTCCTTTTCCTATTTCTTCTCCTCCTGTTCCTCCTCCACCTCCTCTTCTTCCTCCTCTTGCTCATTTCTCATCTTTCTCCTCCTCATTGTTCCTTTTCATCCTTGTCCTATCTTTTCATCCTCCTTATCCCTCATCTTCCTTCTTGTGTTCCTCCTCCTCCTCCTCCTCCTCCTCCTCCTTCACCTTTTCCTCCAATTTCTCCTCATCCATCTCCTCCCATCCCTGGAGGTATCTAAAAGCCATGTAGAGATGGCACTTAGGGACCTGCTTTAGTGGTGCCTTGGCAGTGCTAGGTTAACAGTTGCACTCAATGATCCTAAGGGTCTTTGCCAACCTAAATGATTCTGATTCCGTGATTGTATGCAAAACGAAGCTTACAGAGGGTGGAAACAAGGCCAGGTATCCTGGGAGAAGCATGGAAATACTGTCCGAGCGTCCAGGGACCAAGTCAGGAAAGCCAAAGCCCAAATGGAATTGAATCTGGGCAGGGATGTCAAAGATAGGCAGAGGGGCTTCTTAAGTACGCAGAGACAAAAAGCATCCTAGGGAAATTGTGGGCCCCTTGCTCAACGAGACAGGGGACCTGGTTACACAGGCCATGGAAAAAGTGGAGGTACTGAATGCAGCCTTTGCCTCAGCCTTTACTAGCAAGAGCAGCCTTCAGGAATCCCAGGTCCCAGAGAGCAGGTGGAAAGGCTGGAGCAAGGAAGAGGTGCCCTTGGTGGAAGAGGATCAGGTCAGGGAATACTTGTGAAACAAGGCATATGCAGTTCTGAATGTCTCTCTCAAGACTGTTTGTGTACTCTTCCATATGTTTTTATTACGTTGACTTAATAGAATCATAGAATCGTTTAGGTTGGAAAAGACCTTTAAGATCATCCAGTCCAACCATTAACCTACACTACCAAGTCCACACTAAACCAATCAAGGGTAGACTAGACTAAACCATGTCCCAAAGTGCCACATCTACCCGTTTTTTGAACACTTCCAGGGATGGTGACTCCACCACCTCTCCGGGCAGCCTGTTCCAATTCTTGACCACCCTTTCTGTAAAGAAATTTTTCCTAATTTCCAACCTAAACCTCCCCTGGCGCAGCTTAAGCCCATTTCCTCTTGTCCTATTGCTAACTACATGGGAGAAGAGACCAACACCCACCTCACTACAACCTCCTTTCAGGTAGTTGTAGAGAGCGATAAGGTCTCCCCTCAGCCTCCTCTTCTCTAAGCTAAACAATCCCAGTTCCCTCAGCTGCTCCTCATAAGGCCTGTTCCCTAGACCCTTCACCAGCCTTGTTGCCCTTCTCTGAACACGCTCCAGCACCTCAATGTCTTTCTTGTATTGAGGGGCCCAAAACTGGACACAGCATTCCAGGTGTGGCCTCACCAGCGCCGAGTACAGGGGAACAATCACCTCCCTGCTCCTGCTGGCCACACTATCCCTGACACAAGCCAGGATGCTCCTGGCCTTCTTGGCCACCTGGGCACACTGCTGGCTCATGTTCAGCTGGCTGTCGACCAACACCCCCAGGTCCTTTTCAACCAGGCAGCTTTCCAGCCACTCTTCCCCAAGCCTGTAGCGTTGCATGGGGTTGTTGTGCCCGAAGTGCAGGACCCGGCACTTGGCCTTGTTAAACCTCATACAGTTGGCCTCGGCCCATCGGTCCAGCCTGGCCAGGTCCCTCTGCAGGGCCATCCTACCCTCCAGCAGATCGACACTACCACCCAACTTGGTGTCATCTGCAAACTTGCTGAGGGTGCACTCAATCCCCTCATCCAGATCATTGATAAAGATATTAAACAAGGCTGGCCCCAAAACAGAGCCCTGGGGAACACCGCTCGTGACCGGCCGCCAACTGCACTTAACTCCATTCACCACTACTCTCTGGGCTCGGCCACCCAACCAGTTTTTTTACCCAGCGAAGACTATGCCCGTCCAAGCCATGAGCTGCCAGCTTCCCAAGGAGAATATTATGGGAGACTGTGTCAAAGGCTTTGCTAAAGTCCAGGTATATACCATCATTTGTCTTAAGTCTGGGTTGTCTGTTTTGTCTCTCTAAAGTGTCTAGTTAGACAAGTTAATCCTGTGATTTCTGTTTTTATTGTTAAATGCAGTGAAACACTGATGGACTTCTTCTTCACTGGTCCTGCATCAGGAGGTGAGTGGGGAAGCTGTATTAAATACAGTTCATCTAAGTAATCTGCCTGGTTGATACAAGCTGTGTTGTTCAGAGATGTCTAAAGTTTTGGTTTTTTTTTTTTTTAAGGATAAAAAGCACTTGCCCCACTGTAAATATATAGCATGTAAAATTTATATAGTATAGAGTGGGTTTGATACTCCTGAAATCAGCTCTTCCGTTCAGTGGTGGGTGAGAAGATGCTGTCGGTGTGACCCAGAGAAGATAAGTAACTGGGGACTTCAGCTGCCTAGGCAAGAACGCAGACGGCTTTCTCCTTTGAAGTTAAAAGCTTCCAAAACCAGCAGCAGGTTGGAAGCTCAGCAGTAGCTTTTTACTGTGTGTGACACCATGGAAAAAAGGAGCAAGGTTAATGTTTTACTAAACAGTGCAAGGAATATTTTGGTACCTGGAGAACACCCTAAAGCCAAAGGGTAAGTGTCCCCTGCCTAATGTTCCTATGGCAACAGTTATGTGAGGTGACATAAAGTAGCATGACCAAGAAACCACATAGCTTTCCTGTATCTGGCTTTTTTCCCTCTTTTGTCCTTTGGCTCCAAGATTTGGTGTCTTGTCTTTTGTCTGATGAATAACCCTGGCCTAAAAGTATGAAAGGAGTTTAAATGTTGACTGCTGTACCTCGATTAAGAGCTGCAGAAGCAACAACTGCCCCAAGTAGCTACTAAGCAGTAAATGGAGGGAGGGCAGTTCGTGACAGCTTCAGATTAGAGCTGTGGAGAAGCAGACTGGGCAGCTGCAGCAGCGTCAGCTGTGTCTAACTGGGGGAGGTCTAATTAATCTACCTGAGGAGCAGAGATCCGCTTTCACCCACACCCCCTCCTTTACATTTCACTGAAACTCAAGGAAGGGGACTTCCATGGAACAGGAACAAAATACCTCCTTAATTTAGGGTGACTGACTCTCAAGGGAAACCAGCTCTTAATGGAATAAAACTCACAGTTGTAGCATACTTGACTGAAACAATCTATTTTGCAGTTGAAGGGTTTTCTGTCTGAAAATTTAACCCTGATAATTTAAATTAGTGTGCGTAAAGGTAGGGAACAGGGGCCTTTTACTTACAAGAGCAGTTATAACACATGTTGTAAAATTTAATCTTAATCACTAAAAAAAAAAAAAAAAAGCAGTTGCCTCCCATGTGTTCTTGGTAAATGAGGAACTATACAATAGTACAGTTTCACACTTTATTTTTCAGAAAATCACCAGACTTAAGCCACGGGTCTTCATGACAAATGAAAACATGAATACTGCAGTGGATTTACATAGAACATCCCATTTTTAACAATGATTGATACAGAGTATTTGTCATGCAAATCACTTGTGTGCACCGCGTAATACTTCTATCAGTCCATATCTGTACAGTATTTACATTTTATCTTTAAAATCTTTCTAGAACCATTTTCCAAGAAAATGTGGAAATGAAACGGGTAATCCACAAGTCTTAATTTGTAGCATTTGGTCTACAACAGACCCAGCTTTTCCAGCAAGCCTATCTACATAGATATGTAATGAATCTTAAAAATAGGCATTGTTTATATATGAAGCACTACAAATGCTGCTCCGTTTACAAAGGTTCAGTTTTGTACCAGTTTAAAATGGTTCCAAATGTGAAGTGACATAGAGCTTATTTTGTTTTATTTTGTATTTTCTTTTGGTTTTTTTCAGAGTTAGCCTTCAACAATTCCAGCGGGGGTAGGTGATAGATCTTTGCTAAGAGGAGCAGCGTTGCTGGGGTTTGGAATAGTAACATGAACACAGCATTTCTGTTCGCCATCCTGGGAGGTGCTGCAAAAGAGAGAGAAGAGAAAAAACCCCTGTTTCAGCGGGGAGAGTTATCGTGGTTTAGCCCTAGCCAGCAACTAAGCACCACGCAGCCACTCGCTCACTCCCCCTACCCCGATGGGATGGGGGAGAGAATTGGAGGAGTAAGAGTGAAAAAAACCACTCCTGGGTTGAGATAAGAACAGTTTAATAATTGAAATAAGGTAAAATGATAATAATAATAATATAATAGTGATAATAATAATAACAATATACAAAGCAAGTGATGCATAATGCAATTGCTCACCACCCGTCGAGCGATACCCAGACAGTTCCCGAGCAGCGATCGCTGCTCCCTGGCCAACCCCCCCACAGTTTATATACTGAGCATGACGTCACATGGTATGGAATAGCCCTTTGGTCAGTTTGGATCAACTGTCCTGGCTGTGCCCCCTCCCAGTTTCTTGTGCGCCTGGCAGAGCATGGGAAGCTGAAAAGTCCTTGACTGGCATGAGCAGCACGTAGCAACAACTAAAAACATCAGTGTGCTATCAACATTCTTCTCCTACTAAATCCAAAACACAGCACTATGCCTGCTACTAGGAAGAAAATTTCGGCTATCCCAGCCGAAACCAGGACAAGAGTCCAGGCGAGTTACCTCTTTAGTGATACAGGATAAATCTACCTAGTAGTGATTCTGTATTTTATACCACTGTTATCAATAGCTTCAGCAGAAATTGGATATTGTGGTACGTTAGTAACTACTGAATTAGGGAGTGCAGGGGCTACACGGAGTAAACGCACTGTAGCCTCCTGATCTTTATCAGGTTAGGATTAATATTTGAACCAAAGCACCACATCCCACCGTCTGGGAGGCGCCAGGTTCGGCCATTCAAATCATCAAAGCCCAAAATTTTTTCATTAAGATTTTTCGCTGCAAATGGGTAGACAGCATGCGTTTGTCGCGCGGGAGCCATAAATTAACCTTTGCAGTTTGACAAAAAGCACTTGCTCCATTCTCTCCAGTAACTTTAACCCTTTGCCATCTGGGTCATATACTCAGCTTCTCAGCATCTTGTTGTGTCAATATTGAATTTTGTGTACCGGTGTCTATTAGGAATTTGATTAATTGTTTTTGAGGACCAACTGGGATTAAAAATATATAGGCCATTATTATCTATCCATTGATAGGAGTCCACTTGCCAGATGGACAGACCCAATTGTCATCCAGGCACTACTTGTTTTTTGATCTTGGATTTTGGGGAAGGACAGGGTCATCACCCCCTCTCGGAGCTGGTGATGGTATCTGGGTGTTGGAAATGTTTTCTCTCCGATGGTGTCTTTGAACTGCATGAATTAGATCTTGGGTAATGCTGGCAGGTTGTTTCTGAATTACAGCTCTCAGAATGCCTAATGTCAGTGCTTGATTCTATAGTTCTCTCCACCTCTGACCCCTAGGTTGACGATGAATGGGTTTTGGTTCCTGGGAACTGTTTTGGGGTGTTTAATTTGTCTGATGTTACCACTAGAATTTTCAGTTTCAAAAGATGGATCAGATTTCTCGTCCATGATTGATGATGTTGTGCATCAGTACTGCCCACGTGGGGAGATGTCTGCGCACTAGGGCCCCTTCCTGTTTGTTGGCAACCTCCCTTATGTCTACCAGGACATTGAAGTCTGTGTTCCTTCTAATTTCATCTCATTTTGCAACGAGGTAGGGTTTGAGCATAGCAGGGGCTCCCTTAATTAAGGGCTTTAGCCTCTCATGAGCCACGATTGCTGATACGGGAACGTCAAGAGGGCTGTGATCATGCATGGCCTGGATACCGGCAGCTTTTGTAACAGCTGTGGAAACTTCATTTAGGGATTTAATAGGCATTACTAGAGGTTCTCCTCTCTCCCCATATATCAATTCCATCGGCCCAGTATGCCACTCTGCTGGTTATGGAGTGGGGATCATCTGGAGGCCTGGAGGCAGCATTTGAAAAGACACCAGGGCCCCAGAATCCATTGGTTTCCTCGCCGTTTAGTAGAATTCTATCTCCGCCAGTTAAACGTTCACTCCAGAAATACTCAGTTTCAGTTTCGCCTGGCTTAGGGCCATAGCGTTCTTGTAGGTCAGCCATTTGGATTGGATCACATGGGGTTATTTCCTACTCCACCCCTAGGCCCAGTAGTTTCTTCTGTTTTTATAATGGGCCTCGCTACATATGTAGGGGCATTTGGAGGAGATAAAGAATCATCTTACACCGTTTCATTATCATCGGGGTCAGCCCAGATGTTTCCATCCCATTCTTCAGGGGATACAATTAATATCCGAATTTGTACAATGTCAAGGGGATTGGGAGCTTGCACAAGCATCATCTCAACCTTCTCCGCCAATTTTTGGTTTTCCTCCTTTCCTTTCTGTATCTGTTTCTGTAGTTGTTCAATTTGTAGGGACAGTATTAATTCAGCTGCCTTCCTGCCTTCTATTTCGTCCTTTAGATCCTGCTTCCTTTTATGAAACCTTTCTCAGTCTTTGCAGGCAGCTTCTAAGCAGGTGCCTAGCATCTTGCAAATGACTCCCTTTCCTTTCCCATTTTTAATATTTCCCCTGGTAACTTCTATCTGTTCTTCCACAGCTTCCCTATCATGCCAGTTATCACAAGCCCATTCTTCCGAGAATTTGGGACTCAGACTTATTCCATTTGTTTTTAAGTAATCGGAGATACTGCTTCCCATCCTGCTGACTATGCCAAATTGTCGCAAACACAGGTTTGTGAATCCTGCTGATTATGTTAATTTGTCATGAATGAGTGACTTTACAGTTTGATTTAGTAGCAGTTCAGAATTTACTTGTGGCAAATGGCAGGATTTGACTGTGATATTTTAATAACACTCAGTCCTCAGTGATTAACAAAGTGATCAGACAAAACTGATCAAAAGAGTGACTTCAGTTACAGATTCGAAGGTGGCAAGGTTCACTCTATTACTAGATGGAAGAAGTGCATAAAGGGAAATTGAGTTACACTGAGCTGGAATGATTCACAGAGAGATTGTGTGTGCAGGGGATAAGGGGGACCCTCCCGTTGAGTCCCAAGGTTCAGAACAGACCCCCTTGCTTTCTAAACTCCTTTTCAGAGAGGAGTCGAGGTGCGGCTGGGTCCAATCTTAGTCTCAGGCTTGGTCAGTGGTTTATGTGAATAAGGATAATATGTATGCATATATCTAGTGGCAGGGTAAGGCTCACTTTGTAATTAAACCATAAAACTGCTGCTTTATAGCATGGTGAGATGATTGCCCAGAAAGCCCATCCAGTGCTCTTGGCAGCCCCTGGGTCCAGATCCCAACCCTGGAACACCCCTCTTCCACACATCCAGGGTCCCTGTGCAGGGATGAGGGAGAGCCCGACCGTACAGGCTCCTGACCCCTTCCTAGAAAAGCTTCTGTAGGCTCCAGCACCTGAGCAGAGTGCACTCAAGGCTGCTTTGGTTTTTGAAAATGGACCTGAAGGTGATGCCCCATATGTGCTTAGAGCAGACAGAAGTCGACCTTAGAGAAGACAACTTGTACAACTTGTCTGCTGTGGATACTCTGCTATTCCAGCACCAGATTTTGCAGGTGGGTTTGCCCCTGCGCTGCCAGTTGCTCTGCTTCCATTGCTGCAACCACCCCACAGGGCATTTGCCACCCCCCATGGTCAGTACAGAGATAAAGCACTGGCCGCATTTCTCCTTCAGCAATATCTGAAGCCAGCTGGATGGCTTTCACCTCTGCAAACTGACTCGACTCCATGTCTTCAGCAGTTTCTGTGACTTGTCATATAGGACTCGGTGCAGCAGCTTTCCACCTCCGATGCTTGCCCACAAGATGACAGGACCCATCAGTGAACAGGGCATACTGCTTCTCATTTTCTGGCACTTTATTCTACAGGAACACCTGCTTTTTGTTGTTGGAAGACTAGAAGTTAATTAGTACATTTGAATGCAGATGCTGAATAATCCTAGTGTAATATCCTAGCAAGCAACATGTCATGTATGAAGGATTCTCATAGTTTACAGATTATGGCTGAGGAAGAGTAAGATAACTCTGATAAGCACCTCACATCTGGATTGCACGATCCTTCATTAATGTGAGGTGTGATCAGTTGAGTCACACATAAACCCAGAAGTTTCAGTCTTTTTGTGAGTTTAAAGAGAAAGGTTTAGCATATGTGCAGTATCTTTTCCATTGCTCGTATAGAAGCTGGTATTACTTTTAAAAATTTCCTAATTGACGTTTTCCTTTTCCACCGTGAATATTTCTAATAAACATTAATGCCTTAAAACTTTGTACCTAATTACAAGTTTCATAGAATTTTATAAAGCACTTCTTTTTTTTTTTTTTTTTTTTTCTTATTCTGGGTAGGTCTCATTTTTTGTTCATAGGCATTCCCTATCAGTTTTGAATTATCTGCCTTGCATTTTGACATCAGAATATGAAAAGAGACTATTTAATTCTTTATATTTGTTAACTCTCAACAGTGTTTTTCTTGATGATGTGAACTGACGTGTTCCAGTCTTTCTCTGTGCTAGCGGTTGAATTTCACAACTTACTCCGCAGGCCCTCCCTTGGAGTGCGCAGTGCAATAATTTTGTTTCAAAGGGGTGCAGATGGTCTTGGTGTCTTTCCAGGCAACTCAGTACATGAAGACTTATTACTGTCCAATGTCTCCCTCCTGCAGAATGCCTGTTTCCTTCCATTGTATTTTTTACATTGATCTATGATCCATTTTGGAAATTATTTGCAGTTTCTAGTCCTGAGAACCTAGACTCTCTTGTTCCACTTTTAAGATTTGCATTCTAGCAGAAAGCTGAAGGAGTGTATCCAGGCCATGCGTTCAAAATAGCCGCTGCTTTGGTATAACAAGAAATGGTGCCCTTGCCTGACGTTCTGGTGATGTGCTCTAGTGAGAGATTCCTGGTCCTGCTTCGTGCCGAGTTGTTGGGAAGCCTGACCTTTTTGGCATAACAAAGATGCATGTCCAGACATTTGTTTGGCTATCAAAAGACAATGTTCTAAATCCTTTCTTCTTTGTTCTGTAGAGCTGTCCTCTTATATCCTGCTACCTTCTCTGGATTCACAAACCTGAAATGCAGTGTATGGATTTCTGAAAAGAAAAAACCTATTATGCAAGTAAATATCATTCAAATAGCATAAACATGTGTGAAGAGATGAAACCTTGTTTGACTTTGGGGTGGTGGTGGGGAAATACGCTTTTAAACATTTGTCTGTGCTTGTTTTTAAGGTGTAAAAAGATGGTTGCTGTATCACTGAGAAGATTTGTAAATTTTACAGGTGGAAAGATCAACAAGGTATGATAAAGTCCCTGTGTGGCCATAAGAACATACCTTACTCTTAAAGAGTTAATTCTGTAGAAACCAATTCTCTGCAGCTTAAGTCATTAAATGTTGTTTATGAGAACAGGTATTTTTAAATTAATCAAAAAATATATTCATATAATCCTAGTCTGTGTTTTTAGAAGTGTTTTTCTCAGGCCATTCCATGGAGTATTTCAGGATAATTTTTGAATCTTCTTGGTCTCTCTTTAGAATGTAAAATGTCCTGGATCTTCAAGCATGTATGTATGTCCCAATCAGCTGGAGAACCACTCATCTACGCTTGATACGCAGTTCTCGTACAGAGGGGTTTCAGCTGTACCGCAGGACACACTCTCTGCTTCATAAAGGCAGCTATCAGCTTGATTTCTAACAGGGTAAAATCTGTGCTGACAAAGAAATTCAAACCTTACTGGTAACCACTGTTTTTAGGGGAAAAAGTTGCATTCTATGTTTTGTCTGATTTGTTTTGCTATGTTTTGTTCTGTAGTGTTCTAACTGTGATGCCATTTGGAAGCCATGCAGTTCATCTAAAGGAATCATTGTCTTTATTTGCAGGCCAGTAATGGACTTTGGTATGGAATGAATGATGCCTCGATAGACCTTTCTGATATCAAACCAGTTCTCAATCAGCAGGCTTGTGTACTTTTTTATATCAGGTAATAACAAATACTAAATGTGTTGAGAATATATTTACTTTCCTGTTACTGACCTTTTTCTTCTTTTCAAGTGTTTTTCTTTCTGTCCTAGGAGAAGATTACTACTTGTATAATTCAGTTCTGTCAAACCTGAAATTGCCCATGCCTTTATTATCTTTCATTGCTTGGCCTTCAACTGCTGCGCTTGTGTACATTGCTATAGATCTGCTCTCTGTAGGTGGCTAATTTAGAAAAGAGGAGAAATTAAGGCCATAGATGGTGTAAGGGTGAGTTATGGCTCTGAAAAGGATAGTCATTGTAGGAAGACCATTATCTAATTTTCAGTTTTGGCTAAGTCTTCCGTATATGTCTTCTGTGTAATATGAACTGTTCCTGTAAAATTACAGGATGGGGTTTAATCCAAGCATAGGCTGAAAGAAAAATTCTAAACTAAGATTCCTGCTCTTTTCCCCAGGCACTGTGATTTGACACTCGGAGAATGTGCTTTTTACTTACCAGCACCATCTTATCCGCATTCATTCCTCGGTCAGCGGTGGGCTAATAGTGAGCAGGCTGGATTTATGGGACCACGACTTCCTCCTCATACGATTAAGGTAATTTGAGGGGGGCAGATAATGGCACCAAATTGATAGTGGGTTTTGGGTTTGGGGTGGGGTTTTTTGTTGTTCTTTTTTAGCATCTGAGGGTTATTTTCCCTCCCACACTGCAGCTTTCTTCACAGCCCTCATGCTACAGCCAGAGTTATTCAAAGAGTGGCTAATCCTAAATTGTGCAGCCATGCTACTTCATTACTTTATACTTCCAACTCAGCTTTCTGAAGCACTGAGGACTATGCTCTTGAGACAATTTAAGTAGAAATTTAGATCATGAATCTAAAGAAAATGGATTGAGACGTGAAGATTCCACTTGCCAAGGCCAACCTGTTAAAACTTCTGAGATTTTCTTTTCTAAAACAAACGGATTGCTTGAAACAGTGAGTTATGTTTGTTGCATCTGGAATTTCTCCCCTGGGATGTATTTGGTGTTCAGGAGCATTATAATGTTCCTAATTGATGTGAAATACCAAGAAAACACGCAGCAATGTCATCACAACACCTTGTGCTATTTTCCCATTAGAATTTGCAGAGCTGAGCTGACATATGAGAACACGTCACCTTAAAGAGAAGTTCTGCTGAGATAATACTTGCTAAGTTTCATAAAGTATATTTGGGGAGGTGGGTGGGGTGATGTGTAAAATGGGGATAGCGCATATAACTCAAAGTGACCTTGTTTAACTTCTAATGTTGAAACATTGCAAACAGTAGTTTTCTACTAAGGAAAGTATTTTTTCTGTCTGTTAACTTCTGCATTTATTAAAATGTAGATGCCTATAGCTTTGTCGCTGGTTCCTCAAGTAATAATCTTAGAATCTCTCACATACAGCCAGTTGAACAACTTGTCAGAGGAAATAAGGTAAAATGAGAATGCTCTGACTAAAACAAGGTTTCACACAAGATTATCACTGTTTTACCTGTCTCCTAATACTATTGAATAGAAAGATTTAAATCAGCTCAGAGAATTCCACGCTGTACATCTAGTGTTGCAAACATCAGCACTGAGCATTTATCATGCTGATCTTAAATACAGGCAGATGCCTCCTGGAAAACTTTTGTTTCTTCATAGAATGTTTTTCCATTTTTTCCCATTGTCTGGAATACTCTTTCTATTCCTTTCTCACTTTCTTCCATCCTAGGCTGTGTGAATGTAAATTCCCACCACCTGCTCTGCCATTTGGGAGAGAGAGGGAAAGCCATGTGTTTACTTTTTTCTAGTTGTGGGGAGAGCAAATCCAGTGGCTTTGGCTGTTGATGTGATTCAGAGCAGCAAGCGAAGGGAGACAGATATGTTGGGTGTGGGGTTTTTAATGCAATACTTGCAGAATCAAGAGGGAAAAATCCCACCTTCTCCTGGAGCTGAGGAAGGTGTCATCATTAGGTTTCTAAAGGGAATGTCTTTCAGAGTTTTCCAGTAGCCACCAATTTTTTTTACTTAGGGGGATTTTACTCCTAACATTCATCTTTTAGATGGACTTTTTCAAGTGAAAAACATGTTTTTATTTTGTGTAGTGCCCCTGGACCTCAGAAGTCTTCTGAGAATGATGCGCTTCTAGCAACCGTAGTGATGGAAGCACTGTTTGCCTCTGAAGAATCCAGGAAGATTCCTTCCAACTTTAGCTGTGAGGTTGAGAATCTTTTTACTGAATCAGATTCTAAACCTTTTCTACCAAAGAAGTTGCTGAAAGGATTATCACAAAAGCTGATAATTTGCATCCCAGTGTCAATGGTCAGCACAAAGTGAGGAAAAAAATCCTTGGACACTGAAGGGGAATTCCTTGGGCGGTGTGAGTCTGAAGACAGTAGAGACAAAGACAAAGAAAGAAGATCAAGGGAACCTGAACGAATTCCAAAAGAAAGTCCTTTGTACATGAAAGGGTCTCCTGAGAGCGAAGAGAAATTAGGGCAAACTTCCTCTATAAAGTCTGACAGTGAATGTATTTCTAACAAACTTGCATCTCTAGATATTATAGGTAAATGCCAAGATGCAAAGGACATTTCTAAAAACTATGTAGAGGTACCACCTGTTAATGACTCTTCTATTACAAAGCTGGGTAACGTTTTGGTGAGTCCATTTTCTAGAGAAAATGAGGGACCGAGTAATAAAAAATGTGAAGACAAACATAGGAAAAAAGATAAGAAAAAAATATACAACTCTCAAAAACTGGATGAGGTCCACTAGCGAAACAAAAGAGAAACTCAGACACTGAAGAGAGGGAGAAGGAGAAGCAAAGCAGAAGCAGAGCAGATGATCATTCCCGCAAGAGGAGGTACTCTCGCAGTGTGGAAACAAATAAGCAGAATAGTCATAAGCAGGACTGTAGCAAGGAATGCAAGTACAGCTCTTCCCATAATGAAAGAAAGAAATAATGTCAGAAGCTCAGGAAAATATTCTCATTCTAGATCCCGAAGCAGAGAAAGAACAGAACAAGACAGGAATAGGTATTACCATTGCAAAGGGGAGAGGACTTGGAGCAGAGAAAGATACTATCAAGATGAACCACAGAGATGGGGAAAAATGCAGATACTACAATGATTATTATTCCTCTCATGGAATAGAGACGGTAGAGAGAGAAAGTCCTCTCAGTGTGATAACGACTTTGACAAATGGAGTCAGGCTTACAACAACAGGTCGCATAAGGATTAGCATTGCAAAAGCAGGTGGCCTCACAATGCCCTCTCTAGAGAGGAAGATGTGCATCACTTTAGCAGCCACAGAGCAAACTTACATCATTGTTCAGTACCTCAGCAGCAATCTGAAAAATATTCTTGTGAAAGGCATGCACTTCCTCCTGTGTCAGCTTATTCACATTTTGAGGACCTTTCCTGGGAAAATGAAAAAGAAAAATTAAGACATGGCAAAAGAAAAGACACCCACACAGAAGGAAGCAGAAATGAAATAGAAAAGAAATGCTGAAAGATAGGTGTCCAAAGAAAGAAAAAAATATAAGTAGGTCAAGAGGAAAAAGAAGTTGAAAGGTAAACATTGAGAGAAGGAGTGCAAGTAGGCAAGCATTCCAGCATGATCAGCAATTTTTTGCTTAGTCTTTTCTGAGTGTTTCTCATGTCTGCCTGTTTTTCATTGTTCCTAAGTTATTTCTATAGCATAATCTGTCTGGGGATCATATCATTAGGTTGGTCAAGTGAAGACAAGAAAGATATTGCTGAATTGTATTAGAGCACTAGATCTGGACCCTGTAGTGATAATCACATCTGCACACTGTTCTTGATTAGGTTACAACAATTATTTGTTTTTAATTCCAGCTGTTCCACAACTAGCCACTGTTCATGATTTGTGTACAAACCAGGACCCGTTGTCCATCAATCTGCGGGCTTAAGTTTCCTGCATCTGAAGTAAGTTAGATGCACAGAAATTACCACAAGATAGCTGACATGCTGTAAGTCATTACCTGTGGTAAAATAAATAACATTTCATATATGCATCAAGTGCCACATCTGTTTTTCGATTTTTAACTTGCATGTATCCTTCATACTTTAGGATTTGGAGTTTTCTGTGCTCTGTGCTCTGCTTTGACAATGACAACCACAAATGGAAGAAAAAGAAGAAAAAGAAGAAACACGTCAGGAAAGTGAAAGGCTTCTTGGAATATTTAGATCCTTGTTTCCAGAAGAAAACGTGGGAGAAGAAGGAAGAATCCTGTACTCCAGGCACCTATTTATGTGAGTAATACACATAAACCCCTCTCAAAACCTCCCCCAGAACCAGGGGAACCAATGTGTTCCCCCCCAATAAACATTGTCAAATGATGGCGGCTCTGCTCCGGTCACGCCGTCCCCACGGCCGCTTGAAAGCCCTCTGCCAGAGGCCGTGCCCCTTTTCACCCCCCATCACTCACACCCTCCTGTCCGCACCCTTTGTTTGCATGTGGGGGGGAACAATTTGAGGGGAAGGATGGCGGGGATCTCAGGAACAGACCGTGTGCCAGCCCCAGGCACCCCGAATGTGCCTTTACACAGTGTTCTTATAACCTTCAGTCATTCAGGTACAAGACAATTTGACCGATCGCTAGCACCCACGCTACTGATTACTAATCATCGTCAAACTTTGCGAAGCAACTCTGGTTTTCAGCATTCTTGCTGCTTGTCTGTTCATCCAGATGTCCAGGAGCTCCTCCCCAAGCTCCCCCCAAAGCGTTGCAGGGCTCTGGGTGCCTCGGACGTCTCTTCCTCGGCCTCCTCCTGGGTGTGAGCATTTATCAGGGACGCTCCCAGAGCCTGGCCCAGCCGGGGTGCAGGGGAAGACTCCCCACAGCTCTTGCTAACCACCAGTGTACCCCTTGCACTGGCAGAGCCCTCAGAGAAGGATGTCCACCCAGTGCCCCACAACGCTTCCCCATGCCCAGGACAGACCCCCGTCACAGAGCTTTGCATCCCCAACAGCAAAACCAAGACTTTAAAAGGCTTTAAAATGCTGATGACTCTTCAGGTATGCTTCATGGTACCTAGTCTACAAGGTACTTAATGAATTGGGACCTGCCTGTCTCAGGCTACCGTACTTACCCTTCATAATTTTAGAACGAGTTGTGCCCCTGGAAAGAGCAGAGTTAGACTGTCTGTGAAAGGAGATGGAACATTTCCTACGGCGGCACCTGGCTATTTATCCCTGTGTCAGAAATCAAGCTGTTTCAAGACGTCAAGATGTTGTCTCCCCTTGTCGTCTCTAGTGACAGAGTACCATGCACTGTGACCACTCTTTGCACTGTTGACCGGCTTTGCCTTACTGTCCTTTGTCAGTCACGTCTGCTGATGACTTCTCTTTTGCTACTGCATTTATAGCAAAGTTCCATGTCAGCACAACTCCTAGCTAAGCTTGGCTAAGAAAAGGTTTTCCCTGGTTTTGCATAATCTCTTAGCCCTGGAATGTTTCGGATTAGAGAGGTGACACCTAATTTGTGCCCCTGAGTAGATGGACTGGGCTTTGTGTCCCAGGTTTAAGTTGTGAGGAAAAGAGAACTTGGAAGGTTGTGGCATTCTAAGCTTGGTTTTTGTGCCTTACAGACTTGTGGGACACAAGGAGAGGTTCCCAAGCACGCCCGCATCCTATTATCATCAGGCTCCTGCTTGTCTAATGGTAAGGGTAACGTCTGAGCTGTGATCTGGTGGAACTCTGACTGATGACAGTCCCAGCTGACACTTGGCCCATATGTTACTTTTTATGGTTACTCTGCCTTCTATTTCTTGTCTCTTCCCGTGGTTTAAAAAACTTTCCTACACTGTTCTTTCTTCCCTCGCCAGATAAAACCAGTGTAGTTGGGTATGTTTAGGTCTCTCCTGTCTTTCCTGACAGCACTCTTACTATATTCCGCGGCTTTGCTGTCTTCTAAATTGCCTTCCTTTTGTCACTGTGTTTCCAGTAAGGTGGTACGTACAGCGGAATTGTACGTGGTTATTTGGAAGCAGTCCTGTCAGAGGTGATGTGAGGGAAGAGGGCATTCCTTTCTTGTTCTGTGATGTGACTGTTGCATGATGTAATACAACCCTGTTCTGACACATTCTGCAGGGGTACTACATGAGACATTCTTCTCTGGTCCTCTGCCCTTTCTGTTTTCCTATACTTTGCACTTCCCATTTCTTAGCTCAGATGAGTCTTGTTTCCTGACTCCTAACCCGCTTAGGGTCTCGGTTTAGGGCATGATTGATCTCACCTAATAGAAGCCTTTCGTACAGGATGTGCCAAGCCCGCCTTGAATCCACCGATTGCACGGGCTGTACGGGAAGTGCGAGGCAAACGGACTTGGTGTTGGCAGCCCTACTGTAGACAGAAGCTCTACCTAGATGAATCCTGCTCTTATTGTTCTTGTGTGAGCAGACGCTGCTCCAAGAGAGTGCTGGGCCTTGCCTTCATTTGCTGTATTGCACCCAGAGCAGGAAATGATCAGCCCACAGCTCTTAACACAGGCCCAGCCTGCAGAAGAGTTGCTGCAGCTTCCTGCAAAGAGGTGGGGAGTGGCTGCCTGGGCAGTGCTCGCTGGCGGGCATTTGGAGTGTGAACAACTGTCGCTTCTGTGAGCAACGGCGGATCAGCTGGAGTCATCCTCCTGTGCTGGCCCACAGGCTGCCTCTCTATCAAAATTGAGCTGTCACTGCTGTGTCAGCACATCCTGTAAGCATGCAGGAGATTTGTTCCAAAGCTGAAAGGAAGCCTCTGGCCTGCTGAGGCTGGGGTAGCTGGACCTGACTGCCTGTTACGTAAAGATATCCAGCAGTTGAGTCCTGTGTAGGCTGTGAGCGTGCCCTTGCCTCACAGGCAGGTAGGTGCCATGGCATAAGGGCCGTGGGGAGTTCTGGTTAAAAAGGCCAAAGTGGAGGGAGAGGCATGGCTATACTGGCAATGGTGTCCAGGTCACGTGGACACACAGCAGAAATTGTAGGGCTGTGCCTGGAAAACATTCCTAGTTGCCACACAGCAAGTGAACTGACATGTTCTAAGCCGCAAAGCATTATTCATTTAGAACATACCAGAATCCATCTATAATTTAGTCAAGCACTGTGGATAAACCAACAAGAACTCTTTTCTTTTTGTGTCTTCTTGTCAACGCTTTGCTGCTGCTGTTGCTTTTCAAACCCTAGGGGAGGACTCTCCTGGCCTTGCCCTCCAGTGAGGAGGCCTTGCCAGCTAAATCAGGCTCTGGTCTCCATCTGCTCCACCACTCCTGCATATGTTGGCATTCTGCCTGCAGTGGTGTCTTACTGACCGCTGCTCCTTTTTTTTTTTTCTCCTTATATTTTTGCCCCCAGCGGCTATGGAGGGGACCCAGAAAAGCTTCCACTTTGGCCAGAAGTTCAGTTTGCCCTTTGACTTTGTGTCTGCTGCAGATGGCACCAAGGTAGTGAAGGTAGAACCTGGCTGTTTGGCTCAGCATCCATGAGACCCCTCTGCAGCCCAAGGACATGGAGGCTGCTGTAGGCACAGAGAGCAGAAAATGGCCCAGGACATCTGTTGGGCTACTTGTGAGGTTCTGGTAGCTATAGGGAGTTGCAGAGGTTTGGGTTGTTTTCTCTTTCCTTGGGATGTGGGAACAGTTTCCTTGTGTTACAGAAAGGCAGTGCCCCTCACTTGGGGTGACAAGCATTCTCCTTCTCATCAGCCCCTCAGTGATGCTATCCAGCTGGCAGTTGCTTCCAACCAGAATTCAGGAGATTTCATGGACGAGGTCGTGGGAGAACTGGAGGTCAGAAAGGCTCTACTCCCTGCGCTCCTCCTAAGTGACGAGCAGCGCTGCTCCTTTTTCCCCTCCAGGACACCAGAGCCTGTGGCAAAGGGTGAAGGGCATGGGCGAGGGGCATGGGGGGCCACACTGCAGCCATCCCAGGGAGTGGGGAGAGGGTCTGGAGCCACGCGTGGGCTTCATCCCCGTTGGGATGAGCAGAAATGGGGGGTGTGGGCAGGGAGAGGATGCCAGAGGGCCGGTGAAGTCACAGGGTTCCATTTGCAGTAATGTGGGTGTTGCTGGGCGCTGCGTGAGCAGAGCAGCCTCTGCCAGGGTGCGGGCAGCAGCCTTTGCCTCTGCGGGAGTGCGGGCAGCGGGAGGAGGCAGAATGGCCAAGAAGCAGGCAGCATCAGGCTCTCTGCAGAGGAGGAGGAAGGCAAGGGTGCGCGGGCAGGGCTGGGGCGGGGGGTTTGGCAGCAGCAGAGAGGTTTGGGTCTCTGCCTGCACGTGGCGGCAGCCCCCCGGTCGGTGGCTGTGGGGTGGGCATGGGGGGGCACGCTCCAGGGCCCGGTGCCTGTTGAAGAGCCAGTCCTGTGCCCCAGTGTCCCCAGTGTTCCCCCAGGGCCTGCCCAGTGCCTCCCAGTATGTCCCCGGGACCTGCCCGGTGGGTGCCAGTGTGTGCCCAGGCCTGCCCAATACAGTGCCGGTGCCTGCCCAGTGTGCCCCAGTGTGACAGGAGGGCCAGCCCAGTGGGTGCCCAGGGCCTGTCCAGTAGGTCCCTGCGTGTCCCCAGAAGGTGCCCAGTGTATCCCAGTGCGTCCCAGTGCATCCCAGCACCAACGGCAAGCGGGCAGGCGCTGGGCCCCGCTGCACAGTGCCCTCCCCTCGCTCTTCTCTTGGTGGATCCCACTGTCCGTCCCTCCACTGTCCCTTCCAAGTGGAGCCCCAGCAGTCCCTGTCGCCCCTCCCAGGGTGTGCAGCCCCCGCCACTCTCTCCCACCCCACTGTCCCCGCAGGGCTTGGGGTTCCCCCGCCGCCCCGTCCCCTGGGCGTCCTGGGCCTCCCTCAGCTCCCGCCGGGCCCCCCTCATGGCCTCTTCCCCCAGTGCCTCCGCTCTGCTCAGATCCCCCATTCCTCTGAGATCTCCCCCATCCACGTTCTCCTCGGGCCCCTCCCGGCATCCTCCCCCTCTCCCCTGGCACCGTGTTGGGGTCCCCCGCCATCTGGGCCCACTCCAACTCCCCCCCAACCTGACCCCCCCCAATTCCCCTCCCACATCCCGCTGTCCCTCACTGCTGCTGCCTCTCCCCCCGAGCAGCCCGCAGACGGGAACCCCCGGGTGCCCAGGGGCGATGGCACCCAGAAGCGGATCTCGGTGGAGCACATTTACCAGAAGAAGATGCAGCTGGAGCACATCCTGCTCCATCCCGACACCTACATCGGCTCCGTGGAGCTGGTGCCCCAGGTGCAGGGGGGCCCAGGGCAAGGGAGGGTTGTGGGGCTAAGCCGCCTGAACTCCTGGGTGCAGGTGAGGAGTCATTAGTGTCTGTTTGTGAGGGACAAAACATCTGCTTTACAAACTGGTGGCCCAGAAGAGGAGGTGTACCGGGGACCTGATGTGTTTCTTGCCTTCTTATTTTAGCAGGTGTGGGTTTTTGATGAGGACGTGGGCCTGAACTGCAGAGCTGTGACCTTTGTGCCTGGCTTATACAAAATCTTTGATGAGATTCTAGGGAAGGGGAGCTACTTGTTGAGCCAATGATTGACAAGTTACTAACAGGTGCTGAATGTCTAAGAAACTGGAACTAAATGCAAGAACTTACCAAGTGTGCTTTTACCTAGTTGTGGTGTTGACCAAGGGATGTCTGTTGCATGATTTGATGGATGGTGTTCGCAGAGTACGTTGCTTGTTGATTGTGCTTGGAAATACTGGATACTGATGTCCTTCCATTAGTGCTACTTAACAGTAAGCCATTCATGGGATGATTGGGTTTTGATAACAAACCCAATTTCATTCAGCCCCAAATTCTCCCAGATTCACTGTTAACTTGTAGTACTTGTCTTTCTAACTTGCAAAATATTTGCATACCCAGGTGATTATTAGTAACATTGTATTGAATTTTTATATTCATTCTACTGAAGACACTTTATAGTTAATAGTTTTGACTTGATTGAGAATGTAATATAATAACAATAATCTTTCCGTTCTAGTCAATGCTGCAGACAACAAGCAGAGGGATAAAAGCATGTCATGCATTAAAGTTACAATTGATGTGTAAGTTTGATTTCATTTCTGTTCATTGCCTTCCCAACTGAAGGGCATTTGATTTTCTCACTCAGATGCTGTTCTGCTGAGCTGGTGTAGTACTGGAGGGCTCTGCCATGCAGCCGATCCAAGTTAGAGGCAATGTCATTCAGCAGTTGCGAAAGCCTTTTTCTTTGTTTAGTCCCTTGGTCTCTTCCAGAGTGCTGACTGGTGACATGACTGCTTTGGTGGTGGTGTTGTTTTCTGTTGTGGCTATTTTCCTCTCTTCTTCCTCTCAACCTTGTTATTCTGTCATTGAGCATAGACAGAGGTTTTTTATGTGTGGCGGTCCGTTTCACAGAATTTTTTTGTTGACTTGCCCTCCCTCTGCTGGCTGTTTCTGCACTTGCTGAGCAGAGATTTGCTCTTCATGAAATGGTGGCCTTTCCCCAGAGCTTTTGTGTACTCCTTGTTTCATAGCTCCGTCATTTGCAGCCTTAAAAACACACATTTTTTTCCCTTAGGGAGAATAACACAATCAGTGTATGGAACGATGGGAAAGGTATTCCAGTTGTTGAACACAAAGTGGAGAAAGTCTGTGTGCCCGCTCTGATCTTTGGACAGCTGCTAACATCCAGCAACTACGATGACAATGAAAAGAAAGTCACAGGTAGGGAAGACTCTCAAATATGTGCTCATATTTTTGAGCAGCCTGATCAAATGGTTTAAATGTGTGAACTGAAGTAAAGGCAGCGGGGGAAGGGGGTCCTTGATGCAACATGCAAACGGCGTTCTGAGCCCATCAGAGAGAAGTCTCCATGCTCGATTTTATAGTAATAATGGTACAAACAGGGAGAACAGGAACAATTCTCTTTGACCACTAATCCCAGTTGAATCTGGGTTTGTAGTCAGGTACTGGGTTTGTAGGACATTGTTGCTCCTTGACGGTTGTACTTTGATTGTGCTGAAGTGGCTGAGCTCCTGTTAGTCTGGAATTCTTGTAGGTGGTTTTGAACAAAGGTAATAACACAAGTCTTGTTTTCCTTCTCATTCCAGGTGGGCGAAATGACCAAATGGAGCCAAACTGTGCAACATATTTAGCACAAAATTTACTGTGGAAACTGCATGTCGCGAATACAAAAAGTTATTCAAGCAGGTATGAGCGCTTCTCATTTCAGTAAGGTTATACCTGAGATTTTCAAATGAGACCCTAAGGTTTTGTTCCAAAAATTTAGGTGTAACTTGCAGTCAGTGCACTGTGATTCAAATAAATTTGGCCCACAGTTTCTGTATCACCAAATAGAATTCAAATGAATAATGAAATGAGCAGACATAATGAGAATCTCGTTTTTAACCAGTGTTTTGTTTTTTTTTTTTAATTTGAAAGTATTTAAAACTCGTAAATCAGCTCACTGCTTTTAAAAACTGAGCTAGTTGCTTGTGTGTGTTAAGAGTTGCAATTCCTAAAACCTTCTTTTCTCAGATGTGGACAGACAACGTGGGCAAGGCTGGTGAAATGCAGCTGAAGTATTTTGATGGAGAAGATGACCCGTGTGTCCCTTTCCAACCTGATCTGTCAAAACTCAGAATGACCATTCTTGATAAAGCCATTGTAGCACTAATGTCTCGAAGAGCATATGATATTGCTGGATGCACAAAGGATGTCCAAGTTTTCCTAAATGGACAGAGGCTGCCTGTAAGTGAGCATTTAAAAGAAACAGTACTATCTGTATTTCTCGTGCCATTTAAAGAGTGGGATTTTGTTGAAGCAATTTACGTCATTACACATAGTAAAGGGAAAATTTGCGTGCGTGATTCCTCTACCCACTTTTCAGGAGGATATGAATTAAGTCTTTCTAGGAGCTGTTCTAACCGAGTTGTCTGCTTTCATGTGTATGCAGGTGAAAGGATTCTGCAGTTATGTGGACCTCTGTCTGAAGGACAAAGTAGATGAAACTGGGAATGCGCTTCAGGTTCTTCATGCGGAAGTCAATTCTCGGTGGCAAGTGTGTTTGACTTTAAGTGAAAAAGGCTTCCAGCAAGTTAGCTTTGTCAACAGCATTACCACTACAAAGGTGACTTTTCTTTAGTTGATTTAGTCAAGCTAATGCCATATACTTCATCATTAATATTCTTAGCTGTTTTCAAATGTCTGTATGTTAGTGAAAAATACTTAGTTGCTTAGTGTTGCAAGGACTATGCTTAAAGTTTTAAATAGATATGCATAGCGTTTTGGGTTTTTTTTCAATGGAATCACCACCAGGTCTTTGGTCCCATTTTCCCTTAGGGTGGCAGGCACGTTGATTATGTAGCTGACCAGATTGTGACCAAACTCATTGATGCTGTGAAAAGGAAGAACAAAAACGGAGTTGGAGTGAAGCCTTTTCAGGTACAATGTCAGAATTTCCCCAGTGGGAAACACGACTCTAGCATTACTGCAAATTGTGACTACAGTTTAATGCATTACTCCATTAATTAATAATACATATTTCCATTGTGCAGACTATATATAAAATTGCTGATTATAGAAGCCTCATATTGTCCAGTTTAAGCCAGCTAACAATCTTTGTGTTTGGCTGATGTGTTTTGTAATCAGCACACTGTAAGTCAGTGCAGATGCACTACAGCTCAGTACCTGTTTGATAATACCTATTTTGGCTGCGAGCTGTTGATTCCTGGACATCCCAAATCATCTAACGTTGTTGGTGAATGTTATTAGCTGTCCTAAATTCTTTCAAGACATCTAGGAAAATCCAAAACCATACAGTGATAATTGAGTTTTTCCTCACTGCGGGGCTGCTGCAGCCCGCGGCTCTGCTCCCTCTGACCCCTCTCTCCATCTGCCTTCCAGGCACATCACCCTGTGGCGCGTGGTGATCGGGGCCACCCGGTTGACTCAGCTGGGCCCTGAGGCCCAAGGGCGCCATATTAAGCAGCTCCTGGTTGACGAACACTATAGTAATACCTCAGAGAGGGACGACGTTGCCTGGCTGGAATTGGACCAGCCTGCCCAGTGCAGTTCCTACGTACTGCGTGCACGACGCCTCGCTGAGAGTGTCAGAGATGAGAACCTGCTACATCAGTGGCTGGGGTTCCACAGCTGCAAGATGTGAGTTCCCCAAAAGTACCCGTGTCCTGAGTGCAAGCTTGGCACACTGGGGAGACAGGTTGGGTCTGCTGAGAGCCCTGGCGAAAGCCAGAGTCAGGCTGGGGGACGTATGCCTAACAAGGAGATGGGCCTGAGCCATTCCCCAGAGCAGGAGGGAAGGGAAACACGGGCACAAGGCCTCTCGAGATGCAAAGCCAAGCCTGTGGGAAGGGGCTCAGCCAGTCGGGGGAGGAGATCTGGCAAGGAGCTGCTGGCTGTTAATTGCTTTCTGTGCTCCCAGCTGGAGGATCAGCTGATGTGCTGCAGGAGGCCAAGGTCCACCTCATGGATGTCAGGCTCTGCAAGAGCAGCCGGTGGTCCAGAGGGGCCATCCACGCTCACAGGCTGTGTGCCGGCTGTGCGCAGGGTGGCATCGACCCCTGCCAGGTACGGGCGTGCTACAAGTCACCCCAGCAGCCCCGGCAGCCCCCGCAGCACCACCCAAACACACCCCGGCATGTGCTTTGCCTGGCCAGTCACCCTCCCACCGCTGGGTCCCCACCGCTGTTGGGGCTCACCTCCCCTTCCCCATCTGCCGGTCCTTGCCCAGTGCCCCCCTCGTCCCAGCGGCCTGGGACTCTGCCCAGAAAGCCCATCCAGTGCTCTTGGCAGCCTGTAGGTCCAGATCCCAACCCTGGAACATCCCTCTTCCACACATCCAGGGTCACTGTGCGGGGATGAGAGAGAGACCGAGCTTCCAGGCCCCGGACCCCCTCCCAGACAAGGTTCTGTCTGCTCCAGCACCTGAACAGAGCCTTCCTGTGCAGGGAATCCAGCTCTGGCAGGTGCTGTGGGAGAGCAGGAGCCAGCCCCAGTGCTGTCGGTGGCCCCCCAACACCACCTTAATCCTCTCCCCTCCGCTGCAGGTGACAGCAGTGGTCCCCTCGTGTGCAAAGCTAACAATGCCGACGACTTCTGGTGTGTTGGAGTGACAAGCTGGGGGAAAGGCTGTACAAGAGCCAAATGGCCTGGGGTCTACACCTCTGCTCAGCACTTTTACGTAAGAGTGGATTTTGGAAGAGATGGGACTGCGCCCAGCAGTAACAGCTACTCCAAGGCCACAGCCAGTCATCACCTCAAGCCCCTTTCAGAGGCCAAGGCCCCACACAATGGGGCAGGCTGAGGGTTAGGGTTAGACTTGGGGTTAGGGTTAGCATTAGGATTCAGGGCGAGGATTAGGGTTAGGGGATAGGGTTAGGGTTAGTGATTAGGGTTATGGGTTAGGGTTAGGGGTTAAGGGTAGGGTTAGGGTTAGAGTTAGGGGACTAGCCTTATGTTTAGGGTTGGGGTTAGGGTTAGGGTTTGGTTTAGGGTTCATTTGGTTTAGGGTTCATTAAGGGTTCTTGTAAGGGTTAGGGTAAGGGGTTAGGGTGGGGGTAGCAGGGTTAGGGCTCAGGTTTAGGGGTTAAGGTTAGGGGGTTAGGGTTTTAGGGTTAGGGTTAAGGTTAAGGTTTAGTGTTAGGGCTTAGAGTTAGGCTTAGGGGTTTGGGTTAGGGTTAGGTTTATGCGTTAGTGTGAGGGTTCAGGTTAGGGGTTTGGTGTTAGGGTTAGGGGTCAGGGTTAGGTTTATGTTTAGCATTAGGGGTTAGGGTAAAGGTTAGAGTTAGGTTTAGGGTTAGGGTTAGGCTTAGGTTTAGGTGTCAGGGTTAGGGTCATTAGTGTCAGGGTTAGGTTTAGGGTAAAGTGTTCATGTTAGGGATAGGATTACAGTTAGAGTTAGGGATAGGGTTCAGGGTTAGGGTTAGGGGGTTAAAGTAGGATTAGGATTACGGCATTAGGGCATTAGGGTTAGGGATTGTAGGGGTTAGCTGTAAGGGTTAGAGTTCAGGGTTAAGGTTAGGATTAGGATTAGGGCTTGGGGTTAGGCTTGGGGTTTAGAGTTACAATTAGGCGTTAGGGTTTAGAGTTAGGGTTAGGGTTAGGGTTAGGGCTTAAGGTTTCGTTTAGGGATAGGGTTAGGGTTAGGGGTTAGGTGTTAGGGTTTGGATTAGGTATATGTTTTAGGGTTAGGGTTAGGACTTAGGGTTAGGTGTTAGGGTTGGGTTAGGTTTAGGGTTAGGATTCGGGTTAGAGTTAAGGTTAGGGTTAGGGCATTAGGGTTAGGGGCTAGGGTTTAATGTTTGGGGTTAGTGTTTGGGTTAGGGGTTAGGGTTAGGGGGTTAGGGGTTGGGTTAGGATTATGGTTAGGGGTTGGGGTTAATTTTAGGGTTGGGTGTTAGGGTTACGATTCAAGGTTAGGGGTTATGGTTAGGATTAGAGTTAGGGTTAGGGTTTTAGGGTCAGGGTTAGGATTAGGATTAGTGGGTTAGGATTTGGGTTTGGTTTAGGGGTTAGTGTTAGGGATAAATTTAGGGTTACATTTAGGGCTAGGGTTAGGGTGAGGGGGTTAAGGTTAGGGTTAGGTTTTAGGTTAGGGGGTTAGGGTTAGGGGGTTAGGGTTAGGGGGTTAGGCATTGGGTTCGGATTAGGGGTTAGGGTTAGGGTCAGCATTAGGTTTAGGGGTTAGGGTTAGGGTTTGGGCTAGGGCTAGGGTTCGGTTTACGGGTTAGGGTTAGTCTTAGGGTTAGGGTTTGGGTTAGGGTTTGGGTTAGGGTTATGGTTAGTATTAGGTAGTTGTGTCATGTTTATGGTTAGGGTTAAGGTTAGGATTAGGGTTAGTGTTAGCATTAGGGTTAGGTAGTCGTGTGTCCTGGTTTCGGCTGGGATAGAGTTAATTTCCTTTCTAGTAGCAGGCATAGTGCTGTGTTTTGGATTTAGTAGGAGAAGAATGCTGATAACACACTGATGTTTTTAGTTGTTGCTAAGTACTGCTTATGCCAGTCAAGGACTTTTCAGCTTCCCATGCTCTGCCAGGTGCACAAGAAACTGGGAGGGGGCACAGCCAGGAGAGCTGACCGAAACTATGCAAAGGGCTATTCCATACCATATGACATCGTGCTCAGTATATAAACTGTGGGGGGTTGGCCGGGGAGCAGCGATCGCTGCTCAGGAACTGTCTGGGTATCGCTCAACGGGTGCTGAGCAATTGCAGTGTGCATCACTGGCTTTGTATAGTATTATTATCATTATTGTATTGTTATTAGTATCATTACTATTTTACTTTATTTCAATTATTAAACTGTCCTTATCTCAACGCAGGAGTGTTTCTCACTCTTACTCCTCCGATTCTCTCCCCCCATCCCATCGGGGTAGGGGGAGTGAGCAAGCGGCTGCATGGTGCTTAGTTGCAGGCTGGGGCTAAACCACGACAGACGTCTTTTGCAGAAACCCATCTGTCTTTGGGACACAAGGAGCTTTGGAAAGAGATGAATGAAAACACAAGGGAGAAGTTGCAAAAGAGTGTCGACTCTTCAATTGTTTGTAACGGTCCTTCCCCAGAAGCAGGGAGAAGGGTTTTACAGTTGGCCATGGCTCTGAGGTCAGCCCAGCATGGTTCTGGAAGTGGGGCCATCTGAGGGACATTCCCTCAGGGTCTTCTCCATCCAAAGGACATTTTCCATGGCCACTGTGGAAAGGAACCTGCTTTCTGTGGCAAGAGAGGGCAACCGGGCACTTGGAGAAATGTTGTGAAAGACTGAATGTCCCTCGGGAGGGAGAGAAGAGGATGCGAGTACAGCTGGGGAGGCATGGAGGGCATCTACATGCAGAGGCAGTGGAGGCCACCTGAACTTTCACCCAGAACCATAAGGGACCAGGGAAGGAAAGAGAGCAAGGCTGAGCCCAGCTCTGCTGGGCTGGACTTTCTACTTCCACTTGGGGTAGAGCCAGGGCTCTTTACTATCCTATTTATCTCCCAGATTATCCAATTTATATCCAATTTATTTCTCTACCTGTGAAATCCTCCAAGTAGGTCTGCCGTTTGGCCATCCCATGAGGCACCCGCAGTGACAGTCCATCTCCAGTCCCAGTACTATGGCACTCATGTAGTCAGTCTCCTGTTACCTGGCATTTTCCTCCTTGCCTAAATCCATCCTATTGAACCCGTCCTTATGGGAAACTTCGGATTAGTACCCCCTCTGGCACCTGGGGGAAGGGGCCACCCTGATGCCACCCTAAAAATTCAGTCCCTGACCTTGAGCAAAGGTTGTTCCTGAGGACACTGGTGCGAGTGAATGATGAGGGTCTGCAAAGCTGAATTTCACTTTCTGCATGGGTTTGCAAGAGGTCTGAGGGTGCCAGGCTGGGAATTTGAATATCTTGTTGAAGTGCCAAAATTGAGGGATCTACCCCGAACCAGGAGCTCAGTGCTGGGGTGCGATGTGTCTCACTGGGAAGGCTGCAGTGTTACCCTGTCCAGCTGAGCTTGTCAAATGGGGACTTTCTGCTGAGGGAAATCAAAAAATCCTGGAATAATCCTGGTCAGAGGGGACATCAAGAGGTTTCCAGCCCAAACCTGTGCTCAGAGCAGTTCCCATCAGGCTGCTCAAGGACATGCCCAGTTGAGGTATGAACACCACCAAAGTTTTGCCCCTCTGGCTACAAGATCTGCCGACTCTTTGGGTAAGAAAAACCCTCCTTTTTAAGGCCCAAATCATCTTTTTTGAGTCTCAACCCTCATGTTTAGGGCACAAAGCCTCATTTCTTAGAGTCCAAAGCTGCATCTTAAAGGCCCAAAAGCCTCAAGTTAGAGCCTAAATCATCATTTTCAGGGTCCAAAGCCTCATTGTAGTGTCCAAAGACCCATTTTTAAGATCCAACCCCATGGTTTTAAAGCCCAAACACTCATTTTCAAGATGCAAGCCTCATTTTTAGGGCCCAAATCCTCCTTCTGGGGTCTAAATAGTCATTTTTAAGGTCCAAATCCTCATTTTTAGGATACAAACCCTCATTTATAAGTTCCAAACCCCACTTCAGAGGTTCAAGGATACTTTAAGGGCCCAAAGCATCATTTTTAATGCCCCAAATCTGATTTTGAAGTTCCAAAGCCTCATTTTTATGGTCCAAAGCCTCATTTTCAGGTCCAAAGCCTCATTTTAGTTCCCAAAGCCTCATTTTCCCATAGCCTAATTTTCAGGATCCAGTCTGTAAGTTTTAGGGCCCAAAGCCTCATTTTTTTTAGAATAGAATAGAATAGAATAGAATAGAATAGAATATTTACATTGGAAGGGACCTACAATGATCATCTAGTCCAACTGCCTGACCAGTTCAGGGCTGACCAAGTTAAAGCACATAAGGGCATTGTCCAAATGCTTCTTAAACACTGACAGGCATGGGGCATTGACTTTTTAGTGTCCAAAGCCTCATTTTTATTTTCCAAACCTGAATTTTAACCAAAAAGCCTTAAATTGGGTGTGGTGCTTATTCTTCAGTGTCAAAGCCTCAGTTTTTGGGTCCAAACTTCATTTTAAGACACAAAGCTCATTTCAGAGGCCAAAGCCTCATTTTAGATTCCAAACCCTCCACTATAGGGCTCAAAGCTTCATTTTTAGGGTCCATATTCTCATTCACAGGGTCCAAACCTCTCTTTTACAGCTCAAAGTCTCAATGGTAGGGATCATAATCTTATTTTTAAGGCCCAAAGCTTCATTTAAAGGTCTAAGCCCTCATTTTTAGGTCCAAAACCCACTTTTTTTAAGGTCCAAAGCTACATTTATAGAATCTGAATTATCATTTTAGGGTCCAAGGTGTAATTTTTAGTTTCCAAAGTTTTATTTTTAGAGTCCAAAGCATCAATTCTAGAGTACAAAGCCCCATTTTTATCATCCAAACACTCACTTTAAGGAACAAAACCTCATTTTGGGTCTCAAAGCCACATTTTTATTGTTCAAAGCCTCATTTGTAGCATCCAAACATGTTTTTCAGGTCTGAAAGCCTCATTTTCAAGGCTCAAAGAATCAGTTTCAGATCCAAATCTTCATTTTTATAATCCAAAGCCTCATTTGTAATGTTTTAACTCTCATTTGTTGGGTCCAAATCTTCAGGATCTTAACCCTCATTTTAGGGTACCAAGCCTCATTTTAGGGTCCAAAGTGTGGTGGTGTGTGTCCCCCTCCCCCTTTTCTCTCTTCAACTCCTTTACAACCTCAGGAATTCCTGCCAGACCACAACTTTGTGTAGTAAGTTGGTCAGTTAGGCGCCCCTTAATTGTACCAGAAACTCCTACATGGTCCACGTGGAGAGAGGCCCTGTCCTTATGAGAAACTCATATTATGGTTAACGAGGGGAGCAGAAACAGTCAGCTACCCCTGACAGCCTTGAAACAGAGCAGTATCATCGTTACTGGAATTCCAGTAATTACCGACCTGGTTTGTGGCTCGGATGGAAATTTACTGATGACTAAAGCCAATCATTTCACGATCCTCTAAACAGCAGTCCTAAGTGAGGCCCTTTGAGCTCTCCTGGACTGCGGCGGGCTGCACCAGCACCTCCCTCTGAGCGGGACGCCTCTCAGAGCCAGCAAACTCTTAAAGTTTGTGAAGATCAGAGGTCCATTGCCGAAGAGCGACGATGGAGCCTGGGCTGAAACCCTTCACTCCTCGAGGCTCAACCCTTGCCTGTTGAGAAATGCCAAGACATTCGATGTGAATATTTCACTGAACTCGAGGGGAATTTTTAACAGGTATACCATATATATGTATAGAAATATATATATATTCATGTATGTGTGTATGCATGTGTAAATTAATTTAAGTAGTCTGTAGATGTATGATTTAATTATAAAGTGAGTCTTATACTGCTGCATTATCCTTATGCCTATGAACCATTGACCAAGTCTGAGACTAAGATTGGACCCAGCCGCACCTCGACTCCTCTCTGAGAAGGAGTTTAGAAAGCAAGGGGGTCTGTTCTGAACCTCGTGACTCAACGGAAGGGTCCTCCTCTGTATACACGATCTCTCTGTGAATCATTCCAACTCAGTGTAACTTAATTTCCCTTTATGCACTTCTTCTATGCAGTAACCTTGAGTGAACCTTGCCATCTTCGAATCTGTAACTAAGTCACTGTTTTGATCAGTTTTGTCTGATCACTTTGTTAATCACTGTTTGAGTGCTATTAAAATACCACAACCAAATCCTGCAATTTGCCACAAGTAAATTTTAAACAGCTACTAAATCAAACTGTGTAAAGTCACTCATTCACGAGAAATTAATATAATCAGCAGGATTTACAAACCTGCATTCGTGATACAAAGCCAGTTTTCGTTTACTAGTTTAGTTTTACTAAACTAAGCTGGGTCCGGCCCTTCCCTCAGGCCTTTCCGGGCCCCAGAGGCCATTTGGGCATGGCAGAGAAGACGGTCCCACCAGAGCCTGACAGGGCAAAATGATTTTTTACACAGCTTTGGTTTAGCAGCAATATAGGATTTATTAATATTTTGGAGATAGATCACAAAATTAGGTTATATAATTCTTAACAGCATTTAAGCATCAGCCCGTTTAACAGAGTGATTCAGTGGAAGTTCTTACAATCAAAATAGTGACTTAGTTAAAGATTCGAGAATGGCACAGGTCACCTAAACCTTACAGCAGGGTTGCACACACAGATAGGGTTTAAATCAAATCACACACATATGCACAGACTGACAAACAGCTCTAAATCAAATTGCGCACACACACACACACACACACAGAGGTTAACCTGTGATTAAAATTTCCCTTTTTGTGAGTTTCATGAATTACTCACCTTTATGTGCCAGCATTCATCAATGGATGGTTGGTGAACCTCCCAAAATCAGGCGTTTGAGTCCTCACGAAATTGTTGACAGATGATCCTTCAATCCTCGCAAAATCTACACTGAGAGACATCCCAGCTCAGGGGGAGATACTGGGTCACACAGCCTGCTGCAGTCCCGGAGAGCTCGAAAGGTCTCACTTTTGGATTGCTATCTATAGGATCTCAAGATGATTGGCTTTGGCCAGTATTTTAAATTCTGGCCACAATTCATGCCGAGTCATTCTGGTATGCAACTCAGGCAGCAGATGGCCCAGGTGTGGCCAGGGAGTGTCTGACACCCAAGTCACTGCACTTGTGACCAAGCACAAGAGGGCTTATTCTGAGATCGCAGGGTGGCCTGGGGAGCTGCACCACCACACCACCACCCTCCTTACAAGACACTCTCTTTGGAAGACCGAGGTGCAATCTCTCAGGAGACGTTAGCTGTCTTAACTCCTGCCTATTTTCAGAGGTTCCCCACCTTTATGGAGCTGGGCCAGAGCCCCCTCAACCTCAAAAATTGTTCTTCAGTTAAACACCAGTAACTGAGTTTCTAATGTCAACTCATTTCTTTGTTGCTCTGGTAATGCTTAATAAAGATGCAGAAAGACTCACAAAACCCTGCTCTCTCTTTGTCTGATCTGCCAAAATACAGGTGTTGCGATAGAGATCTCCTGTTCCATGGTCTGTTCGTGCTAGCCACCTGCTTAATTCACAGAAATGTAGAAGCAGCTCTTCCCAGGAAAAGAAAAACAAAACCAAACCAGAAACATTAGTTTTCTAACTGGCATTGGTCCAAAAAGCAAACCACCTGCCTAGCTACAATGGGAAAGGAAAAAGTAAATTTCCTTTTAGCACATAATACTACAGAACAGGACTGTCAAGTGTGTTTTGTGGCTAGTCTGCTTCTTACATTGCTACATTCACATAAGAAAAAGAAAAAGAAAAAAAATACAAACCTCTCTCAGTTGGGTCATAAGGGAAAGGGGCCCTCAGGGAGCAGGGGGCAGCAGAGGCATCAGCCTGATGTCTTCTGCTTCTGCTAGAAAAACACTTCACAACTTGAGAAGTGAACCTGATCCCAGAGGTTTGGGTTTTCCAGTGGGGAAAACAGCATTTACCTAGTTTGTAGCAGCACGGTATGACATTGGTTCTCTTGTAACAACTCCACCTTTATTCTGTGGTTCCCAGGCTCATCTGACCACTTTGAGGTGGTGCCCTAAAAGAAGGCTTTGGACCCTCCCAAGGAGGGTTTGGAACCTTAAAAATGCCTCGCTGAATCCTAGAATTTGCCCTTTGGACCCTGAAATTTAGACTTTGCAAACTAAACCTCAGCCTTTGGATGCTCAAAATGAGGCTTTGGAGCCTGAAATGAGGCTTTAGAGGTGAAAAGTAAGACTTTGGAAAGTAAAAATGAGGCTTTGGACACTATAAATCATGCTTTGGACTCTACAAATGAGGCTTCGGACCTTCAAAATCCGGCTTCAGGCCTTGAAAATGACACTCTAGGCCCTTAAAATGAATCTTTAAACCTGAAAAGTGTAAATCTCGGAACTTAGAAATGAGGCTTTGGACCCTAATGAATGAGGGATTGAAACTGTGGGTCCTCAAAAAAGGCTATGGATACCTAAAGACATCCCTGGACCCTACAAATGGGGATTTGGGCCCTAAAACTGGGGCTTTACACCCTAAGAATGGGTGTTTGGACTCTCAAAATGAGGCTTTGGACATGAAGAAAATGAGGCTTCGAGCCCTAAGTGAGGAGTTTGTACCCTAAAATGAGGCTTTGTACCCTAAAATGAGGCTTTGGGAGCTAAAACTGAGGCTTTGAGCCCTAAAAGAGGGCTTTGGACCCTCCCAAGGAGGGTTTGGAACCTTAAAAATGCCTGGTTGGATCCTAGAATTTGCACTTTGGACCCTGAAATTTAGATTTTGCAAACTAAACCTCAGCCTTTGGATGCTCAAAATGAGCACATCACCCCAGGGCCAACATCCCAGAGAACAACCACCCTTTGAAGTGGTTAACACTGGAACTCATCACCCTTGAGGTGTTTAACTCTGGGGGCCCATCATCTTTGGCACATTACCCTTGGAGTGGTTAACCCTGGGGGCCCATCAGTGAGGGGGCCCATCACCCTTGGCTTGGTTAACCTTGAGACCCATCACCCTTATGGTGGTTAACTGTGGGGGCCCATCACCCTTGGGGAGGTTAAAGCCAGGGCCCAACACCCTTTGGGTGCATCACCTTTGGGGTGGTTAACCCCCAGGGCTCATCAGCCTTGCTGTTTTTTACCCTTGGGGCCCATTAACCCTTGCTCCCATCATCCTTGGGGTGATTAACTGTCCTGGTTTTAGCTGGGATAGAGTTAATTTTCTTCCTAGTAGCAGGCATAGTGCTGTGTTTTGGATTTAGTAGGAGAAGAATGTTGATAACACGCTGATGTTTTTAGTTGTTGCTAAGTGCTGCTTATGCTAGTCAAGGACTTTTCAGCTTCCCATGCTCTGCCAGGCGCACAAGAAACTGGGAGGGGGCACAGCCAGGACAGTTGATCCAAACTGACCAAAGGGCTATTCCATACCATATGATGTCATGCTCAGTATAGAAACTGGAGGGGGTTGGCCAGGGAGCCACGGCTGCTGCTCAGGAACTGTCTGGATATCGGTCAGCGGGTGGTGAGCAATTGCATTATGCATCACCTGCTTTGTATATTGTTATTATTATTATCATTATTGTATTGTTATTATTATCATTACTATTTTACTTTATTTCAATTATTAAACTGTTCTTATCTCAGCCCAGGAGTGTTTCTCACTCTTACTCCTCCGATTCTCTCCCCCATGCCATTGGGGTAGGGGGAGTGAGCGAGCGGCTGCGTGGTGCTTAGTTGCAGGCTGGGGCTAAACCACGACAGAGCAGAAAAGGCCTTAATGCTGTGTAAGCACTGCTCAGCAATAACTCTGGTGGCAGAGCTGAAGGAGGAGGTAGAAAGGCTGAGGCGTATCAGGGAGTGTGAGAGGGAAATAGACTGGTGGAGCCGCACCCTACCGTCCCTGGGGCCAAGGCAGCAGGCGGAGGCCCCACAAGGAGCGGAGGATCCCCTACCATCTTGCCGGCAAGCAGAAGGAGGGGATATCCAAGAGACGGGGGAGGAATGGAAACAGGTCCCTGCCCAGGACAGCAGGCGAATCCCCTCCCGGCCTCCCTCACCTTCCCAGCTGCCCTTACCTAACAGGTATGGGGCCCTGGAAGTTGAGGGCCAGGCAAGTGCAGAGGGAGGTGAAGGCGAAGGTCCAGCCAGGGGGTTGCCGAGGGCCAGTCAGTCACCCCCACAGATTACGACTGCCCCTGTTAAGAAAAAAAGGAGGGTAATTGTGGTGGGTGATTCCCTCCTGCGGGGAACTGAGGGCCCAATCTGCCGTCCGGACCCATCCCACAGGGAAGTCTGCTGCCTCCCTGGGGCCCGGCTTAGGGACGTTACTAGAAAACTCCCTGACCTCGTGAGGCCCTCCCATTATTACCCGTTGCTGGTTGTACAGTTGGCAGTGATGAGATTACAGAGAGAAGTCCTAAAGCAATGAAGAGGGACTTCAGGGCACTGGGGCGATTAGTCGCAGGATCGGGAGCACAGGTAGTGTTTTCCGCAATCCCATCAGTGACAGCTAAGAGTGCTGAAAGGAATGGGAAAACTCACCTGATTAACAGGTGGCTCAGAGGCTGGTGCCATCGGTGGAATTTGGGGTTTTTTGATCACGGGGAGGTTTACACGGCACCGGGCCTGCTGGCGGCTGATGGAGATCAGCTGTCTCCAAAGGGGAAAAGGATCCTCGCCCATGAGTTGGCGAGATTCATTGAGAGGGCTTTAAACTAGGTTTGAAGGGGGAAGGGGATATAAACGGGCCTGCCAGTTAGAAAAGCAAAAAAAAAATTAGAAAAGCAAAAGCCCAGCAAGAAGTTAATCTGGCCAATGCTGTAAAAGATAATAAAAAATGCTTTTATAAGTACATCAGCAATAAAAGGAGAGCCAAGTAGGATCTCCATCCTTTGCTGGATGTGGGGGGAACGTTGTCACCGAGGACAAGGAAAAGGCTGAGGTACTTAACGCCGCCTTTGCCTCTGTGCTTAACAGCCAGACCAGTCATCCCCAGGGTACTCAGGCCCTTGAGCTAGAAAATAGGGATGGGGAGCAGAATGGAGCCCTCAGTTAACGACCTGCTACACCACCTGGATGCTCACAAGTCTATGGGGCCAGATGGGATCCACCCGAGAGTACTGAGGGAGCTGGCAGAGGAGCTTGCCAAGCCACTTTCCATCACCTATCAGCAATCCTGGTTAACAGGGGAGGTCCCTGATGACTTTTCTAATTTCCTCCCTGCATGACCTAACAAGATCCCTGTACTCCTCCTGAGTTGCCCGCCCCTTCTTCCAAAGGTGGTAGACTCTCCCTTTTTCCCTGAGTCCCCACAAAATGTGATGCCCATCTACAAGAAGGGCCAGAAGGAGGACCCAGGAAACTACAGGCCTGTCAGCCTGACCTTGGTGCTGGGAAAGATTATGGAGCGGTTCATCTTGAGTGAACTCAACAGGCAAGTGCAGGTCAACCAGGGGATCAGACCCAGCCAGCATGGGTTCATGAAAGGCAGGTCCTGCTTGACCAAGCTGATCTCCTTTTATGAAGTGGTGACCCGCCTGGTGGATGATGGAAAGGCTGTGGATGTCATTTACCTGGACTTTAGCAAAGCCTTCGACACAGTCTCCCATAATATTCTCCTTGGGAATCTGGCAGCTCATGGCTTGGACGGGCATAGTCTTCGCTGGGTAAAAAACTGGTTGGGTGGCCGAGCCCAGAGAGTAGTGGTGAATGGAGTTAAGTGCAGTTGGCGGCCGGTCATGAGCAGTGTTCCCCAGGGCTCTGTTTTGTTGCCAGCCATGCTTAATATCTTTATCAATGATCTGGATGAGGGGATTGAGTGCACCCTCAGTAAGTTTGCAGATGACACCAAGTTGGGTGGGAGTGTTGATCTGCTGGAGGGTCAGATGGCCCTGCAGAGGGACCTGGACAGGCTGGACCGATGGGCTGAGGCCAACTGTATGAGGTTTAACAAGGCCAAGTGCCGGGTCCTGCACTTCGGGCACAACAACCCCATGCAACGCTACAGGCTTGAGGAAGAGTGGCTGGAAAGCTGCCTGGCTGAAAAGGACCTGGGGGTGTTGGTCAACAGCCAGCTGAACGTGAGCCAGCAGTGTGCCCAGGTGGCCAAGAAGGCCAACAGCATCCTGGCTTGTATCAGGAATAGTGTGGCCAGCAGGAGCAGGGAGGTGATTGTTCCCCTGTACTCGGTGCTGGTGAGGCCGCACCTGGAATGCTGTGTCCAGTTTTGGGCCCCTCACTACAAGAAAGACATTGAGGTGCTGGAGCGTGTTCAGAGAAGGGCAAGGAAGCTGGTGAAGGGTCTGGAGCACAGGGCTGGTGGGGAGCAGCTGAGGGAACTGGGATTGTTTAGCTTAGAGAAGAGGAGGCTGAGGGGAGACCTTATCGCTCTCTACAACTACCTGAAAGGAGGTTGTAGTGAGGTGGGTGTTGGTCTCTTCTCCCATGTAGTTAGCAATAGGACAAGAGGAAATGGGCTCAAGCTGCGCCAGGGGAGGTTTAGGTTGGATATTAGGAAAAATTTCTTTACAGAAAGAGTAGTCAAGCATTGGAAGAGGCTGCCCAGAGAGGTGGTGGAGTCACCATCCCTGGAAGTGTTCAACCCCCCATGGACTCCCAAAAGTGGAGGGAAAAGGGGACACCTCCCATGGACCCCCCAAAACTAAAGCGAAAGGGTGACAGTTCCCCATGGATGCCTCGCTACTGAAGGGAAAAGGGGACACCACCCATGGGTGCCAACACTGGAGGGGAAGGGTGACATCCCCCATGCACACCCCCAACAGGAGGGGAAGTGGGACAGCATCCACAAACACCCCAAAAGTCAAGAGAAATGGGCAATCCTCCTGAGCACCCCAAATCGGGTGGGAAAGGGATAACCACCCCCTCCGGGCCCCCAAAATTGGGAGGGGGAAATGAGCTCTCCCCCAACACCCAGTATAGGAGGACAGGGAACACAAATTCCCATAAACTGTGGGGAAAAATAGGACACACACACCCCTCCGAGGGGAAATGGGGACACCCCCCCCAATTTTTTTTGGTGGGGGGGAAATAGGGAACCTCACTGGAGGTCCTAAAAGGGGGGTGGAATTAGGATGCCCCCAAACCCCCTAAAGGGCTGGCTAGGGACCCCCAAAAGCCCCTCCCAGGGACCCTCTAGTCTGGGTCAGGTGTATAACAGGGACTCCTGAACCCTCTCAGAAAGCACCCCAGGCAGCTCAGAGGTATAACAGGGACCCCAAAACCTCCCCAGAGACCCCCCCCATACAGCCCAGGGGCACAAAGGGGACCCCCAACACCACCCCAGACCCCCACCAAGCAGCCCAAGGCATACAACAGGGACCTCCAACCCCCGCCCCAGGGAACCCGCATGCAGCCCAGGGGTATAATAGGGACACCCCACCCCCCTGGAACACTCCACTGTGGGCCCTGGGGTACAATGGGGACGCCATCCCCTGGGGACCCTCCCCTGCGTCTGTGGGGTGCAATGGAGACCCCTGCGGCCCCCGCTCCCCAACCTGTGGCCAGGCCCTCAGCAGTCGTGAGGTGGAGGACGGTGTCATCACTGACAGGCCGCTCAGGGGGCTCAAGGGTGATGGCCTCCAGCCCCCCCAGCTCAGCCAGCTCGGCGTGGATCTGGGGTCCCGAGGTGCAATACTCTCAGCGGCCCCCCCGGTACCCAAGCGCATCCCCCACCCTGCTCAGCACCATGGCCGCTTCATAAGCTTCCACCGAGGGCACCCTGGGGGAAACAGCAGGGCTTCAGGGGGGAGCCAGCGGTGGTGGGTATGCCGGGAGCCCCCAGAGGCACTCATGTCGCCTCCATTGCGGTAGCAGCTGCGGAAGCCCATCAGGCCCGGGGCATGGGGCCAGCGCTGGCCAGGGGCCCTTAAGGAGAATGAGGACACCCCAGGGGTTGGGGGTGGGGATGGGGGCACTGTCCCCATGGCGATGGGGATGAGTGGTGAGGAACCCCAGGGCCTCTGTCCCTGGGGGGTGGCAGGGAGGGAAAAAGCTCCAGGGGGGCCCAAAAGGCACTGGGAGGGGACTGGGGGGCTCCAGGGAGCACCCAGAGGGGCATGGAGGGACATGGATGGGGGCATACCCAAAGAAGGCTGGGGGACACCCGAGAGGGAGACAGGGGACACCGAAAGGGGCCTGAGGGCTACCCAAAGGGGCATGGAGGCACATGGGAGGGGCATCCAAAGGGGCACATGGGCGGCACCCAAAAGGGCTGGGGGGTACCCAAAGGGGACACCCAGAGTGGACAGAGGCCTCAAAAGAATTTGGGGCACAGAGGGATGGGTTTTAGCAAGCCCTAGGGGAAGGCAGAGACAAGGAGAAAAGGAGCATCTCCAAGGAAGAATGTTTCTGCCAAATATTTTCCCATAAATAAATATTTCACTGGGATGGGGCAAAAACATGGCCCCAAACCATGTTTTGGGGTGAGAACCCCCAAAACTGCTATTGCCTGGGTCCCACCAGGATGGGGCAGCAATATGCAGCCCTGCTCTGACAACTGGGGTCGGCTCCAACTTAAAATCACTGTGTTTTGCTATGCAAAAATAGTAAAATTAATGTTTAGTGGTGGGCAGTGAGCACTTAAAAGTTCATACTTAAATTTCAGAGTCAAGCAGCAAAGCCTCGGTGCAGGCCCCATGCCAGTCCCAGAAAAGTGCAACTCCTGGCTCCCCAGCATCAGCTTTTCATCTTTTTTTTTGGCCCAAATTATGCCAAACAAGACACAAATCTTTGATCTGTTGGTAAAAATCCTGTTGGGCAGGGCGGGGGGTGCACAACAGGTGGTTGGTACTAAAATAGGTGAATAATGAGGTTTAAAATTCATTGTCAATTTGGAAATTTTTTTTTAAAAAAATGATGTACAAAAAAATATTTTTTTTTGACATATTTTTGTTTGGACATACAGAAATTGCGGTTTCATCCTGCCACACTCCAAAGAGTGTGTTCAGGGCCTAAATAGGAAGCTATGGACCCAGGAAAGGGGCAGGGTACCCCCAAACCCTGCGGGTCACGTCCAGGACAGGGGCAGCAGATCCACAAACCCTGCAGGTCATGGAGCAGCCAGGGACAGGGCACCCCAAACCCCATGGATCAGGACCAGGACTGGTGCAGGGAAAGCCCAAAACTCTGTGGGTCACGGCCACAACAGGAATAGAGAACACCAAAACCCATGAGTCGGTGCCAGGACAGGGGCAAGAAACATCCAAACTCCGCAGGTAAGGGACAGGACTGGGGCAGGACACCCCCAAACTGCACAGGTCAGGGCCGGGACAGGGGCAGGGCACCTCCAAACCCCATGAGTCTCAGCTACAACAGACACAGGGCACCACGAACCTACGGGTGATGGCCATGAGAAGGCACCCAGGGTCAGAACAAGGGCCAAGAACCACAAAACCCCACGGGTAATGGCCCAGATGGGCACAGGGCACACCAAACCCAGCAGATCAGGTCCAGAACGGGAGCAGGGCACCCCCAAGCCAAGTTGGTCCTGGAAAGAGAGGGGGCCAGAAAACCCCACAGCTCAAGGTTCAGGGGCAGGGATCCCCAAAATACCTCAGATCAGGGCCAGTATAGGGGCAGAGTACCCCCAAACCGCACTTGTAGCGGCCAAGACAGGGGTAGAGAACCCCAAACCTCGCAGGCCAGGGCCATGACAGGGACAAGGCAGCTTGACATCCCTGTGGGTCATGGCCAGGTCAGGGGCCCCAGACCCCATGGATCACAGCCAATACAGAGACCGGGCACCCCCAAAAGACTGTGGATCAGGGCCAGGACAGAGACAGGGAAACCCAAAAATCCATGGGTCAACCCCAAAACCTCATGGGTCAGGTCCAGGACAGGGACAGGGCACCCCCAAACTCTGTGGGTCAGGGCAGTGAAAGGGCAGGGCACACCCCAAAGACCATGAGTCAGGGGGGCGGTACAGGACAGGGGCAGGGTACCCAAAATCCAGTGCATGAGAGCAGGACAAGCAAAGGTCACCCCCAAGCCCTGACCATTTTGGCCTGGCCACGGGATGGGCACCCCCAAACATTGCTGATCAAGGCAAGGACAGGGACAGGGCACCCTCAAATCCCCCGGGTCATGGTCAGCACAGGGGCAGGGCCTTCCCAAAACCCCACTTGTCAGGGCCAGGACAGAGGCATGGCACCACAGACCCCCTGGCTCAGGGCCAGGAAAGGGGCACAGCGCTCCGAAAACTTGCAGGTCAGGGCCAAAACAGGGGAAGGGTACCCCCAAATGTCATGAGTCAGGGAAATGAAAGGGGCAAGGCACTCCCTACCCTACAGGTCTGGGCCAGGCCAGTGGCAGGACACCCCAAAACCCCATGGGTCAGCATCAGGAGATAGTCTGGGCACCCCGAGTCACGGACCAGACAGGGACAGGGCACCCCAAACCCTGTGGATCACAGCCAATACAGGGGCTGGGCACCCCCAGACTCTGCATGTCAGCACCAGAGCAGGGGCGGGCAGACACCCCCAGACACTGCAGTTCTATGCCAAGACAGGGCAAGGGCCACCACAAATCCTGCAGGTGATGGCCTAGAAAGGGGCAGTGCACCCTAAATTCCAGTGAGTCTCAGCAGCAGCAGGGAAAGGGCACCCCCAAACCCCACACGAAAGGGCCAGTACCAGGCCAGGGCACCCCAAAACCCCATGAGTCAGGGCCAGGACAGGGGCAGGGCACCTCCAAACCCCAAGGGTCTTGGCCAGCACAGGGGCAGGGCACCCCCAAACCCCACATGTCAGGGCCAGGATCAGGGTCAGGTCACCCGCAAACTCTGCAGGTCATTCCCTGGACAGGGGAAGGGACAGGCACCCCCACACCCCATGGGTGCCAGCCAGAGCAAGGAAGGGTGCCAACAACCCTTTTGGCACCTATGCAGGTGCTTTTGTTTTCACTTGTAGCTCAGTGTCTGAGACAGCAGAATCAAGCTCTTGACAGTCACAGGTTCTTGTTACATCACGTGTGGCTGAGTAGCAAATGATGCAGGGTCAGGCCTCTGGCTCATGCAGCTGCTTATGACGTCAGTGCTGGCTGAGGAGCAGCTTTGACAGGATCAGGTCCTCAACTTTTGCATGTGCTTGCAATGTCACTCGAGGCTGGGTAGCTGATAAGGCAGGATGAGGCCCCTGGATTGCGCAGACGCTTGTGATGTCATGTGTGGCTTAGTGGCTGATAGGGCAGAACCAAGCACCTCGCATCTGGAAGTACTTTAGAGTAGTCACTTGAGTCACAGCAACTGATATGGCAGGGTCAGGCCCCTGACTTGTGCAGGTGCTGTTGACGTCTGTGACTGTTCATTCAGCTCCTGCTCCAACTTTGTCTAACACAGCTCATGCTAAGGCCTCATGGGTGCTGGCAGCAGCACCATTAGGGCAAAGCAGGAGCACCACGTAGGCAGGACAGGTTGCCAGAAAGAGCCAAAAGGGTGCAAGACTGTGGTAGTGAGGGGGCTACAGGGGTGGCTTCTGTGAGAAGATGCCAGAAGCTGCTCCCAGGTCCAACAGAGCCAATGCCAGCCAGCTCCAAGACAGACCCACCACTGGCCAAGGCAGAGCCAACCAGCAACTACGATCATGCCTTTGTGATAAGATATTTAAGAAGGGGGGAAAAACTGCTGTGCAACAGCAGCCAGAGGGAGGAGTGAGAATACATGAAAGAAACAACTCTGCAAACCCCAAGGTCAGTGAAGGAGCAGGAGGAGGTGCTCCAGGTGCTGGAGCAGAGATTCCCCTGCTGCCCCTGGTACAGCCCATGGTGAGGCAGGCTGTTCCCCTGCACCCATGGAGGCCCACAGTGCAGCAGATATCCACCTGCAGCCTGTGGAGGACCCTCCGCTGGAGCAGGGGGATGTGCCTGAAGGAGGCTGTGGCCCCATGAGAAGTCCACGCTGGAGCAGGCTCCTGGCAGAAGCTGTGGCCCCGTGGAGAGAGGAGCCCAGGCTGGAACAGGTTTGTTGGCAGGGCTTGTCGCCCCATGGGGGACCCACAATGGAGCAGTCTGCTCCTGAAGGGCTGCACCCCGTGGAATAAAAATAAAAAGAGGGTCAGATCTGGGGAAAAAGACCAAGAAGGGGAAAAAAGAAGCAATGAGATGGAGTAAGAGGAAAAGAAGGCTGAGAAGCATGAATCAGGGAGAGAGAAGCAATAAAAGGTAAAGCCAGCTGGACAGGGTTGTAGAGCAAGAAACAATGTGATAGGCAGCAGGACAGAAAAATAAAGACAGAAAAGCTGGGGACAGGAAGCAGGACAGAGGGACAGCAAGAGGAAAAAGGGACAGGGACAGGACCCTGGCCATCCCTCCCAGCATTCCAAGACACACACATTCTCATGCTCACTCTCAATCTCGGCACAGACCAGCTCCCAAAATGCAAACACCCAAGCCATTTCTGGCGCATGCTACCTCTACGGGCTTAGAGCTGTTGCTGGTCCTCACCTTCCCTTGACACCGCTTTCACAGCCAAACACACTCTGCCCATCTACCCTGGCTTTCCCTCCCAGCACTCCCAACACACATTCTCAGGTTCAATCTCACTCTCACTCCCGGCACAGACCACCTCCCAAAGTGCAAACGTCCAAGCGATTTCTGACGCACGCTACATCTAAGGGCTTAGAGCTGTTGCTGGTCCTCACCTTCCCTTGACACCGCTTTCACAGCCAAACACACTCTGCCCATCTGCCTTTGCCTTGCCTCCCAGCACTCCCAACACACATTCTCAGGCTCACTCACACTCTCACTCTCACTCTCACTCCCGGCACAGACCACCTCCCAAAGTGCCAACACCCAAGCGATTTCTGACTCACGCTACATCTGAGGGCTTAGAACTGTTGCTGGTTCTCACCTTCTCTTGACACCGCTTTCACAGCCAAACACACCCTGGCCATCTGCCCTGGCCTTGCCTCCCAGCACTCCCAATACTCATTCCCTTACTCTCTGGTACAAGTCACTGCACTTTTGCACTTTGGCAGGTGGTCTGCGCCGAGCGTGAGCCTGAGCTTGAGAATGGGTGTTGGGAGTGCTGGGAGGCAAGGGAAGTGCACATCTCCGTTGTGCGTTTCGCTGTGAAGGCGCTGGCTAGGAATATTAAGGAGGAGCCAGAGCTTCCCGTGCTGGCACCTTTGCGGTGGGAGAAATCGCTGGGTGATTGCAGTGTCAGAGCAGGGCTCTGCCGATCGTGAGATTGACATGGGTGTTGGCAGTTTACGGAGCTAAGCAAGCGCGGAACGCCACTGCTTGCAATCGGCAGAGCCCTGCTCCCACACTGCAAACGTCCAGCGTTTTTCCCACAGCAAACAGTCAGCACTCAAAGCTCTTGCTGTTCATGAGCTTTCGCTGTGTGTTGTTTCACAGCCAAACACACAGTGGCGCTCTGCGCTTGCTTATTTCCTTACACTGCCAACACTGTCTCACTGTCACCATCAGCAGAGCCCTACTCGACACTGCGAACGTCCAGCGATTTGTCCCAAAGCACAGATGATAGAGAGCACGGAAAGATTTCATTGCTCCTCACCTTCCCGTGCCACTGCTTTCACAGCCAAACACACTCTGGCCATCTGACATGGACTTGCCTCCCAGCATTCCAAGAAAAAACACATTCTCAGGCTCACTCTCAATCTCAGCACAGACCAGCTCCCAAAGTGCAAACCTCCAAGCCATTTCTCCCCTACGATAGGCCTAAGGGCTTAGAGCTGTTGCTGCTCCTCACCTTCCCTTGACACCGCTTCCACAGCCAAACACTCTGGCCATCCGCCTTTGCCTTGCCTCCCAGCACTCCCAACACACATTCTCAGGCACACTCACGCTCTCACTCTCACTCCCAGCACAGACCACCTCCCAAAGTGCAAACACCCAAGCGATTTCTGCCGCATGCTACATCTAAGGGCTTAGAGCTGTTGCTGGTCCTCACCTTCCCTTGACACCGCTTTCACAGCCAAACGCACTCTGCCCATCTACCCTGGCTTTCCCCCCCAGCACTCCCAATACATATTCTCAGGCTCACTATCACTCTCACTCCCGGCACAGACCACCGCCCAAAGTGAAAATACGCAAGGCATTTCTCCCATACGATAGGCCTAAGGGCTTAGAGCTGTTGCTGGTCCTCATCTTCCCTTGACACCGCTTTCACAGCCAAACACACTCTGGCCATCCGCCTTTGCCTTGCCTCCCAGCACTCCCAACACACATTCTCAGGTTCAATCTCACTCTCACTCCCGGCACAGACCACCTCCCAAACTGCAAACGTCCAAGCCATTTCTCCCTACGATAGGCCTAAGGGCTTAGAGCTGTTGCTGGTCCTCACCTTCCCTTGACACCGCTTTCACAACCAAGCACACTCTGGCCATCTGCCTTTGCCTTGCCTCCCAGCACTCCCAAAACACATTATCAGGCGCACTTTCACTCCCGGCACAGACCACCTCCCAAAGTGCCAACACCCAAGCGATTTCTGACACATGCTACATCTAAGGGCTTAGAGCTGTTGCTGCTCCTCACCTTCCCTTGACTCCGCTTTCACAGCCAAACACACTCTGCACATCGGCCTTTGCCTTGCCTCCCAGCACTCCCAACACACTCTCACTCCCGGCGCACACCACCTCCCAAAGTGCAAACGTCCAAGCGATTTCTGACGCATGCTACATGTAAGGGCTTAGAGCTGTTGCTGGTCCGCAGCTTCCCTTCACACCGCTGTCACAGCCAAACACACTCTGGCCATCTGCGCTGCCCTTGCCTCCCAGCACTCCCAACACACATTCTCAGGCACACTCATGCTCTCACTCTCACTCCCAGCACAGACCACCTCCCAAAGTCCAAACACCCAACCGATTTCTGACACACACTATGTCTAAGGGCTTAGAGCTGTTGCTTGTCCTCACCTTCCCTTGACTCCGCTTTCACAGCCAAACACACTCTGGCCATCTGCGCTGCCCTTGCCTCACAGCACTCCCAAAACACTCCCACTCCCGGCGCAGACCACCTCCCAAGGTGAAAATAACCAAGCGATTTCTGACACACGCTACATCTAAGGGCTTAGAGCTCTTGCTGGTCCTCACCTTCCCTTGACACCGCTTTCACAGCCAAACACACTCTGGCCATCTGCGCTGCCCTTGCCTCACAGCACTCCCAAAACACTCTCACTCCCGGCACAGACCACCTCACAAAGTGCAAATACCCAAGCGATTTCTGACACACGCTACATCTAAGGGCTTAGAGCTCTTGCTGTTCCTCAACTTCCCTTGACACTGCTTTCACAGCCAAACACACTCTGCACATCGGCCTTTGCCTTGCCTCCCAGCACTCACAACACACATTCTCAGGTTGAATCTCACACTCACTCCCGGCACACACCACCTCCCAAAGTGCAAATGTCCAAGCATTTTCTTCCGCATGCTACATCTAAGGGCTTAGAGCTGTTGCTGGTCCTCACCTTCCCTTGACACCGCTTTCACAGCCAAACACACTCTGCCCATCTACCCTGGCTTTGCCTCCCAGCACTCCCAACACACATTGTCAGGCTCAATCTCACTCTCACTCACGGCACAGACCACCTCCCAAAGTGAAAATCCCCAAGGCATTTCTCCCCTACGATAGGCCTAAGGGCTTAGAGCTGTTGCTGGTCCTCACCTTCCCTTGACACCGCTTTCACAGCCAAACACACTCTGGCCATCCGCCTTTGCCTTGCCTCCCAGTACTCCCAACACACTCTCACTCCCGGCACACACCACCTCCCAAAGTGCCAACACCCAAGCGATTTCTGCCGCATGCTACATCTAAGGGCTTAGAGCTGTTGCTGGTCCTCACCTTCCCTTGACACCGCTTTCACAGCCAAGCACACTCTGGCCATCTGCCTTTGCCTTGCCTCCCAGCACTCCCACAAAACATTCTCAGGCTCACTCTCACTCTCACTCCCGGCACAGACCACCTCCCAAAGTGCAAACATCCAAGCCATTTCTCCCATACGATAGGCCTAAGGGCTTAGAGCTGTTGCTGGTCCTCACCTTCCCTTGACACCGCTTTCACAGCCAAACACACTCTGCCCATCTACCCTGGCTTTGCCTCCCAGCACTCCCAACACACATTCTCAGGTTGAATCTCATTCTCACTCCCGGCACAGACCACCTCCCAAAGTGAAAATATCCAAGCGATTTCTGACACACGCTACATCTAAGGGCTTAGAGCTGTTGCTGCTCCTCACCTTCCCTTGACACCGCTTTCACAGCCAAACGCACTCTGGCCATCCACCTTTGCCTTGCCTCCCAGCACTCCCAACACACATTGTCAGGCTCAATCTCACACTCACTCCCGGCACAGACCACTTCCCAAAGTGCAAACGTCCATGCCATTTCTCCCTACGATAGGCCTAAGGGCTTAGAGCTGTTGCTGGTCCTCACCTTCCCTTGACACCGCTTTCACAGCCAAACACACTCTGGCCATCTGCCTTTGCCTTGCCTCCCAGCACTCCCAAAACACATTCTCAGGCGCACTTTCACTCCAGGCACAGACCACCTCTCAAAGTGCCAACACCCAAGCGATTTCTGCCCCATGCTACATCTAAGGGCTTAGAGCTGTTGCTGGTCCTCACCTTCCCTTGACACCGCTTTCACAGCCAAACACACTCTGCCCATCTGCCTTTGCCTTGACTCTCAGCACTCCCAACACACATTCTCAAGTTCAATCTCTCTCTCACTCCTGGCGCAGACCACCTCCCAAAGTGCAAACACCCAACCGATTTCTGACATACGCTACATCTAAGGGCTTAGAGCTGTTGCTGGTCCTCACCTTCCCTTGACACCGCTTTCACAGCCAAACACACTCTGGCCATCTACGCTGGTTTTGCCTCCCAGCACTCCCAAAACACATTATCAGGTTGAATCTCACTATCACTGCCGGCACAGACCACTTCCCAAAGAGCAAATACCCAAGCGATTTCTGGCACATGCTACATTTAAGGCCTTAGAGCTGTTGCTGGTCCTCACCTTCCCTTGACACCGCTTTCACAGACAAACACACTCTGGCCATCTGCCTTTGTCTTCCCTCCTAGCACTCCCAACACACTCTCACTACCGGCACAGACCACCTCCCAAAATGCCAACACCCAAGCGATTTCTGACACACGCTACATCTAAGGGCTTAGAGCTGTTGCTGGTCTTCACCTTCCCTTGACACCGCTTTCACAGCCAAACACACTCTGGCCATCTGCGCTGCCCTTGCCTCCCAGCACTCCCAACACACATTGTCAGGCTCAATCTCACTCTCACTCACGGCACAGACCACCTCCCAAAGTGAAAATACCCAAGGCATTTCTCCCATACGATAGGCCTAAGGGCTTAGAGCTGTTGCTGGTCCTCACCTTCCCTTGACACCGCTTTCACAGCCAAACACACTCTGCCCATCTACCCTGGCTTTGCCTCCCAGCACTCCCAACACACATTCTCAGGTTGAATCTCATTCTCACTCCCGGCACAGACCACCTCCCAAAGTGAAAATACCCAAGCGATTTCTGACACACGCTACATCTAAGGGCTTAGAGCTGTTGCTGCTCCTCACCTTCCCTTGACACCGCTTTCACAGCCAAACGCACTCTGCCCATCTGCGCTGCCCTTGCCTCCCAGCACTCCCAACACACGTTCTCAGGTTGAATCTCACTATCACTGCCGGCACAGACCACTTCCCAAAGAGCAAATACCCAAGCGATTTCTGACACACGCTACATCTAAGGCCTTAGAGCTGTTGCTGGTCCTCACCTTCCCTTGACACCGCTTTCACAGACAAACACACTCTGGCCATCTGCCTTTGCCTTCCCTCCCAGCACTCCCAACACACTCTCACTACCGGCACAGACCACCTCCCAAAATGCCACCACCAAACCGATTTCTGACACACGCTACATCTAAGGGCTTAGAGCTGTTGCTGGTCCTCACCTTCCCTTGACACCGCTTTCACAGCCAAACGCACTCTGCCCATCTGCACTGCCCTTGCCTCCCAGCACTCCCAACACACATTCTCAGGCACGCTCACGCTCTCACTCTGACTCCCAGCACAGACCACCTCCCAAAGTGAAAATACCCAAGCCATTTCTGACACACGCTACATCTACGGGCTTAGAGCTGTGACTGGTCCTTCTTCCCTTGACACCGCTTTCACAGCCAAACGCACTCTGCCCATCTGCGCTGCCCTTGCCTCCCAGCACTCCCAACACACATTCTCAGTCTCACTATCACTCTCACTCCCGGCACACACCACCTCCCAAAGTGCAAACGTCCAAGCCATTTCTCCCCTACGATAGGCCTAAGGGCTTAGAGCTGTTGCTGGTCCTCACCTTCCCTTGACACCGCTTTCACAGCCAAACACACTCTGCACATCTGCCTTTGCCTTGCCTCCCAGCATTCCCAAAACACTCTCACTACCGGCACAAACCACCTCCCAAAATGCCAACACCCAAGCGATTTCTGACACACGCTACATCTAAGGGCTTAGAGCTGTTGCTGATCCTCACCTTCCCTTGACACCGCTTTCACAGCCAAACACACTCTGCCCATCTACCCTGGCTTTGCCTCCCAGCACTCCCAACACACATTCTCAGGCTGAATCTCACTCTCACTCCCGGCACAGAGCAGCAACCACAGTGCAAACGTCCAAGCCATTTCTCCCATACGATAGGCCTAAGGGCTTAGAGCAGTTGCTGGTCCTCACCTTCCCTTGACACCGCTTTCACAGCCAAACACACTCTGGCCATCCGCCTTTGCCTTGCCTCCCAGCACTCCCAACACACATTCTCAGGTTCAATCTCACTCTCACTCCCGGCACAGACCACCTCCCAAACTGCAAACGTCCAAGCCATTTCTCCCTACGATAGGCCTAAGGGCTTAGAGCTGTTGCTGGTCCTCACCTTCCCTTGACACCGCTTTCACAACCAAGCACACTCTGGCCATCTGCCTTTGCCTTGCCTCCCAGCACTCCCAAAACACATTATCAGGCGCACTTTCACTCCCGGCACAGACCACCTCCCAAAGTGCCAACACCCAAGCGATTTCTGACACATGCTACATCTAAGGGCTTAGAGCTGTTGCTGCTCCTCACCTTCCCTTGACTCCGCTTTCACAGCCAAACACACTCTGCACATCGGCCTTTGCCTTGCCTCCCAGCACTCCCAACACACTCTCACTCCCGGCGCACACCACCTCCCAAAGTGCAAACGTCCAAGCGATTTCTGACGCATGCTACATGTAAGGGCTTAGAGCTGTTGCTGGTCCGCAGCTTCCCTTCACACCGCTGTCACAGCCAAACACACTCTGGCCATCTGCGCTGCCCTTGCCTCCCAGCACTCCCAAAACACATTCTCAGGCACACTCATGCTCTCACTCTCACTCCCAGCACAGACCACCTCCCAAAGTCCAAACACCCAACCGATTTCTGACACACACTATGTCTAAGGGCTTAGAGCTGTTGCTTGTCCTCACCTTCCCTTGACTCCGCTTTCACAGCCAAACACACTCTGGCCATCTGCGCTGCCCTTGCCTCACAGCACTCCCAAAACACTCCCACTCCCGGCGCAGACCACCTCCCAAGGTGAAAATAACCAAGCGATTTCTGACACACGCTACATCTAAGGGCTTAGAGCTCTTGCTGGTCCTCACCTTCCCTTGACACCGCTTTCACAGCCAAACACACTCTGGCCATCTGCGCTGCCCTTGCCTCACAGCACTCCCAAAACACTCTCACTCCCGGCACAGACCACCTCACAAAGTGCAAATACCCAAGCGATTTCTGACACACGCTACATCTAAGGGCTTAGAGCTCTTGCTGTTCCTCAACTTCCCTTGACACTGCTTTCACAGCCAAACACACTCTGCACATCGGCCTTTGCCTTGCCTCCCAGCACTCACAACACACATTCTCAGGTTGAATCTCACACTCACTCCCGGCACACACCACCTCCCAAAGTGCAAATGTCCAAGCATTTTCTTCCGCATGCTACATCTAAGGGCTTAGAGCTGTTGCTGGTCCTCACCTTCCCTTGACACCGCTTTCACAGCCAAACACACTCTGCCCATCTACCCTGGCTTTGCCTCCCAGCACTCCCAACACACATTGTCAGGCTCAATCTCACTCTCACTCACGGCACAGACCACCTCCCAAAGTGAAAATCCCCAAGGCATTTCTCCCCTACGATAGGCCTAAGGGCTTAGAGCTGTTGCTGGTCCTCACCTTCCCTTGACACCGCTTTCACAGCCAAACACACTCTGGCCATCCGCCTTTGCCTTGCCTCCCAGTACTCCCAACACACTCTCACTCCCGGCACACACCACCTCCCAAAATGCCAACACCCAAGCGATTTCTGCCGCATGCTACATCTAAGGGCTTAGAGCTGTTGCTGGTCCTCACCTTCCCTTGACACCGCTTTCACAGCCAAGCACACTCTGGCCATCTGCCTTTGCCTTGCCTCCCAGCACTCCCACAAAACATTCTCAGGCTCACTCTCACTCTCACTCCCGGCACAGACCACCTCCCAAAGTGCAAACGTCCAAGCCATTTCTCCCATACGATAGGCCTAAGGGCTTAGAGCTGTTGCTGGTCCTCACCTTCCCTTGACACCGCTTTCACAGCCAAACACACTCTGCCCATCTACCCTGGCTTTGCCTCCCAGCACTCCCAACACACATTCTCAGGTTGAATCTCATTCTCACTCCCGGCACAGACCACCTCCCAAAGTGAAAATATCCAAGCGATTTCTGACACACGCTACATCTAAGGGCTTAGAGCTGTTGCTGGTCCTCACCTTCCCTTGACACCGCTTTCACAGCCAAACGCACTCTGGCCATCCACCTTTGCCTTGCCTCCCAGCACTCCCAACACACATTGTCAGGCTCAATCTCACACTCACTCCCGGCACAGACCACCTCCCAAAGTGCAAACGTCCATGCCATTTCTCCCTACGATAGGCCTAAGGGCTTCGAGCTGTTGCTGGTCCTCACCTTCCCTTGACACCGCTTTCACAGCCAAACACACTCTGGCCATCTGCCTTTGCCTTGCCTCCCAGCACTCCCAAAACACATTCTCAGGCGCACTTTCACTCCAGGCACAGACCACCTCTCAAAGTGCCAACACCCAAGCGATTTCTGCCCCATGCTACATCTAAGGGCTTAGAGCTGTTGCTGGTCCTCACCTTCCCTTGACACCGCTTTCACAGCCAAACACACTCTGCCCATCTGCCTTTGCCTTGACTCTCAGCACTCCCAACACACATTCTCAAGTTCAATCTCTCTCTCACTCCTGGCGCAGACCACCTCCCAAAGTGCAAACACCCAACCGATTTCCGACATACGCTACATCTAAGGGCTTAGAGCTGTGGCTGGTCCTCACCTTCCCTTGACACCGCTTTCACAGCCAAACACACTCTGGCCATCTACGCTGGTTTTGCCTCCCAGCACTCCCAAAACACATTATCAGGTTGAATCTCACTATCACTGCCGGCACAGACCACTTCCCAAAGAGCAAATACCCAAGCGATTTCTGGCACATGCTACATTTAAGGCCTTAGAGCTGTTGCTGGTCCTCACCTTCCCTTGACACCGCTTTCACAGCCAAACACACTCTGGCCATCTGCCTTTGTCTTCCCTCCTAGCACTCCCAACACACTCTCACTACCGGCACAGACCACCTCCCAAAATGCCAACACCCAAGCGATTTCTGACACACGCTACATCTAAGGGCTTAGAGCTGTTGCTGGTCTTCACCTTCCCTTGACACCGCTTTCACAGCCAAACACACTCTGGCCATCTGCGCTGCCCTTGCCTCCCAGCACTCCCAACACACATTGTCAGGCTCAATCTCACTCTCACTCACGGCACAGACCACCTCCCAAAGTGAAAATCCCCAAGGCATTTCTCCCCTACGATAGGCCTAAGGGCTTAGAGCTGTTGCTTGTCCTCACCTTCCCTTGACACCGCTTTCACAGCCAAACACACTCTGCCCATCTACCCTGGCTTTGCCTCCCAGCACTCCCAACACACATTCTCAGGTTGAATCTCATTCTCACTCCCGGCACAGACCACCTCCCAAAGTGAAAATACCCAAGCGATTTCTGACACACGCTACATCTAAGGGCTTAGAGCTGTTGCTGCTCCTCACCTTCCCTTGACACCGCTTTCACAGACAAACACACTCTGGCCATCTGCACTGCCCTTGCCTCCCAGCACTCCCAACACACATTCTCAGGCACGCTCACGCTCTCACTCTGACTCCCAGCACAGACCACCTCCCAAAGTGAAAATACCCAAGCCATTTCTGACACACGCTACATCTACGGGCTTAGAGCTGTGACTGGTCCTTCTTCCCTTGACACCGCTTTCACAGCCAAACGCACTCTGCCCATCTGCGCTGCCCTTGCCTCCCAGCACTCCCAACACACATTCTCAGGCTCACTATCACTCTCACTCCCGGCACACACCACCTCCCAAAGTGCAAACGTCCAAGCCATTTCTCCCCTACGATAGGCCTAAGGGCTTAGAGCTGTTGCTGGTCCTCACCTTCCCTTGACACCGCTTTCACAGCCAAACACACTCTGCACATCTGCCTTTGCCTTGCCTCCCAGCATTCCCAAAACACTCTCACTACCGGCACAAACCACCTCCCAAAATGCCAACACCCAAGCGATTTCTGACACACGCTACATCTAAGGGCTTAGAGCTGTTGCTGATCCTCACCTTCCCTTGACACCGCTTTCACAGCCAAACACACTCTGCCCATCTACCCTGGCTTTGCCTCCCAGCACTCCCAACACACATTCTCAGGCTGAATCTCACTCTCACTCCCGGCACAGAGCAGCAACCACAGTGCAAACGTCCAAGCCATTTCTCCCATACGATAGGCCTAAGGGCTTAGAGCTGTTGCTGGTCCTCACCTTCCCTTGACACCGCTTTCACAGCCAAACACACTCTGGCCATCCGCCTTTGCCTTGCCTCCCAGCACTCCCAACACACATTCTCAGGTTCAATCTCACTCTCACTCCCGGCACAGACCACCTCCCAAACTGCAAACGTCCAAGCCATTTCTCCCTACGATAGGCCTAAGGGCTTAGAGCTGTTGCTGGTCCTCACCTTCCCTTGACACCGCTTTCACAACCAAGCACACTCTGGCCATCTGCCTTTGCCTTGCCTCCCAGCACTCCCAAAACACATTATCAGGCGCACTTTCACTCCCGGCACAGACCACCTCCCAAAGTGCCAACACCCAAGCGATTTCTGACACATGCTACATCTAAGGGCTTAGAGCTGTTGCTGCTCCTCACCTTCCCTTGACTCCGCTTTCACAGCCAAACACACTCTGCACATCGGCCTTTGCCTTGCCTCCCAGCACTCCCAACACACTCTCACTCCCGGCGCACACCACCTCCCAAAGTGCAAACGTCCAAGCGATTTCTGACGCATGCTACATGTAAGGGCTTAGAGCTGTTGCTGGTCCGCAGCTTCCCTTCACACCGCTGTCACAGCCAAACACACTCTGGCCATCTGCGCTGCCCTTGCCTCCCAGCACTCCCAACACACATTCTCAGGCACACTCATGCTCTCACTCTCACTCCCAGCACAGACCACCTCCCAAAGTCCAAACACCCAACCGATTTCTGACACACACTATGTCTAAGGGCTTAGAGCTGTTGCTTGTCCTCACCTTCCCTTGACTCCGCTTTCACAGCCAAACACACTCTGGCCATCTGCGCTGCCCTTGCCTCACAGCACTCCCAAAACTCTCCCACTCCCGGCGCAGACCACCTCCCAAGGTGAAAATAACCAAGCGATTTCTGACACACGCTACATCTAAGGGCTTAGAGCTCTTGCTGGTCCTCACCTTCCCTTTACACCGCTTTCACAGCCAAACACACTCTGGCCATCTGCGCTGCCCTTGCCTCACAGCACTCCCAAAACACTCTCACTCCCGGCACAGACCACCTCACAAAGTGCAAATACCCAAGCGATTTCTGACACACGCTACATCTAAGGGCTTAGAGCTCTTGCTGTTCCTCAACTTCCCTTGACACTGCTTTCACAGCCAAACACACTCTGCACATCGGCCTTTGCCTTGCCTCCCAGCACTCACAACACACATTCTCAGGTTGAATCTCACACTCACTCCCGGCACACACCACCTCCCAAAGTGCAAATGTCCAAGCATTTTCTTCCGCATGCTACATCTAAGGGCTTAGAGCTGTTGCTGGTCCTCACCTTCCCTTGACACCGCTTTCACAGCCAAACACACTCTGCCCATCTACCCTGGCTTTGCCTCCCAGCACTCCCAACACACATTGTCAGGCTCAATCTCACTCTCACTCACGGCACAGACCACCTCCCAAAGTGAAAATCCCCAAGGCATTTCTCCCCTACGATAGGCCTAAGGGCTTAGAGCTGTTGCTGGTCCTCACCTTCCCTTGACACCGCTTTCACAGCCAAACACACTCTGGCCATCCGCCTTTGCCTTGCCTCTCAGTACTCCCAACACACTCTCACTCCCGGCACACACCACCTCCCAAAGTGCCAACAGCCAAGCGATTTCTGCCGCATGCTACATCTAAGGGCTTAGAGCTGTTGCTGGTCCTCACCTTCCCTTGACACCGCTTTCACAGCCAAGCACACTCTGGCCATCTGCCTTTGCCTTGCCTCCCAGCACTCCCACAAAACATTCTCAGGCTCACTCTCACTCTCACTCCCGGCACAGACCACCTCCCAAAGTGCAAACGTCCAAGCCATTTCTCCCATACGATAGGCCTAAGGGCTTAGAGCTGTTGCTGGTCCTCACCTTCCCTTGACACCGCTTTCACAGCCAAACACACTCTGCCCATCTACCCTGGCTTTGCCTCCCAGCACTCCCAACACACATTCTCAGGTTGAATCTCATTCTCACTCCCGGCACAGACCACCTCCCAAAGTGAAAATATCCAAGCGATTTCTGACACACGCTACATCTAAGGGCTTAGAGCTGTTGCTGCTCCTCACCTTCCCTTGACACCGCTTTCACAGCCAAACGCACTCTGGCCATCCACCTTTGCCTTGCCTCCCAGCACTCCCAACACACATTGTCAGGCTCAATCTCACACTCACTCCCGGCACAGACCACTTCCCAAAGTGCAAACGTCCATGCCATTTCTCCCTACGATAGGCCTAAGGGCTTCGAGCTGTTGCTGGTCCTCACCTTCCCTTGACACCGCTTTCACAGCCAAACACACTCTGGCCATCTGCCTTTGCCTTGCCTCCCAGCACTCCCAAAACACATTCTCAGGCGCACTTTCACTCCAGGCACAGACCACCTCTCAAAGTGCCAACACCCAAGCGATTTCTGCCCCATGCTACATCTAAGGGCTTAGAGCTGTTGCTGGTCCTCACCTTCCCTTGACACCGCTTTCACAGCCAAACACACTCTGCCTATCTGCCTTTGCCTTGACTCTCAGCACTCCCAACACACATTCTCAAGTTCAATCTCTCTCTCACTCCTGGCGCAGACCACCTCCCAAAGTGCAAACACCCAACCGATTTCTGACATACGCTACATCTAAGGGCTTAGAGCTGTGGCTGGTCCTCACCTTCCCTTGACACCGCTTTCACAGCCAAACACACTCTGGCCATCTACGCTGGTTTTGCCTCCCAGCACTCCCAAAACACATTATCAGGTTGAATCTCACTATCACTGCCGGCACAGACCACTTCCCAAAGAGCAAATACCCAAGCGATTTCTGGCACATGCTACATTTAAGGCCTTAGAGCTGTTACTGGTCCTCACCTTCCCTTGACACCGCTTTCACAGACAAACACACTCTGGCCATCTGCCTTTGCCTTCCCTCCCAGCACTCCCAACACACTCTCACTACCGGCACAGACCACCTCCCAAAATGCCAACACCCAAGCGATTTCTGACACACGCTACATCTAAGGGCTTAGAGCTGTTGCTGGTCTTCACCTTCCCTTGACACCGCTTTCACAGCCAAACACACTCTGGCCATCTGCGCTGCCCTTGCCTCCCAGCACTCCCAACACACATTGTCAGGCTCAATCTCACTCTCACTCACGGCACAGACCACCTCCCAAAGTGAAAATACCCAAGGCATTTCTCCCATACGATAGGCCTAAGGGCTTAGAGCTGTTGCTGGTCCTCACCTTCCCTTGACACCGCTTTCACAGCCAAACACACTCTGGCCATCTACCCTGGCTTTGCCTCCCAGCACTCCCAACACACATTCTCAGGTTGAATCTCATTCTCACTCCCGGCACAGACCACCTCCCAAAGTGAAAATACCCAAGCGATTTCTGACACACGCTACATCTAAGGGCTTAGAGCTGTTGCTGCTCCTCACCTTCCCTTGACACCGCTTTCACAGCCAAACGCACTCTGCCCATCTGCGCTGCCCTTGCCTCCCAGCACTCCCAACACACGTTCTCAGGTTGAATCTCACTATCACTGCCGGCACAGACCACTTCCCAAAGAGCAAATACCCAACCGATTTCTGACACACGCTACATCTAAGGCCTTAGATCTGTTGCTGGTCCTCACCTTCCCTTGACACCGCTTTCACAGACAAACACACTCTGGCCATCTGCCTTTGCCTTCCCTCCCAGCACTCCCAACACACTCTCACTACCGGCACAGACCACCTCCCAAAATGCCACCACCAAACCGATTTCTGACACACGCTACATCTAAGGGCTTAGAGCTGTTGCTGGTCCTCACCTTCCCTTGACACCGCTTTCACAGCCAAACGCACTCTGGCCATCTGCACTGCCCTTGCCTCCCAGCACTCCCAACACACATTCTCAGGCACGCTCACGCTCTCACTCTGACTCCCAGCACAGACCACCTCCCAAAGTGAAAATACCCAAGCCATTTCTGACACACGCTACATCTACGGGCTTAGAGCTGTGACTGGTCCTTCTTCCCTTGACACCGCTTTCACAGCCAAACGCACTCTGCCCATCTGCGCTGCCCTTGCCTCCCAGCACTCCCAACACACATTCTCAGGCTCACTATCACTCTCACTCCCGGCACACACCACCTCCCAAAGTGCAAACGTCCAAGCCATTTCTCCCCTACGATAGGCCTAAGGGCTTAGAGCTGTTGCTGGTCCTCACCTTCCCTTGACACCGCTTTCACAGCCAAACACACTCTGCACATCTGCCTTTGCCTTGCCTCCCAGCATTCCCAAAACACTCTCACTACCGGCACAAACCACCTCCCAAAATGCCAACACCCAAGCGATTTCTGACACACGCTACATCTAAGGGCTTAGAGCTGTTGCTGATCCTCACCTTCCCTTGACACCGCTTTCACAGCCAAACACACTCTGCCCATCTACCCTGGCTTTGCCTCCCAGCACTCCCAACACACATTCTCAGGCTGAATCTCACTCTCACTCCCGGCACAGAGCAGCAACCACAGTGCAAACGTCCAAGCCATTTCTCCCATACGATAGGCCTAAGGGCTTAGAGCTGTTGCTGGTCCTCACCTTCCCTTGACACCGCTTTCACAGCCAAATACACTCTGCCCATCTGCCTTTGCCTTGCCTCCCAGCACTCCCAACACACATTCTCAGGCTCACTCTCACTCTCACTCCCAGCACTGACCACCTCCCAGTGTGCCAACACCCAAGCGATTTCTGACGCACGCTACATCTGAGGGCATAGAACTGTTGCTGGTTCTCACCTTCTCTTGACACCGCTTTCACAGCCAAACACACCCTGGCCATCTGCCCTGGCCTTGCCTCCCAGCACTCCCAATACTCATTCCCTTACTCTCTGGTACAAGTCACTGCACTTTTGCACTTTGGCAGGTGGTCTGCGCCGAGCGTGAGCCTGAGCTTGAGAATGGGTGTTGGGAGTGCTGGGAGGCAAGGGAAGTGCACATCTCCGTTGTGCGTTTCGCTGTGAAGGCGCTGGCTAGGAATGTTAAGGAGGAGCGAGAGCTTCCCGTGCTGGCACCTTTGCGGTGGCAGAAATCGCTGGGTGCTTGCAGTGTCAGAGCAGGGCTCTGCCGATCATGAGAGTGACATGGGTGTTGGCAGTTTACGGAGCTAAGCAAGCGCGGAACGCCACTGCTTGCAATCGGCAGAGCCCTGCTCCCACACTGCAAACGTCCAGCGTTTTTCCCACAGCAAACAGTCAGCACTCAAAGCTCTTGCTGTTCATGAGCTTTCGCTGTGTGTTGTTTCACAGCCAAACACACAGTGGCGCTCTGCGCTTGCTTATTTCCTTACACTGCCAACACTGTCTCACTGTCACCATCAGCAGAGCCCTACTCGACACTGCGAACGTCCAGCGATTTGTCCCAAAGCACAGATGATAGAGAGCACGGAAAGATTTCATTGCTCCTCACCTTCCCGTGCCACTGCTTTCACAGCCAAACACACTCTGGCCATCTGACATGGACTTGCCTCCCAGCATTCCAAGAAAAAACACATTCTCAGGCTCACTCTCAATCTCGGCACAGACCAGCTCCCAAAGTGCAAACCTCCACGCCATTTCTCCCATACGATAGGCCTAAGGGCTTAGAGCTGTTGCTGCTCCTCACCTTCCCTTGACACCGCTTTCACAGCCAAACACACTCTGGCCATCCGCCTTTGCCTTGCCTCCCAGCACTCCCAACACACTCTCACTCCCGGCACACACCACCTCCCAAAGTGCAAACACCCAAGCGATTTCTGCCGCATGCTACATCTAAGGGCTTAGAGCTGTTGCTGGTCCTCACCTTCCCTTGACACCGCTTTCACAGCCAAATACACTCTGCCCATCTGCCTTTGCCTTGCCTCCCAGCACTCCCACAAAACATTCTCAGGCTCACTCTCACTCTCACTCCCGGCACACACCACCTCCCAAAGTGCAAACGTCCAAGCCATTTCTCCCATACGATAGGCCTAAGGGCTTAGAGCTGTTGCTGGTCCTCACCTTCCCTTGACACTGCTTTCACACACAAACACACTCTGCCCATCTGCGCTGCCCTTGCCTCACAGCACTCCCAACACACATTCTCAGGCTCACTCTCACTCTCACTCCCGGCACAGACCACCTCCCAAAGTGCAAACACCCAAGCGATTTCTGACACACGCTACATCTAAGAGCTTAGAGCTGTTGCTGGTCCTCACCTTCCCTTGACACCGCTTTCACAGCCAAGCACACTCTGGCCATCTACCCTGGCTTTGCCTCCCAGCACTCCCAACACACATTCTCAGGCTCACTCTCACTCTCACTCCCAGCACAGACCACCTCCCAAAGTGCAAACCTCCAAGCCATTTCTCCCACACGATAGGCCTAAGTGCTTAGAGCTGTTGCTGGTCCTCACCTTCCCTTGACACCGCTTTCACAGCCAAACACACTCTGCCCATCTGCCTTTGCCTTGCCTCCCAGCACTCCCAACACACATTCTCAGGCTCACTCTCACTCTCACTCCCAGCACTGACCACCTCCCAGTGTGCCAACACCCAAGCGATTTCTGACGCACGCTACATCTGAGGGCATAGAACTGTTGCTGGTTCTCACCTTCTCTTGACACCGCTTTCACAGCCAAACACACCCTGGCCATCTGCCCTGGCCTTGCCTCCCAGCACTCCCAATACTCATTCCCTTACTCTCTGGTACAAGTCACTGCACTTTTGCACTTTGGCAGGTGGTCTGCGCCGAGCGTGAGCCTGAGCTTGAGAATGGGTGTTGGGAGTGCTGGGAGGCAAGGGAAGTGCACATCTCCGTTGTGCGTTTCGCTGTGAAGGCGCTGGCTAGGAATGTTAAGGAGGAGCGAGAGCTTCCCGTGCTGGCACCTTTGCGGTGGCAGAAATCGCTGGGTGCTTGCAGTGTCAGAGCAGGGCTCTGCCGATCATGAGAGTGACATGGGTGTTGGCAGTTTACGGAGCTAAGCAAGCGCGGAACGCCACTGCTTGCAATCGGCAGAGCCCTGCTCCCACACTGCAAACGTCCAGCGTTTTTCCCACAGCAAACAGTCAGCACTCAAAGCTCTTGCTGTTCATGAGCTTTCGCTGTGTGTTGTTTCACAGCCAAACACACAGTGGCGCTCTGCGCTTGCTTATTTCCTTACACTGCCAACACTGTCTCACTGTCACCATCAGCAGAGCCCTACTCGACACTGCGAACGTCCAGCGATTTGTCCCAAAGCACAGATGATAGAGAGCACGGAAAGATTTCATTGCTCCTCACCTTCCCGTGCCACTGCTTTCACAGCCAAACACACTCTGGCCATCTGACATGGACTTGCCTCCCAGCATTCCAAGAAAAAACACATTCTCAGGCTCACTCTCAATCTCGGCACAGACCAGCTCCCAAAGTGCAAACCTCCACGCCATTTCTCCCATACGATAGGCCTAAGGGCTTAGAGCTGTTGCTGCTCCTCACCTTCCCTTGACACCGCTTTCACAGCCAAACACACTCTGGCCATCCGCCTTTGCCTTGCCTCCCAGCACTCCCAACACACTCTCACTCCCGGCACACACCACCTCCCAAACTGCAAACACCCAAGCGATTTCTGCCGCATGCTACATCTAAGGGCTTAGAGCTGTTGCTGGTCCTCACCTTCCCTTCACACTGCTTTCACAGCCAAACACACTCTGGCCATCCGCCTTTGCCTTGCCTCCCAGCACACCCAAAACACACTCTCAGGCTCAATCTCACTCTCACTCCCGGCAGAGACCAGCCAACAAAGTGCCAACACAGAAGCCATTTCTTCCATACAATAGGCCTAAAAGCTTAGAGCGGTTGCTGGTCCTCACCTTCCCTTGACACCGCTTTCACAGACAAACACACTCTGGCCATCTGCCTTTGCCTTCCCTCCCAGCACTCCCAACACACTCTCACTACCAGCACAGAACACCTCCCAAAATGCCAACACCCAAGCGATTTCTGACACACGCTACATCTAAGGGCTTAGAGCTGTTGCTGGTCTTCACCTTCCCTTGACACCGCTTTCACAGCCAAACACACTCTGGCCATCTGCGCTGCCCTTGCCTCCCAGCACTCCCAACACACATTGTCAGGCTCAATCTCACTCTCACTCACGGCACAGACCACCTCCCAAAGTGAAAATACCCAAGGCATTTCTCCCATACGATAGGCCTAAGGGCTTAGAGCTGTTGCTGGTCCTCACCTTCCCTTGACACCGCTTTCACAGCCAAACACACTCTGCCCATCTACCCTGGCTTTGCCTCCCAGCACTCCCAACACACATTCTCAGGTTGAATCTCATTCTCACTCCCGGCACAGACCACCTCCCAAAGTGAAAATACCCAAGCGATTTCTGACACACGCTACATCTAAGGGCTTAGAGCTGTTGCTGCTCCTCACCTTCCCTTGACACCGCTTTCACAGCCAAACGCACTCTGCCCATCTGCGCTGCCCTTGCCTCCCAGCACTCCCAACACACGTTCTCAGGTTGAATCTCACTATCACTGCCGGCACAGACCACTTCCCAAAGAGCAAATACCCAAGCGATTTCTGACACACGCTACATCTAAGGCCTTAGAGCTGTTGCTGCTCCTCACCTTCCCTTGACACCGCTTTCACAGACAAACACACTCTGGCCATCTGCCTTTGCCTTCCCTCCCAGCACTCCCAACACACTCTCACTACCGGCACAGACCACCTCCCAAAATGCCACCACCAAACCGATTTCTGACACACGCTACATCTAAGGGCTTAGAGCTGTTGCTGGTCCTCACCTTCCCTTGACACCGCTTTCACAGCCAAACGCACTCTGCCCATCTGCACTGCCCTTGCCTCCCAGCACTCCCAACACACATTCTCAGGCACGCTCACGCTCTCACTCTGACTCCCAGCACAGACCACCTCCCAAAGTGAAAATACCCAAGCCATTTCTGACACACGCTACATCTACGGGCTTAGAGCTGTGACTGGTCCTTCTTCCCTTGACACCGCTTTCACAGCCAAACGCACTCTGCCCATCTGCGCTGCCCTTGCCTCCCAGCACTCCCAACACACATTCTCAGGCTCACTATCACTCTCACTCCCGGCACACACCACCTCCCAAAGTGCAAACGTCCAAGCCATTTCTCCCCTACGATAGGCCTAAGGGCTTAGAGCTGTTGCTGGTCCTCACCTTCCCTTGACACCGCTTTCACAGCCAAACACACTCTGCACATCTGCCTTTGCCTTGCCTCCCAGCATTCCCAAAACACTCTCACTACCGGCACAAACCACCTCCCAAAATGCCAACACCCAAGCGATTTCTGACACACGCTACATCTAAGGGCTTAGAGCTGTTGCTGATCCTCACCTTCCCTTGACACCGCTTTCACAGCCAAACACACTCTGGCCATCTACCCTGGCTTTGCCTCCCAGCACTCCCAACACACATTCTCAGGCTGAATCTCACTCTCACTCCCGGCACAGAGCAGCAACCACAGTGCAAACGTCCAAGCCATTTCTCCCATACGATAGGCCTAAGGGCTTAGAGCTGTTGCTGGTCCTCACCTTCCCTTGACACCGCTTTCACAGCCAAACACACTCTGGCCATCCGCCTTTGCCTTGCCTCCCAGCACTCCCAACACACATTCTCAGGTTCAATCTCACTCTCACTCCCGGCACAGACCACCTCCCAAACTGCAAACGTCCAAGCCATTTCTCCCTACGATAGGCCTAAGGGCTTAGAGCTGTTGCTGGTCCTCACCTTCCCTTGACACCGCTTTCACAACCAAGCACACTCTGGCCATCTGCCTTTGCCTTGCCTCCCAGCACTCCCAAAACACATTATCAGGCGCACTTTCACTCCCGGCACAGACCACCTCCCAAAGTGCCAACACCCAAGCGATTTCTGACACATGCTACATCTAAGGGCTTAGAGCTGTTGCTGCTCCTCACCTTCCCTTGACTCCGCTTTCACAGCCAAACACACTCTGCACATCGGCCTTTGCCTTGCCTCCCAGCACTCCCAACACACTCTCACTCCCGGCGCACACCACCTCCCAAAGTGCAAACGTCCAAGCGATTTCTGACGCATGCTACATGTAAGGGCTTAGAGCTGTTGCTGGTCCGCAGCTTCCCTTCACACCGCTGTCACAGCCAAACACACTCTGCCCATCTGCGCTGCCCTTGCCTCCCAGCACTCCCAACACACATTCTCAGGCACACTCATGCTCTCACTCTCACTCCCAGCACAGACCACCTCCCAAAGTCCAAACACCCAACCGATTTCTGACACACACTATGTCTAAGGGCTTAGAGCTGTTGCTTGTCCTCACCTTCCCTTGACTCCGCTTTCACAGCCAAACACACTCTGGCCATCTGCGCTGCCCTTGCCTCACAGCACTCCCAAAACTCTCCCACTCCCGGCGCAGACCACCTCCCAAGGTGAAAATAACCAAGCGATTTCTGACACACGCTACATCTAAGGGCTTAGAGCTCTTGCTGGTCCTCACCTTCCCTTTACACCGCTTTCACAGCCAAACACACTCTGGCCATCTGCGCTGCCCTTGCCTCACAGCACTCCCAAAACACTCTCACTCCCGGCACAGACCACCTCACAAAGTGCAAATACCCAAGCGATTTCTGACACACGCTACATCTAAGGGCTTAGAGCTCTTGCTGTTCCTCAACTTCCCTTGACACTGCTTTCACAGCCAAACACACTCTGCACATCGGCCTTTGCCTTGCCTCCCAGCACTCACAACACACATTCTCAGGTTGAATCTCACACTCACTCCCGGCACACACCACCTCCCAAAGTGCAAATGTCCAAGCATTTTCTTCCGCATGCTACATCTAAGGGCTTAGAGCTGTTGCTGGTCCTCACCTTCCCTTGACACCGCTTTCACAGCCAAACACACTCTGCCCATCTACCCTGGCTTTGCCTCCCAGCACTCCCAACACACATTGTCAGGCTCAATCTCACTCTCACTCACGGCACAGACCACCTCCCAAAGTGAAAATCCCCAAGGCATTTCTCCCCTACGATAGGCCTAAGGGCTTAGAGCTGTTGCTGGTCCTCACCTTCCCTTGACACCGCTTTCACAGCCAAACACACTCTGGCCATCCGCCTTTGCCTTGCCTCTCAGTACTCCCAACACACTCTCACTCCCGGCACACACCACCTCCAAAAGTGCCAACACCCAAGCGATTTCTGCCGCATGCTACATCTAAGGGCTTAGAGCTGTTGCTGGTCCTCACCTTCCCTTGACACCGCTTTCACAGCCAAGCACACTCTGGCCATCTGCCTTTGCCTTGCCTCCCAGCACTCCCACAAAACATTCTCAGGCTCACTCTCACTCTCACTCCCGGCACAGACCACCTCCCAAAGTGCAAACGTCCAAGCAATTTCTCCCATACGATAGGCCTAAGGGCTTAGAGCTGTTGCTGGTCCTCACCTTCCCTTGACACCGCTTTCACAGCCAAACACACTCTGCCCATCTACCCTGGCTTTGCCTCCCAGCACTCCCAACACACATTCTCAGGTTGAATCTCATTCTCACTCCCGGCACAGACCACCTCCCAAAGTGAAAATACCCAAGCGATTTCTGACACACGCTACATCTAAGGGCTTAGAGCTGTTGCTGCTCCTCACCTTCCCTTGACACCGCTTTCACAGCCAAACGCACTCTGCCCATCTGCGCTGCCCTTGCCTCCCAGCACTCCCAACACACGTTCTCAGGTTGAATCTCACTATCACTGCCGGCACAGACCACTTCCCAAAGAGCAAATACCCAACCGATTTCTGACACACGCTACATCTAAGGCCTTAGAGCTGTTGCTGGTCCTCACCTTCCCTTGACACCGCTTTCACAGACAAACACACTCTGGCCATCTGCCTTTGCCTTCCCTCCCAGCACTCCCAACACACTCTCACTACCGGCACAGACCACCTCCCAAAATGCCACCACCAAACCGATTTCTGACACACGCTACATCTAAGGGCTTAGAGCTGTTGCTGGTCCTCACCTTCCCTTGACACCGCTTTCACAGCCAAACGCACTCTGGCCATCTGCACTGCCCTTGCCTCCCAGCACTCCCAACACACATTCTCAGGCACGCTCACGCTCTCACTCTGACTCCCAGCACAGACCACCTCCCAAAGTGAAAATACCCAAGCCATTTCTGACACACGCTACATCTACGGGCTTAGAGCTGTGACTGGTCCTTCTTCCCTTGACACCGCTTTCACAGCCAAACGCACTCTGCCCATCTGCGCTGCCCTTGCCTCCCAGCACTCCCAACACACATTCTCAGGCTCACTATCACTCTCACTCCCGGCACACACCACCTCCCAAAGTGCAAACGTCCAAGCCATTTCTCCCCTACGATAGGCCTAAGGGCTTAGAGCTGTTGCTGGTCCTCACCTTCCCTTGACACCGCTTTCACAGCCAAACACACTCTGCACATCTGCCTTTGCCTTGCCTCCCAGCATTCCCAAAACACTCTCACTACCGGCACAAACCACCTCCCAAAATGCCAACACCCAAGCGATTTCTGACACACGCTACATCTAAGGGCTTAGAGCTGTTGCTGATCCTCACCTTCCCTTGACACCGCTTTCACAGCCAAATACACTCTGCCCATCTGCCTTTGCCTTGCCTCCCAGCACTCCCAACACACATTCTCAGGCTCACTCTCACTCTCACTCCCAGTACTGACCACCTCCCAGTGTGCCAACACCCAAGCGATTTCTGACGCACGCTACATCTGAGGGCATAGAACTGTTGCTGGTTCTCACCTTCTCTTGACACCGCTTTCACAGCCAAACACACCCTGGCCATCTGCCCTGGCCTTGCCTCCCAGCACTCCCAATACTCATTCCCTTACTCTCTGGTACAAGTCACTGCACTTTTGCACTTTGGCAGGTGGTCTGCGCCGAGCGTGAGCCTGAGCTTGAGAATGGGTGTTGGGAGTGCTGGGAGGCAAGGGAAGTGCACATCTCCGTTGTGCGTTTCGCTGTGAAGGCGCTGGCTAGGAATGTTAAGGAGGAGCGAGAGCTTCCCGTGCTGGCACCTTTGCGGTGGCAGAAATCGCTGGGTGCTTGCAGTGTCAGAGCAGGGCTCTGCCGATCATGAGAGTGACATGGGTGTTGGCAGTTTACGGAGCTAAGCAAGCGCGGAACGCCACTGCTTGCAATCGGCAGAGCCCTGCTCCCACACTGCAAACGTCCAGCGTTTTTCCCACAGCAAACAGTCAGCACTCAAAGCTCTTGCTGTTCATGAGCTTTCGCTGTGTGTTGTTTCACAGCCAAACACACAGTGGCGCTCTGCGCTTGCTTATTTCCTTACACTGCCAACACTGTCTCACTGTCACCATCAGCAGAGCCCTACTCGACACTGCGAACGTCCAGCGATTTGTCCCAAAGCACAGATGATAGAGAGCACGGAAAGATTTCATTGCTCCTCACCTTCCCGTGCCACTGCTTTCACAGCCAAACACACTCTGGCCATCTGACATGGACTTGCCTCCCAGCATTCCAAGAAAAAACACATTCTCAGGCTCACTCTCAATCTCGGCACAGACCAGCTCCCAAAGTGCAAACCTCCACGCCATTTCTCCCATACGATAGGCCTAAGGGCTTAGAGCTGTTGCTGCTCCTCACCTTCCCTTGACACCGCTTTCACAGCCAAACACACTCTGGCCATCCGCCTTTGCCTTGCCTCCCAGCACTCCCAACACACTCTCACTCCCGGCACACACCACCTCCCAAAGTGCAAACGTCCAAGCGATTTCTGCCGCATGCTACATCTAAGGGCTTAGAGCTGTTGCTGGTCCTCACCTTCCCTTCACACTGCTTTCACAGCCAAACACACTCTGGCCATCCGCCTTTGCCTTGCCTCCCAGCACACCCAAAACACACTCTCAGGCTCAATCTCACTCTCACTCCCGGCAGAGACCAGCCAACAAAGTGCCAACACAGAAGCCATTTCTTCCATACAATAGGCCTAAAAGCTTAGAGCGGTTGCTGGTCCTCACCTTCCCTTGACACCGCTTTCACAGACAAACACACTCTGGCCATCTGCCTTTGCCTTCCCTCCCAGCACTCCCAACACACTCTCACTACCGGCACAGAACACCTCCCAAAATGCCAACACCCAAGCGATTTCTGACACACGCTACATCTAAGGGCTTAGAGCTGTTGCTGGTCTTCACCTTCCCTTGACACCGCTTTCACAGCCAAACACACTCTGGCCATCTGCGCTGCCCTTGCCTCCCAGCACTCCCAACACACATTGTCAGGCTCAATCTCACTCTCACTCACGGCACAGACCACCTCCCAAAGTGAAAATACCCAAGGCATTTCTCCCATACGATAGGCCTAAGGGCTTAGAGCTGTTGCTGGTCCTCACCTTCCCTTGACACCGCTTTCACAGCCAAACACACTCTGCCCATCTACCCTGGCTTTGCCTCCCAGCACTCCCAACACACATTCTCAGGTTGAATCTCATTCTCACTCCCGGCACAGACCACCTCCCAAAGTGAAAATACCCAAGCGATTTCTGACACACGCTACATCTAAGGGCTTAGAGCTGTTGCTGCTCCTCACCTTCCCTTGACACCGCTTTCACAGCCAAACGCACTCTGCCCATCTGCGCTGCCCTTGCCTCCCAGCACTCCCAACACACGTTCTCAGGTTGAATCTCACTATCACTGCCGGCACAGACCACTTCCCAAAGAGCAAATACCCAAGCGATTTCTGACACACGCTACATCTAAGGCCTTAGAGCTGTTGCTGGTCCTCACCTTCCCTTGACACCGCTTTCACAGACAAACACACTCTGGCCATCTGCCTTTGCCTTCCCTCCCAGCACTCCCAACACACTCTCACTACCGGCACAGACCACCTCCCAAAATGCCACCACCAAACCGATTTCTGACACACGCTACATCTAAGGGCTTAGAGCTGTTGCTGGTCCTCACCTTCCCTTGACACCGCTTTCACAGCCAAACGCACTCTGCCCATCTGCACTGCCCTTGCCTCCCAGCACTCCCAACACACATTCTCAGGCACGCTCACGCTCTCACTCTGACTCCCAGCACAGACCACCTCCCAAAGTGAAAATACCCAAGCCATTTCTGACACACGCTACATCTACGGGCTTAGAGCTGTGACTGGTCCTTCTTCCCTTGACACCGCTTTCACAGCCAAACGCACTCTGCCCATCTGCGCTGCCCTTGCCTCCCAGCACTCCCAACACACATTCTCAGGCTCACTATCACTCTCACTCCCGGCACACACCACCTCCCAAAGTGCAAACGTCCAAGCCATTTCTCCCCTACGATAGGCCTAAGGGCTTAGAGCTGTTGCTGGTCCTCACCTTCCCTTGACACCGCTTTCACAGCCAAACACACTCTGCACATCTGCCTTTGCCTTGCCTCCCAGCATTCCCAAAACACTCTCACTACCGGCACAAACCACCTCCCAAAATGCCAACACCCAAGCGATTTCTGACACACGCTACATCTAAGGGCTTAGAGCTGTTGCTGATCCTCACCTTCCCTTGACACCGCTTTCACAGCCAAACACACTCTGGCCATCTACCCTGGCTTTGCCTCCCAGCACTCCCAACACACATTCTCAGGCTGAATCTCACTCTCACTCCCGGCACAGAGCAGCAACCACAGTGCAAACGTCCAAGCCATTTCTCCCCTACGATAGGCCTAAGGGCTTAGAGCTGTTGCTGGTCCTCACCTTCCCTTGACACCGCTTTCACAGCCAAACACACTCTGGCCATCCGCCTTTGCCTTGCCTCCCAGCACTCCCAACACACATTCTCAGGTTCAATCTCACTCTCACTCCCGGCACAGACCACCTCCCAAACTGCAAACGTCCAAGCCATTTCTCCCTACGATAGGCCTAAGGGCTTAGAGCTGTTGCTGGTCCTCACCTTCCCTTGACACCGCTTTCACAACCAAGCACACTCTGGCCATCTGCCTTTGCCTTGCCTCCCAGCACTCCCAAAACACATTATCAGGCGCACTTTCACTCCCGGCACAGACCACCTCCCAAAGTGCCAACACCCAAGCGATTTCTGACACATGCTACATCTAAGGGCTTAGAGCTGTTGCTGCTCCTCACCTTCCCTTGACTCCGCTTTCACAGCCAAACACACTCTGCACATCGGCCTTTGCCTTGCCTCCCAGCACTCCCAACACACTCTCACTCCCGGCGCACACCACCTCCCAAAGTGCAAACGTCCAAGCGATTTCTGACGCATGCTACATGTAAGGGCTTAGAGCTGTTGCTGGTCCGCAGCTTCCCTTCACACCGCTGTCACAGCCAAACACACTCTGGCCATCTGCGCTGCCCTTGCCTCCCAGCACTCCCAACACACATTCTCAGGCACACTCATGCTCTCACTCTCACTCCCAGCACAGACCACCTCCCAAAGTCCAAACACCCAACCGATTTCTGACACACACTATGTCTAAGGGCTTAGAGCTGTTGCTTGTCCTCACCTTCCCTTGACTCCGCTTTCACAGCCAAACACACTCTGGCCATCTGCGCTGCCCTTGCCTCACAGCACTCCCAAAACTCTCCCACTCCCGGCGCAGACCACCTCCCAAGGTGAAAATAACCAAGCGATTTCTGACACACGCTACATCTAAGGGCTTAGAGCTCTTGCTGGTCCTCACCTTCCCTTTACACCGCTTTCACAGCCAAACACACTCTGGCCATCTGCGCTGCCCTTGCCTCACAGCACTCCCAAAACACTCTCACTCCCGGCACAGACCACCTCACAAAGTGCAAATACCCAAGCGATTTCTGACACACGCTACATCTAAGGGCTTAGAGCTCTTGCTGTTCCTCAACTTCCCTTGACACTGCTTTCACAGCCAAACACACTCTGCACATCGGCCTTTGCCTTGCCTCCCAGCACTCACAACACACATTCTCAGGTTGAATCTCACACTCACTCCCGGCACACACCACCTCCCAAAGTGCAAATGTCCAAGCATTTTCTTCCGCATGCTACATCTAAGGGCTTAGAGCTGTTGCTGGTCCTCACCTTCCCTTGACACCGCTTTCACAGCCAAACACACTCTGCCCATCTACCCTGGCTTTGCCTCCCAGCACTCCCAACACACATTGTCAGGCTCAATCTCACTCTCACTCACGGCACAGACCACCTCCCAAAGTGAAAATCCCCAAGGCATTTCTCCCCTACGATAGGCCTAAGGGCTTAGAGCTGTTGCTGGTCCTCACCTTCCCTTGACACCGCTTTCACAGCCAAACACACTCTGGCCATCCGCCTTTGCCTTGCCTCTCAGTACTCCCAACACACTCTCACTCCCGGCACACACCACCTCCAAAAGTGCAAACACCCAAGCGATTTCTGCCGCATGCTACATCTAAGGGCTTAGAGCTGTTGCTGGTCCTCACCTTCCCTTGACACCGCTTTCACAGCCAAGCACACTCTGGCCATCTGCCTTTGCCTTGCCTCCCAGCACTCCCACAAAACATTCTCAGGCTCACTCTCACTCTCACTCCCGGCACAGACCACCTCCCAAAGTGCAAACGTCCAAGCCATTTCTCCCATACGATAGGCCTAAGGGCTTAGAGCTGTTGCTGGTCCTCACCTTCCCTTGACACCGCTTTCACAGCCAAACACACTCTGCCCATCTACCCTGGCTTTGCCTCACAGCACTCCCAACACACATTCTCAGGTTGAATCTCACTATCACTGCCGGCACAGACCACCTCCCAAAGTGAAAATATCCAAGCGATTTCTGACACACGCTACATCTAAGGGCTTAGAGCTGTTGCTGCTCCTCACCTTCCCTTGACACCGCTTTCACAGCCAAACGCACTCTGGCCATCCACCTTTGCCTTGCCTCCCAGCACTCCCAACACACATTGTCAGGCTCAATCTCACACTCACTCCCGGCACAGACCACTTCCCAAAGTGCAAACGTCCATGCCATTTCTCCCTACGATAGGCCTAAGGGCTTCGAGCTGTTGCTGGTCCTCACCTTCCCTTGACACCGCTTTCACAGCCAAACACACTCTGGCCATCTGCCTTTCCCTTGCCTCCCAGCACTCCCAAAACACATTCTCAGGCGCACTTTCACTCCAGGCACAGACCACCTCTCAAAGTGCCAACACCCAAGCGATTTCTGCCCCATGCTACATCTAAGGGCTTAGAGCTGTTGCTGGTCCTCACCTTCCCTTGACACCGCTTTCACAGCCAAACACACTCTGCCTATCTGCCTTTGCCTTGACTCTCAGCACTCCCAACACACATTCTCAAGTTCAATCTCTCTCTCACTCCTGGCGCAGACCACCTCCCAAAGTGCAAACACCCAACCGATTTCTGACATACGCTACATCTAAGGGCTTAGAGCTGTGACTGGTCCTCACCTTCCCTTGACACCGCTTTCACAGCCAAACACACTCTGGCCATCTACGCTGGTTTTGCCTCCCAGCACTCCCAAAACACATTATCAGGTTGAATCTCACTATCACTGCCGGCACAGACCACTTCCCAAAGAGCAAATACCCAAGCGATTTCTGGCACATGCTACATTTAAGGCCTTAGAGCTGTTACTGGTCCTCACCTTCCCTTGACACCGCTTTCACAGACAAACACACTCTGGCCATCTGCCTTTGTCTTCCCTCCTAGCACTCCCAACACACTCTCACTACCGGCACAGACCACCTCCCAAAATGCCAACACCCAAGCGATTTCTGACACACGCTACATCTAAGGGCTTAGAGCTGTTGCTGGTCTTCACCTTCCCTTGACACCGCTTTCACAGCCAAACACACTCTGGCCATCTGCGCTGCCCTTGCCTCCCAGCACTCCCAACACACATTGTCAGGCTCAATCTCACTCTCACTCACGGCACAGACAACCTCCCAAAGTGAAAATACCCAAGGCATTTCTCCCATACGATAGGCCTAAGGGCTTAGAGCTGTTGCTGGTCCTCACCTTCCCTTGACACCGCTTTCACAGCCAAACACACTCTGCCCATCTACCCTGGCTTTGCCTCCCAGCACTCCCAACACACATTCTCAGGTTGAATCTCATTCTCACTCCCGGCACAGACCACCTCCCAAAGTGAAAATACCCAAGCGATTTCTGACACACGCTACATCTAAGGGCTTAGAGCTGTTGCTGCTCCTCACCTTCCCTTGACACCGCTTTCACAGCCAAACGCACTCTGCCCATCTGCGCTGCCCTTGCCTCCCAGCACTCCCAACACACGTTCTCAGGTTGAATCTCACTATCACTGCCGGCACAGACCACTTCCCAAAGAGCAAATACCCAACCGATTTCTGACACACGCTACATCTAAGGCCTTAGAGCTGTTGCTGGTCCTCACCTTCCCTTGACACCGCTTTCACAGACAAACACACTCTGGCCATCTGCCTTTGCCTTCCCTCCCAGCACTCCCAACACACTCTCACTACCGGCACAGACCACCTCCCAAAATGCCACCACCAAACCGATTTCTGACACACGCTACATCTAAGGGCTTAGAGCTGTTGCTGGTCCTCACCTTCCCTTGACACCGCTTTCACAGCCAAACGCACTCTGCCCATCTGCACTGCCCTTGCCTCCCAGCACTCCCAACACACATTCTCAGGCACGCTCACGCTCTCACTCTGACTCCCAGCACAGACCACCTCCCAAAGTGAAAATACCCAAGCCATTTCTGACACACGCTACATCTACGGGCTTAGAGCTGTGACTGGTCCTTCTTCCCTTGACACCGCTTTCACAGCCAAACGCACTCTGCCCATCTGCGCTGCCCTTGCCTCCCAGCACTCCCAACACACATTCTCAGGCTCACTATCACTCTCACTCCCGGCACACACCACCTCCCAAAGTGCAAACCTCCAAGCCATTTCTCCCCTACGATAGGCCTAAGGGCTTAGAGCTGTTGCTGGTCCTCACCTTCCCTTGACACCGCTTTCACAGCCAAACACACTCTGCACATCTGCCTTTGCCTTGCCTCCCAGCATTCCCAAAACACTCTCACTACCGGCACAAACCACCTCCCAAAATGCCAACACCCAAGCGATTTCTGACACACGCTACATCTAAGGGCTTAGAGCTGTTGCTGATCCTCACCTTCCCTTGACACCGCTTTCACAGCCAAACACACTCTGCCCATCTACCCTGGCTTTGCCTCCCAGCACTCCCAACACACATTCTCAGGCTGAATCTCACTCTCACTCCCGGCACAGAGCAGCAACCACAGTGCAAACGTCCAAGCCATTTCTCCCATACGATAGGCCTAAGGGCTTAGAGCTGTTGCTGGTCCTCACCTTCCCTTGACACCGCTTTCACAGCCAAATACACTCTGCCCATCTGCCTTTGCCTTGCCTCCCAGCACTCCCAACACACATTCTCAGGCTCACTCTCACTCTCACTCCCAGCACTGACCACCTCCCAGTGTGCCAACACCCAAGCGATTTCTGACGCACGCTACATCTGAGGGCATAGAACTGTTGCTGGTTCTCACCTTCTCTTGACACCGCTTTCACAGCCAAACACACCCTGGCCATCTGCCCTGGCCTTGCCTCCCAGCACTCCCAATACTCATTCCCTTACTCTCTGGTACAAGTCACTGCACTTTTGCACTTTGGCAGGTGGTCTGCGCCGAGCGTGAGCCTGAGCTTGAGAATGGGTGTTGGGAGTGCTGGGAGGCAAGGGAAGTGCACATCTCCGTTGTGCGTTTCGCTGTGAAGGCGCTGGCTAGGAATGTTAAGGAGGAGCGAGAGCTTCCCGTGCTGGCACCTTTGCGGTGGCAGAAATCGCTGGGTGCTTGCAGTGTCAGAGCAGGGCTCTGCCGATCATGAGAGTGACATGGGTGTTGGCAGTTTACGGAGCTAAGCAAGCGCGGAACGCCACTGCTTGCAATCGGCAGAGCCCTGCTCCCACACTGCAAACGTCCAGCGTTTTTCCCACAGCAAACAGTCAGCACTCAAAGCTCTTGCTGTTCATGAGCTTTCGCTGTGTGTTGTTTCACAGCCAAACACACAGTGGCGCTCTGCGCTTGCTTATTTCCTTACACTGCCAACACTGTCTCACTGTCACCATCAGCAGAGCCCTACTCGACACTGCGAACGTCCAGCGATTTGTCCCAAAGCACAGATGATAGAGAGCACGGAAAGATTTCATTGCTCCTCACCTTCCCGTGCCACTGCTTTCACAGCCAAACACACTCTGGCCATCTGACATGGACTTGCCTCCCAGCATTCCAAGAAAAAACACATTCTCAGGCTCACTCTCAATCTCGGCACAGACCAGCTCCCAAAGTGCAAACCTCCACGCCATTTCTCCCATACGATAGGCCTAAGGGCTTAGAGCTGTTGCTGCTCCTCACCTTCCCTTGACACCGCTTTCACAGCCAAACACACTCTGGCCATCCGCCTTTGCCTTGCCTCCCAGCACTCCCAACACACTCTCACTCCCGGCACACACCACCTCCCAAAGTGCAAACACCCAAGCGATTTCTGCCGCATGCTACATCTAAGGGCTTAGAGCTGTTGCTGGTCCTCACCTTCCCTTGACACCGCTTTCACAGCCAAATACACTCTGCCCATCTGCCTTTGCCTTGCCTCCCAGCACTCCCACAAAACATTCTCAGGCTCACTCTCACTCTCACTCCCGGCACAGACCACCTCCCAAAGTGCAAACGTCCAAGCCATTTCTCCCATACGATAGGCCTAAGGGCTTAGAGCTGTTGCTGGTCCTCACCTTCCCTTGACACTGCTTTCACACACAAACACACTCTGCCCATCTGCGCTGCCCTTGCCTCACAGCACTCCCAACACACATTCTCAGGCTCAATCTCACTCTCACTCCCGGCACAGACCACCTCCCAAAGTGCAAACACCCAAGCGATTTCTGACACACGCTACATCTAAGAGCTTAGAGCTGTTGCTGGTCCTCACCTTCCCTTGACACCGCTTTCACAGCCAAGCACACTCTGGCCATCTACCCTGGCTTTGCCTCCCAGCACTCCCAACACACATTCTCAGGCTCACTCTCACTCTCACTCCCAGCACAGACCACCTCCCAAAGTGCAAACCTCCAAGCCATTTCTCCCACACGATAGGCCTAAGTGCTTAGAGCTGTTGCTGGTCCTCACCTTCCCTTGACACCGCTTTCACAGCCAAACACACTCTGCCCATCTGCCTTTGCCTTGCCTCCCAGCACTCCCAACACACATTCTCAGGCTCACTCTCACTCTCACTCCCAGCACTGACCACCTCCCAGTGTGCCAACACCCAAGCGATTTCTGACGCACGCTACATCTGAGGGCATAGAACTGTTGCTGGTTCTCACCTTCTCTTGACACCGCTTTCACAGCCAAACACACCCTGGCCATCTGCCCTGGCCTTGCCTCCCAGCACTCCCAATACTCATTCCCTTACTCTCTGGTACAAGTCACTGCACTTTTGCACTTTGGCAGGTGGTCTGCGCCGAGCGTGAGCCTGAGCTTGAGAATGGGTGTTGGGAGTGCTGGGAGGCAAGGGAAGTGCACATCTCCGTTGTGCGTTTCGCTGTGAAGGCGCTGGCTAGGAATGTTAAGGAGGAGCGAGAGCTTCCCGTGCTGGCACCTTTGCGGTGGCAGAAATCGCTGGGTGCTTGCAGTGTCAGAGCAGGGCTCTGCCGATCATGAGAGTGACATGGGTGTTGGCAGTTTACGGAGCTAAGCAAGCGCGGAACGCCACTGCTTGCAATCGGCAGAGCCCTGCTCCCACACTGCAAACGTCCAGCGTTTTTCCCACAGCAAACAGTCAGCACTCAAAGCTCTTGCTGTTCATGAGCTTTCGCTGTGTGTTGTTTCACAGCCAAACACACAGTGGCGCTCTGCGCTTGCTTATTTCCTTACACTGCCAACACTGTCTCACTGTCACCATCAGCAGAGCCCTACTCGACACTGCGAACGTCCAGCGATTTGTCCCAAAGCACAGATGATAGAGAGCACGGAAAGATTTCATTGCTCCTCACCTTCCCGTGCCACTGCTTTCACAGCCAAACACACTCTGGCCATCTGACATGGACTTGCCTCCCAGCATTCCAAGAAAAAACACATTCTCAGGCTCACTCTCAATCTCGGCACAGACCAGCTCCCAAAGTGCAAACCTCCACGCCATTTCTCCCATACGATAGGCCTAAGGGCTTAGAGCTGTTGCTGCTCCTCACCTTCCCTTGACACCGCTTTCACAGCCAAACACACTCTGGCCATCCGCCTTTGCCTTGCCTCCCAGCACTCCCAACACACTCTCACTCCCGGCACACACCACCTCCCAAAGTGCAAACGTCCAAGCCATTTCTGCCGCATGCTACATCTAAGGGCTTAGAGCTGTTGCTGGTCCTCACCTTCCCTTCACACTGCTTTCACAGCCAAACACACTCTGGCCATCCGCCTTTGCCTTGCCTCCCAGCACACCCAAAACACACTCTCAGGCTCAATCTCACTCTCACTCCCGGCAGAGACCAGCCAACAAAGTGCCAACACAGAAGCCATTTCTTCCATACAATAGGCCTAAAAGCTTAGAGCGGTTGCTGGTCCTCACCTTCCCTTGACACCGCTTTCACAGACAAACACACTCTGGCCATCTGCCTTTGCCTTCCCTCCCAGCACTCCCAACACACTCTCACTACCGGCACAGAACACCTCCCAAAATGCCAACACCCAAGCGATTTCTGACACACGCTACATCTAAGGGCTTAGAGCTGTTGCTGGTCTTCACCTTCCCTTGACACCGCTTTCACAGCCAAACACACTCTGGCCATCTGCGCTGCCCTTGCCTCCCAGCACTCCCAACACACATTGTCAGGCTCAATCTCACTCTCACTCACGGCACAGACCACCTCCCAAAGTGAAAATACCCAAGGCATTTCTCCCATACGATAGGCCTAAGGGCTTAGAGCTGTTGCTGGTCCTCACCTTCCCTTGACACCGCTTTCACAGCCAAACACACGCTGCCCATCTACCCTGGCTTTGCCTCCCAGCACTCCCAACACACATTCTCAGGTTGAATCTCATTCTCACTCCCGGCACAGACCACCTCCCAAAGTGAAAATACCCAAGCGATTTCTGACACACGCTACATCTAAGGGCTTAGAGCTGTTGCTGCTCCTCACCTTCCCTTGACACCGCTTTCACAGCCAAACGCACTCTGCCCATCTGCGCTGCCCTTGCCTCCCAGCACTCCCAACACACGTTCTCAGGTTGAATCTCACTATCACTGCCGGCACAGACCACTTCCCAAAGAGCAAATACCCAAGCGATTTCTGGCACACGCTACATCTAAGGCCTTAGAGCTGTTGCTGGTCCTCACCTTCCCTTGACACCGCTTTCACAGACAAACACACTCTGGCCATCTGCCTTTGCCTTCCCTCCCAGCACTCCCAACACACTCTCACTACCGGCACAGACCACCTCCCAAAATGCCACCACCAAACCGATTTCTGACACACGCTACATCTAAGGGCTTAGAGCTGTTGCTGGTCCTCACCTTCCCTTGACACCGCTTTCACAGCCAAACGCACTCTGCCCATCTGCACTGCCCTTGCCTCCCAGCACTCCCAACACACATTCTCAGGCACGCTCACGCTCTCACTCTGACTCCCAGCACAGACCACCTCCCAAAGTGAAAATACCCAAGCCATTTCTGACACACGCTACATCTACGGGCTTAGAGCTGTGACTGGTCCTTCTTCCCTTGACACCGCTTTCACAGCCAAACGCACTCTGCCCATCTGCGCTGCCCTTGCCTCCCAGCACTCCCAACACACATTCTCAGGCTCACTATCACTCTCACTCCCGGCACACACCACCTCCCAAAGTGCAAACCTCCAAGCCATTTCTCCCCTACGATAGGCCTAAGGGCTTAGAGCTGTTGCTGGTCCTCACCTTCCCTTGACACCGCTTTCACAGCCAAACACACTCTGCACATCTGCCTTTGCCTTGCCTCCCAGCATTCCCAAAACACTCTCACTACCGGCACAAACCACCTCCCAAAATGCCAACACCCAAGCGATTTCTGACACACGCTACATCTAAGGGCTTAGAGCTGTTGCTGATCCTCACCTTCCCTTGACACCGCTTTCACAGCCAAACACACTCTGCCCATCTACCCTGGCTTTGCCTCCCAGCACTCCCAACACACATTCTCAGGCTGAATCTCACTCTCACTCCCGGCACAGAGCAGCAACCACAGTGCAAACGTCCAAGCCATTTCTCCCATACGATAGGCCTAAGGGCTTAGAGCTGTTGCTGGTCCTCACCTTCCCTTGACACCGCTTTCACAGCCAAATACACTCTGCCCATCTGCCTTTGCCTTGCCTCCCAGCACTCCCAACACACATTCTCAGGCTCACTCTCACTCTCACTCCCAGCACTGACCACCTCCCAGTGTGCCAACACCCAAGCGATTTCTGACGCACGCTACATCTGAGGGCATAGAACTGTTGCTGGTTCTCACCTTCTCTTGACACCGCTTTCACAGCCAAACACACCCTGGCCATCTGCCCTGGCCTTGCCTCCCAGCACTCCCAATACTCATTCCCTTACTCTCTGGTACAAGTCACTGCACTTTTGCACTTTGGCAGGTGGTCTGCGCCGAGCGTGAGCCTGAGCTTGAGAATGGGTGTTGGGAGTGCTGGGAGGCAAGGGAAGTGCACATCTCCGTTGTGCGTTTCGCTGTGAAGGCGCTGGCTAGGAATGTTAAGGAGGAGCGAGAGCTTCCCGTGCTGGCACCTTTGCGGTGGCAGAAATCGCTGGGTGCTTGCAGTGTCAGAGCAGGGCTCTGCCGATCATGAGAGTGACATGGGTGTTGGCAGTTTACGGAGCTAAGCAAGCGCGGAACGCCACTGCTTGCAATCGGCAGAGCCCTGCTCCCACACTGCAAACGTCCAGCGTTTTTCCCACAGCAAACAGTCAGCACTCAAAGCTCTTGCTGTTCATGAGCTTTCGCTGTGTGTTGTTTCACAGCCAAACACACAGTGGCGCTCTGCGCTTGCTTATTTCCTTACACTGCCAACACTGTCTCACTGTCACCATCAGCAGAGCCCTACTCGACACTGCGAACGTCCAGCGATTTGTCCCAAAGCACAGATGATAGAGAGCACGGAAAGATTTCATTGCTCCTCACCTTCCCGTGCCACTGCTTTCACAGCCAAACACACTCTGGCCACCTGACATGGACTTGCCTCCCAGCATTCCAAGAAAAAACACATTCTCAGGCTCACTCTCAATCTCGGCACAGACCAGCTCCCAAAGTGCAAACCTCCAAGCCATTTCTCCCATACGATAGGCCTAAGGGCTTAGAGCTGTTGCTGCTCCTCACCTTCCCTTGACACCGCTTTCACAGACAAACACACTCTGGCCATCCGCCTTTGCCTTGCCTCCCAGAACTCCCAACACACTCTCACTCCCGGCACACACCACCTCCCAAAGTGCAAACACCCAAGCGATTTCTGCCGCATGCTACATCTAAGGGCTTAGAGCTGTTGCTGGTCCTCACCTTCCCTTGACACCGCTTTCACAGCCAAATACACTCTGCCCATCTGCCTTTCCCTTGCCTCCCAGCACTCCCACAAAACATTCTCAGGCTCACTCTCACTCTCACTCCCGGCACAGACCACCTCCCAAAGTGCAAACGTCCAAGCCATTTCTCCCATACGATAGGCCTAAGGGCTTAGAGCTGTTGCTGGTCCTCACCTTCCCTTCACACTGCTTTCACAGCCAAACACACTCTGGCCATCCGCCTTTGCCTTGCCTCCCAGCACACCCAAAACACACTCTCAGGCTCAATCTCACTCTCACTCCCGGCAGAGACCAGCCAACAAAGTGCCAACACAGAAGCCATTTCTTCCATACAATAGGCCTAAAAGCTTAGAGCGGTTGCTGGTCCTCACCTTCCCTTGACACCGCTTTCACAGACAAACACACTCTGGCCATCTGCCTTTGCCTTCCCTCCCAGCACTCCCAACACACTCTCACTACCGGCACAGAACACCTCCCAAAATGCCAACACCCAAGCGATTTCTGACACACGCTACATCTAAGGGCTTAGAGCTGTTGCTGGTCTTCACCTTCCCTTGACACCGCTTTCACAGCCAAACACACTCTGGCCATCTACCCTGGCTTTGCCTCCCAGCACTCCCAAGACACATTGTCAAGCTCAATCTCACTCTCACTCACGGCACAGACCACCTCCCAAAGTGAAAATACCCAAGGCATTTCTCCCATACGATAGGCCTAAGGGCTTAGAGCTGTTGCTGGTCCTCACCTTCCCTTGACACCGCTTTCACAGCCAAACACACGCTGCCCATCTACGCTGGTTTTGCCTCCCAGCACTCCCAAAACACATTCTCAGGTTGAATCTCACTATCACTGCCGGCACAGACCACTTCCCAAAGAGCAAATACCCAACCGATTTCTGACATACGCTACATCTAAGGGCTTAGAGCTGTTGCTGGTCCTCACCTTCCCTTGACACCGCTTTCACAGACAAACACACTCTGGCCATCTACGCTGGTTTTGCCTCCCAGCACTCCCAAAACACATTCTCAGGTTGAATCTCACTATCACTGCCGGCACAGACCAGTTCCCAAAGAGCAAATACCCAAGCGATTTCTGGCACACGCTACATCTAAGGCCTTAGAGCTGTTGCTGGTCCTCACCTTCCCTTGACACCGCTTTCACAGACAAACACACTCTGGCCATCTGCCTTTGCCTTCCCTCCCAGCACTCCCAACACACTCTCACTACCGGCACAGACCACCTCCCAAAATGCCACCACCAAACCGATTTCTGACACACGCTACATCTAAGGGCTTAGAGCTGTTGCTGGTCCTCACCTTCCCTTGACACCGCTTTCACAGCCAAACGCACTCTGCCCATCTGCACTGCCCTTGCCCCCCAGCACTCCCAACACACATTCTCAGGCACGCTCACGCTCTCACTCTGACTCCCAGCACAGACCACCTCCCAAAGTGAAAATACCCAAGCCATTTCTGACACACGCTACATCTACGGGCTTAGAGCTGTGACTGGTCCTCACCTTCCCTTGACACCGCTTTCACAGCCAAACGCACTCTGCCCATCTGCGCTGCCCTTGCCTCCCAGCACTCCCAACACACATTCTCAGTCTCACTATCACTCCCGGCACAGACCACCTCCCAAAGTGCAAACACCCAAGCGATTTCTGACACACGCTACATCTAAGAGCTTAGAGCTGTTGCTGGTCCTCACCTTCCCTTGACACTGCTTTCACACACAAACACACTCTGCCCATCTGCGCTGCCCTTGCCTCACAGCACTCCCAACACACATTCTCAGGCTCACTCTCACTCCCGGCACAGACCACCTCCCAAAGTGCAAACACCCAAGCGATTTCTGACACACGATACATCTAAGAGCTTAGAGCTGTTGCTGGTCCTCACCTTCCCTTGACACCGCTTTCACAGCCAAGCACACTCTGGCCATCTACCCTGGCTTTGCCTCCCAGCACTCCCAACACACATTCTCAGGCTCACTCTCACTCTGACTCCCAGCACAGACCACCTCCCAAAGTGCAAACCTCCAAGCCATTTCTCCCACACGATAGGCCTAAGGGCTTAGAGCTGTTGCTGGTCCTCACCTTCCCTTGACACCGCTTTCACAGCCAAACACACTCTGCACATCTGCCTTTGCCTTGCCTCCCAGCATTCCCAAAACACTCTCACTACCGGCACAAACCACCTCCCAAAATGCCAACACCCAAGCGATTTCTGACACACGCTACATCTAAGGGCTTAGAGCTGTTGCTGATCCTCACCTTCCCTTGACACCGCTTTCACAGCCAAACACACTCTGCCCATCTACCCTGGCTTTGCCTCCCAGCACTCCCAACACACATTCTCAGGCTGAATCTCACTCTCACTCCCGGCACAGAGCAGCAACCACAGTGCAAACGTCCAAGCCATTTCTCCCATACGATAGGCCTAAGGGCTTAGAGCTGTTGCTGGTCCTCACCTTCCCTTGACACCGCTTTCACAGCCAAATACACTCTGCCCATCTGCCTTTGCCTTGCCTCCCAGCACTCCCAACACACATTCTCAGGCTCACTCTCACTCTCACTCCCAGCACTGACCACCTCCCAGTGTGCCAACACCCAAGCGATTTCTGACGCACGCTACATCTGAGGGCATAGAACTGTTGCTGGTTCTCACCTTCTCTTGACACCGCTTTCACAGCCAAACACACCCTGGCCATCTGCCCTGGCCTTGCCTCCCAGCACTCCCAATACTCATTCCCTTACTCTCTGGTACAAGTCACTGCACTTTTGCACTTTGGCAGGTGGTCTGCGCCGAGCGTGAGCCTGAGCTTGAGAATGGGTGTTGGGAGTGCTGGGAGGCAAGGGAAGTGCACATCTCCGTTGTGCGTTTCGCTGTGAAGGCGCTGGCTAGGAATGTTAAGGAGGAGCGAGAGCTTCCCGTGCTGGCACCTTTGCGGTGGCAGAAATCGCTGGGTGCTTGCAGTGTCAGAGCAGGGCTCTGCCGATCATGAGAGTGACATGGGTGTTGGCAGTTTACGGAGCTAAGCAAGCGCGGAACGCCACTGCTTGCAATCGGCAGAGCCCTGCTCCCACACTGCAAACGTCCAGCGTTTTTCCCACAGCAAACAGTCAGCACTCAAAGCTCTTGCTGTTCATGAGCTTTCGCTGTGTGTTGTTTCACAGCCAAACACACAGTGGCGCTCTGCGCTTGCTTATTTCCTTACACTGCCAACACTGTCTCACTGTCACCATCAGCAGAGCCCTACTCGACACTGCGAACGTCCAGCGATTTGTCCCAAAGCACAGATGATAGAGAGCACGGAAAGATTTCATTGCTCCTCACCTTCCCGTGCCACTGCTTTCACAGCCAAACACACTCTGGCCATCTGACATGGACTTGCCTCCCAGCATTCCAAGAAAAAACACATTCTCAGGCTCACTCTCAATCTCGGCACAGACCAGCTCCCAAAGTGCAAACCTCCAAGCCATTTCTCCCATACGATAGGCCTAAGGGCTTAGAGCTGTTGCTGCTCCTCACCTTCCCTTGACACCGCTTTCACAGACAAACACACTCTGGCCATCCGCCTTTGCCTTGCCTCCCAGAACTCCCAACACACTCTCACTCCCGGCACACACCACCTCCCAAAGTGCAAACACCCAAGCGATTTCTGCCGCATGCTACATCTAAGGGCTTAGAGCTGTTGCTGGTCCTCACCTTCCCTTGACACCGCTTTCACAGCCAAATACACTCTGCCCATCTGCCTTTGCCTTGCCTCCCAGCACTCCCACAAAACATTCTCAGGCTCACTCTCACTCTCACTCCCGGCACAGACCACCTCCCAAAGTGCAAACGTCCAAGCCATTTCTCCCATACGATAGGCCTAAGGGCTTAGAGCTGTTGCTGGTCCTCACCTTCCCTTCACACTGCTTTCACAGCCAAACACACTCTGGCCATCCGCCTTTGCCTTGCCTCCCAGCACACCCAAAACACACTCTCAGGCTCAATCTCACTCTCACTCCCGGCAGAGACCAGCCAACAAAGTGCCAACACAGAAGCCATTTCTTCCATACAATAGGCCTAAAAGCTTAGAGCGGTTGCTGGTCCTCACCTTCCCTTGACACCGCTTTCACAGACAAACACACTCTGGCCATCTGCCTTTGCCTTCCCTCCCAGCACTCCCAACACACTCTCACTACCGGCACAGAACACCTCCCAAAATGCCAACACCCAAGCGATTTCTGACACACGCTACATCTAAGGGCTTAGAGCTGTTGCTGGTCTTCACCTTCCCTTGACACCGCTTTCACAGCCAAACACACTCTGGCCATCTACCCTGGCTTTGCCTCCCAGCACTCCCAAGACACATTGTCAAGCTCAATCTCACTCTCACTCACGGCACAGACCACCTCCCAAAGTGAAAATACCCAAGGCATTTCTCCCATACGATAGGCCTAAGGGCTTAGAGCTGTTGCTGGTCCTCACCTTCCCTTGACACCGCTTTCACAGCCAAACACACGCTGCCCATCTACGCTGGTTTTGCCTCCCAGCACTCCCAAAACACATTCTCAGGTTGAATCTCACTATCACTGCCGGCACAGACCACTTCCCAAAGAGCAAATACCCAACCGATTTCTGACATACGCTACATCTAAGGGCTTAGAGCTGTTGCTGGTCCTCACCTTCCCTTGACACCGCTTTCACAGACAAACACACTCTGGCCATCTACGCTGGTTTTGCCTCCCAGCACTCCCAAAACACATTCTCAGGTTGAATCTCACTATCACTGCCGGCACAGACCAGTTCCCAAAGAGCAAATACCCAAGCGATTTCTGGCACACGCTACATCTAAGGCCTTAGAGCTGTTGCTGGTCCTCACCTTCCCTTGACACCGCTTTCACAGACAAACACACTCTGGCCATCTGCCTTTGCCTTCCCTCCCAGCACTCCCAACACACTCTCACTACCGGCACAGACCACCTCCCAAAATGCCACCACCAAACCGATTTCTGACACACGCTACATCTAAGGGCTTAGAGCTGTTGCTGGTCCTCACCTTCCCTTGACACCGCTTTCACAGCCAAACGCACTCTGCCCATCTGCACTGCCCTTGCCCCCCAGCACTCCCAACACACATTCTCAGGCACGCTCACGCTCTCACTCTGACTCCCAGCACAGACCACCTCCCAAAGTGAAAATACCCAAGCCATTTCTGACACACGCTACATCTACGGGCTTAGAGCTGTGACTGGTCCTCACCTTCCCTTGACACCGCTTTCACAGCCAAACGCACTCTGCCCATCTGCGCTGCCCTTGCCTCCCAGCACTCCCAACACACATTCTCAGTCTCACTATCACTCCCGGCACAGACCACCTCCCAAAGTGCAAACACCCAAGCGATTTCTGACACACGCTACATCTAAGAGCTTAGAGCTGTTGCTGGTCCTCACCTTCCCTTGACACTGCTTTCACACACAAACACACTCTGCCCATCTGCGCTGCCCTTGCCTCACAGCACTCCCAACACACATTCTCAGGCTCACTCTCACTCCCGGCACAGACCACCTCCCAAAGTGCAAACACCCAAGCGATTTCTGACACACGATACATCTAAGAGCTTAGAGCTGTTGCTGGTCCTCACCTTCCCTTGACACCGCTTTCACAGCCAAGCACACTCTGGCCATCTACCCTGGCTTTGCCTCCCAGCACTCCCAACACACATTCTCAGGCTCACTCTCACTCTGACTCCCAGCACAGACCACCTCCCAAAGTGCAAACCTCCAAGCCATTTCTCCCACACGATAGGCCTAAGGGCTTAGAGCTGTTGCTGGTCCTCACCTTCCCTTGACACCGCTTTCACAGCCAAACACACTCTGCACATCTGCCTTTGCCTTGCCTCCCAGCATTCCCAAAACACTCTCACTACCGGCACAAACCACCTCCCAAAATGCCAACACCCAAGCGATTTCTGACACACGCTACATCTAAGGGCTTAGAGCTGTTGCTGATCCTCACCTTCCCTTGACACCGCTTTCACAGCCAAACACACTCTGCCCATCTACCCTGGCTTTGCCTCCCAGCACTCCCAACACACATTCTCAGGCTGAATCTCACTCTCACTCCCGGCACAGAGCAGCAACCACAGTGCAAACGTCCAAGCCATTTCTCCCATACGATAGGCCTAAGGGCTTAGAGCTGTTGCTGGTCCTCACCTTCCCTTGACACCGCTTTCACAGCCAAATACACTCTGCCCATCTGCCTTTGCCTTGCCTCCCAGCACTCCCAACACACATTCTCAGGCTCACTCTCACTCTCACTCCCAGCACTGACCACCTCCCAGTGTGCCAACACCCAAGCGATTTCTGACGCACGCTACATCTGAGGGCATAGAACTGTTGCTGGTTCTCACCTTCTCTTGACACCGCTTTCACAGCCAAACACACCCTGGCCATCTGCCCTGGCCTTGCCTCCCAGCACTCCCAATACTCATTCCCTTACTCTCTGGTACAAGTCACTGCACTTTTGCACTTTGGCAGGTGGTCTGCGCCGAGCGTGAGCCTGAGCTTGAGAATGGGTGTTGGGAGTGCTGGGAGGCAAGGGAAGTGCACATCTCCGTTGTGCGTTTCGCTGTGAAGGCGCTGGCTAGGAATGTTAAGGAGGAGCGAGAGCTTCCCGTGCTGGCACCTTTGCGGTGGCAGAAATCGCTGGGTGCTTGCAGTGTCAGAGCAGGGCTCTGCCGATCATGAGAGTGACATGGGTGTTGGCAGTTTACGGAGCTAAGCAAGCGCGGAACGCCACTGCTTGCAATCGGCAGAGCCCTGCTCCCACACTGCAAACGTCCAGCGTTTTTCCCACAGCAAACAGTCAGCACTCAAAGCTCTTGCTGTTCATGAGCTTTCGCTGTGTGTTGTTTCACAGCCAAACACACAGTGGCGCTCTGCGCTTGCTTATTTCCTTACACTGCCAACACTGTCTCACTGTCACCATCAGCAGAGCCCTACTCGACACTGCGAACGTCCAGCGATTTGTCCCAAAGCACAGATGATAGAGAGCACGGAAAGATTTCATTGCTCCTCACCTTCCCGTGCCACTGCTTTCACAGCCAAACACACTCTGGCCATCTGACATGGACTTGCCTCCCAGCATTCCAAGAAAAAACACATTCTCAGGCTCACTCTCAATCTCGGCACAGACCAGCTCCCAAAGTGCAAACCTCCAAGCCATTTCTCCCATACGATAGGCCTAAGGGCTTAGAGCTGTTGCTGCTCCTCACCTTCCCTTGACACCGCTTTCACAGCCAAACACACTCTGGCCATCCGCCTTTGCCTTGCCTCCCAGAACTCCCAACACACTCTCACTCCCGGCACACACCACCTCCCAAAGTGCAAACACCCAAGCGATTTCTGCCGCATGCTACATCTAAGGGCTTAGAGCTGTTGCTGGTCCTCACCTTCCCTTGACACCGCTTTCACAGCCAAATACACTCTGCCCATCTGCCTTTGCCTTGCCTCCCAGCACTCCCACAAAACATTCTCAGGCTCACTCTCACTCTCACTCCCGGCACAGACCACATCCCAAAGTGCAAACGTCCAAGCCATTTCTCCCATACGATAGGCCTAAGGGCTTAGAGCTGTTGCTGGTCCTCACCTTCCCTTCACACTGCTTTCACAGCCAAACACACTCTGGCCATCCGCCTTTGCCTTGCCTCCCAGCACACCCAAAACACACTCTCAGGCTCAATCTCACTCTCACTCCCGGCAGAGACCAGCCAACAAAGTGCCAACACAGAAGCCATTTCTTCCATACAATAGGCCTAAAAGCTTAGAGCGGTTGCTGGTCCTCACCTTCCCTTGACACCGCTTTCACAGACAAACACACTCTGGCCATCTGCCTTTGCCTTCCCTCCCAGCACTCCCAACACACTCTCACTACCGGCACAGACCACCTCCCAAAATGCCAACACCCAAGCGATTTCTGACACACGCTACATCTAAGGGCTTAGAGCTGTTGCTGGTCTTCACCTTCCCTTGACACCGCTTTCACAGCCAAACACACTCTGGCCATCTACCCTGGCTTTGCCTCCCAGCACTCCCAAGACACATTGTCAAGCTCAATCTCACTCTCACTCACGGCACAGACCACCTCCCAAAGTGAAAATACCCAAGGCATTTCTCCCATACGATAGGCCTAAGGGCTTAGAGCTGTTGCTGGTCCTCACCTTCCCTTGACACCGCTTTCACAGCCAAACACACGCTGCCCATCTACGCTGGTTTTGCCTCCCAGCACTCCCAAAACACATTCTCAGGTTGAATCTCACTATCACTGCCGGCACAGACCACTTCCCAAAGAGCAAATACCCAACCGATTTCTGACATACGCTACATCTAAGGGCTTAGAGCTGTTGCTGGTCCTCACCTTCCCTTGACACCGCTTTCACAGACAAACACACTCTGGCCATCTACGCTGGTTTTGCCTCCCAGCACTCCCAAAACACATTCTCAGGTTGAATCTCACTATCACGGCCGGCACAGACCACTTCCCAAAGAGCAAATACCCAAGCGATTTCTGGCACACGCTACATCTAAGGCCTTAGAGCTGTTGCTGGTCCTCACCTTCCCTTGACACCGCTTTCACAGACAAACACACTCTGGCCATCTGCCTTTGCCTTCCCTCCCAGCACTCCCAACACACTCTCACTACCGGCACAGACCACCTCCCAAAATGCCACCACCAAACCGATTTCTGACACACGCTACATCTAAGGGCTTAGAGCTGTTGCTGGTCCTCACCTTCCCTTGACACCGCTTTCACAGCCAAACGCACTCTGCCCATCTGCACTGCCCTTGCCTCCCAGCACTCCCAACACACATTCTCAGGCACGCTCACGCTCTCACTCTGACTCCCAGCACAGACCACCTCCCAAAGTGAAAATACCCAAGCCATTTCTGACACACGCTACATCTACGGGCTTAGAGCTGTGACTGGTCCTCACCTTCCCTTGACACCGCTTTCACAGCCAAACGCACTCTGCCCATCTGCGCTGCCCTTGCCTCCCAGCACTCCCAACACACATTCTCAGTCTCACTATCACTCTCACTCCCGGCACACACCACCTCCCAAAGTGCAAACGTCCAAGCCATTTCTCCCCTACGATAGGCCTAAGGGCTTAGAGCTGTTGCTGGTCCTCACCTTCCCTTGACACTGCTTTCACACACAAACACACTCTGCCCATCTGCGCTGCCCTTGCCTCACAGCACTCCCAACACACATTCTCAGGCTCACTCTCACTCTCACTCCCGGCACAGACCACCTCCCAAAGTGCAAACACCCAAGCGATTTCTGACACACGATACATCTAAGAGCTTAGAGCTGTTGCTGGTCCTCACCTTCCCTTGACACCGCTTTCACAGCCAAGCACACTCTGGCCATCTACCCTGGCTTTGCCTCCCAGCACTCCCAACACACATTCTCAGGCTCACTCTCACTCTCACTCCCAGCACAGACCACCTCCCAAAGTGCAAACCTCCAAGCCATTTCTCCCACACGATAGGCCTAAGTGCTTAGAGCTGTTGCTGGTCCTCACCTTCCCTTGACACCGCTTTCACAGCCAAACACACTCTGCACATCTGCCTTTGCCTTGCCTCCCAGCATTCCCAAAACACTCTCACTACCGGCACAAACCACCTCCCAAAATGCCAACACCCAAGCGATTTCTGACACACGCTACATCTAAGGGCTTAGAGCTGTTGCTGATCCTCACCTTCCCTTGACACCGCTTTCACAGCCAAACACACTCTGCCCATCTACCCTGGCTTTGCCTCCCAGCACTCCCAACACACATTCTCAGGCTGAATCTCACTCTCACTCCCGGCACAGAGCAGCAACCACAGTGCAAACGTCCAAGCCATTTCTCCCATACGATAGGCCTAAGGGCTTAGAGCTGTTGCTGGTCCTCACCTTCCCTTGACACCGCTTTCACAGCCAAATACACTCTGCCCATCTGCCTTTGCCTTGCCTCCCAGCACTCCCAACACACATTCTCAGGCTCACTCTCACTCTCACTCCCAGCACTGACCACCTCCCAGTGTGCCAACACCCAAGCGATTTCTGACGCACGCTACATCTGAGGGCATAGAACTGTTGCTGGTTCTCACCTTCTCTTGACACCGCTTTCACAGCCAAACACACCCTGGCCATCTGCCCTGGCCTTGCCTCCCAGCACTCCCAATACTCATTCCCTTACTCTCTGGTACAAGTCACTGCACTTTTGCACTTTGGCAGGTGGTCTGCGCCGAGCGTGAGCCTGAGCTTGAGAATGGGTGTTGGGAGTGCTGGGAGGCAAGGGAAGTGCACATCTCCGTTGTGCGTTTCGCTGTGAAGGCGCTGGCTAGGAATGTTAAGGAGGAGCGAGAGCTTCCCGTGCTGGCACCTTTGCGGTGGCAGAAATCGCTGGGTGCTTGCAGTGTCAGAGCAGGGCTCTGCCGATCATGAGAGTGACATGGGTGTTGGCAGTTTACGGAGCTAAGCAAGCGCGGAACGCCACTGCTTGCAATCGGCAGAGCCCTGCTCCCACACTGCAAACGTCCAGCGTTTTTCCCACAGCAAACAGTCAGCACTCAAAGCTCTTGCTGTTCATGAGCTTTCGCTGTGTGTTGTTTCACAGCCAAACACACAGTGGCGCTCTGCGCTTGCTTATTTCCTTACACTGCCAACACTGTCTCACTGTCACCATCAGCAGAGCCCTACTCGACACTGCGAACGTCCAGCGATTTGTCCCAAAGCACAGATGATAGAGAGCACGGAAAGATTTCATTGCTCCTCACCTTCCCGTGCCACTGCTTTCACAGCCAAACACACTCTGGCCATCTGACATGGACTTGCCTCCCAGCATTCCAAGAAAAAACACATTCTCAGGCTCACTCTCAATCTCGGCACAGACCAGCTCCCAAAGTGCAAACCTCCACGCCATTTCTCCCATACGATAGGCCTAAGGGCTTAGAGCTGTTGCTGCTCCTCACCTTCCCTTGACACCGCTTTCACAGCCAAACACACTCTGGCCATCCGCCTTTGCCTTGCCTCCCAGCACTCCCAACACACTCTCACTCCCGGCACACACCACCTCCCAAAGTGCAAACACCCAAGCGATTTCTGCCGCATGCTACATCTAAGGGCTTAGAGCTGTTGCTGGTCCTCACCTTCCCTTCACACTGCTTTCACAGCCAAACACACTCTGGCCATCCGCCTTTGCCTTGCCTCCCAGCACACCCAAAACACATTCTCAGGCTCAATCTCACTCTCACTCCCGGCAGAGACCAGCCAACAAAGTGCCAACACAGAAGCCATTTCTTCCATACAATAGGCCTAAAAGCTTAGAGCGGTTGCTGGTCCTCACCTTCCCTTGACACCGCTTTCACAGACAAACACACTCTGGCCATCTGCCTTTGCCTTCCCTCCCAGCACTCCCAACACACTCTCACTACCGGCACAGACCACCTCCCAAAATGCCAACACCCAAGCGATTTCTGACACACGCTACATCTAAGGGCTTAGAGCTGTTGCTGGTCTTCACCTTCCCTTGACACCGCTTTCACAGCCAAACACACTCTCCCCATCTACCCTGGCTTTGCCTCCCAGCACTCCCAACACACATTGTCAGGCTCAATCTCACTCTCACTCACGGCACAGACCACCTCCCAAAGTGAAAATACCCAAGGCATTTCTCCCATACGATAGGCCTAAGGGCTTAGAGCTGTTGCTGGTCCTCACCTTCCCTTGACACCGCTTTCACAGCCAAACACACGCTGCCCATCTACCCTGGCTTTGCCTCCCAGCACTCCCAACACACATTCTCAGGTTGAATCTCATTCTCACTCCCGGCACAGACCACTTCCCAAAGAGCAAATACCCAACCGATTTCTGACACACGCTACATCTAAGGGCTTAGAGCTGTTGCTGGTCTTCACCTTCCCTTGACACCGCTTTCACAGCCAAACACACTCTGGCCATCTACACTGGTTTTGCCTCCCAGCACTCCCAAAACACATTCTCAGGTTGAATCTCACTATCACTGCCGGCACAGACCACTTCCCAAAGAGCAAATACCCAACCGATTTCTGACATACGCTACATCTAAGGGCTTAGAGCTGTTGCTGGTCCTCACCTTCCCTTGACACCGCTTTCACAGACAAACACACTCTGGCCATCTACGCTGGTTTTGCCTCCCAGCACTCCCAAAACACATTCTCAGGTTGAATCTCACTATCACTGCCGGCACAGACCACTATCCAAAGAGCAAATACCCAAGCAATTTCTGACACACGCTACATCTAAGGCCTTAGAGCTGTTGCTGCTCCTCACCTTCCCTTGACACCACTTCACAGACAAACACACTCTGCCCATCTGCCTTTGCCTTGCCTCCCAGCACTCCCAACACACTCTCACTACCGGCACAGACCACCTCCCAAAATGCCACCACCAAACCGATTTCTGACACACGCTCCATCTAAGGGCTTAGAGCTGTTGCTGGTCCTCACCTTCCCTTGACACCGCTTTCACAGCCAAACGCACTCTGCCCATCTGCGCTGCCCTTGCCTCCCAGCACTCCCAACACACATTCTCAGGCTCACTATCACTCTCACTCCCGGCACACACCACCTCCCAAAGTGCAAACGTCCAAGCCATTTCTCCCCTACGATAGGCCTAAGGGCTTAGAGCTGTTGCTGGTCCTCACCTTCCCTTGACACTGCTTTCACAGACAAACACACTCTGGCCATCTGCGCTGCCCTTGCCTCACAGCACTCCCAACACACATTCTCAGGCTCACTCTCACTCTCACTCCCGGCACAGACCACCTCCCAAAGTGCAAACACCCAAGCGATTTCTGACACACGCTACATCTAAGAGCTTAGAGCTGTTGCTGGTCCTCACCTTCCCTTGACACCGCTTTCACAGCCAAGCACACTCTGGCCATCTACCCTGGCTTTGCCTCCCAGCACTCCCAACACACATTCTCAGGCTCACTCTCACTCTCACTCCCAGCACAGACCACCTCCCAAAGTGCAAACCTCCAAGCCATTTCTCCCACACGATAGGCCTAAGTGCTTAGAGCTGTTGCTGGTCCTCACCTTCCCTTGACACCGCTTTCACAGCCAAACACACTCTGCCCATCTGCCTTTGCCTTGCCTCCCAGCACTCCCAACACACATTCTCAGGCTCACTCTCACTCTCACTCCCAGCACTGACCACCTCCCAGTGTGCCAACACCCAAGCGATTTCTGACGCACGCTACATCTGAGGGCATAGAACTGTTGCTGGTTCTCACCTTCTCTTGACACCGCTTTCACAGCCAAACACACCCTGGCCATCTGCCCTGGCCTTGCCTCCCAGCACTCCCAATACTCATTCCCTTACTCTCTGGTACAAGTCACTGCACTTTTGCACTTTGGCAGGTGGTCTGCGCCGAGCGTGAGCCTGAGCTTGAGAATGGGTGTTGGGAGTGCTGGGAGGCAAGGGAAGTGCACATCTCCGTTGTGCGTTTCGCTGTGAAGGCGCTGGCTAGGAATGTTAAGGAGGAGCGAGAGCTTCCCGTGCTGGCACCTTTGCGGTGGCAGAAATCGCTGGGTGCTTGCAGTGTCAGAGCAGGGCTCTGCCGATCATGAGAGTGACATGGGTGTTGGCAGTTTACGGAGCTAAGCAAGCGCGGAACGCCACTGCTTGCAATCGGCAGAGCCCTGCTCCCACACTGCAAACGTCCAGCGTTTTTCCCACAGCAAACAGTCAGCACTCAAAGCTCTTGCTGTTCATGAGCTTTCGCTGTGTGTTGTTTCACAGCCAAACACACAGTGGCGCTCTGCGCTTGCTTATTTCCTTACACTGCCAACACTGTCTCACTGTCACCATCAGCAGAGCCCTACTCGACACTGCGAACGTCCAGCGATTTGTCCCAAAGCACAGATGATAGAGAGCACGGAAAGATTTCATTGCTCCTCACCTTCCCGTGCCACTGCTTTCACAGCCAAACACACTCTGGCCATCTGACATGGACTTGCCTCCCAGCATTCCAAGAAAAAACACATTCTCAGGCTCACTCTCAATCTCGGCACAGACCAGCTCCCAAAGTGCAAACCTCCAAGCCATTTCTCCCATACGATAGGCCTAAGGGCTTAGAGCTGTTGCTGCTCCTCACCTTCCCTTGACACCGCTTTCACAGCCAAACACACTCTGGCCATCCGCCTTTGCCTTGCCTCCCAGAACTCCCAACACACTCTCACTCCCGGCACACACCACCTCCCAAAGTGCAAACACCCAAGCGATTTCTGCCGCATGCTACATCTAAGGGCTTAGAGCTGTTGCTGGTCCTCACCTTCCCTTGACACCGCTTTCACAGCCAAATACACTCTGCCCATCTGCCTTTGCCTTGCCTCCCAGCACTCCCACAAAACATTCTCAGGCTCACTCTCACTCTCACTCCCAGCACAGACCACCTCCCAAAGTGCAAACGTCCAAGCCATTTCTCCCATACGATAGGCCTAAGGGCTTAGAGCTGTTGCTGGTCCTCACCTTCCCTTCACACTGCTTTCACAGCCAAACACACTCTGGCCATCCGCCTTTGCCTTGCCTCCCAGCACACCCAAAACACACTCTCAGGCTCAATCTCACTCTCACTCCCGGCAGAGACCAGCCAACAAAGTGCCAACACAGAAGCCATTTCTTCCATACAATAGGCCTAAAAGCTTAGAGCGGTTGCTGGTCCTCACCTTCCCTTGACACCGCTTTCACAGACAAACACACTCTGGCCATCTGCCTTTGCCTTCCCTCCCAGCACTCCCAACACACTCTCACTACCGGCACAGAACACCTCCCAAAATGCCAACACCCAAGCGATTTCTGACACACGCTACATCTAAGGGCTTAGAGCTGTTGCTGGTCTTCACCTTCCCTTGACACCGCTTTCACAGCCAAACACACTCTGGCCATCTACCCTGGCTTTGCCTCCCAGCACTCCCAAGACACATTGTCAAGCTCAATCTCACTCTCACTCACGGCACAGACCACCTCCCAAAGTGAAAATACCCAAGGCATTTCTCCCATACGATAGGCCTAAGGGCTTAGAGCTGTTGCTGGTCCTCACCTTCCCTTGACACCGCTTTCACAGCCAAACACACGCTGCCCATCTACGCTGGTTTTGCCTCCCAGCACTCCCAAAACACATTCTCAGGTTGAATCTCACTATCACTGCCGGCACAGACCACTTCCCAAAGAGCAAATACCCAACCGATTTCTGACATACGCTACATCTAAGGGCTTAGAGCTGTTGCTGGTCCTCACCTTCCCTTGACACCGCTTTCACAGACAAACACACTCTGGCCATCTACGCTGGTTTTGCCTCCCAGCACTCCCAAAACACATTCTCAGGTTGAATCTCACTATCACTGCCGGCACAGACCAGTTCCCAAAGAGCAAATACCCAAGCGATTTCTGGCACACGCTACATCTAAGGCCTTAGAGCTGTTGCTGGTCCTCACCTTCCCTTGACACCGCTTTCACAGACAAACACACTCTGGCCATCTGCCTTTGCCTTCCCTCCCAGCACTCCCAACACACTCTCACTACCGGCACAGACCACCTCCCAAAATGCCACCACCAAACCGATTTCTGACACACGCTACATCTAAGGGCTTAGAGCTGTTGCTGGTCCTCACCTTCCCTTGACACCGCTTTCACAGCCAAACGCACTCTGCCCATCTGCACTGCCCTTGCCCCCCAGCACTCCCAACACACATTCTCAGGCACGCTCACGCTCTCACTCTGACTCCCAGCACAGACCACCTCCCAAAGTGAAAATACCCAAGCCATTTCTGACACACGCTACATCTACGGGCTTAGAGCTGTGACTGGTCCTCACCTTCCCTTGACACCGCTTTCACAGCCAAACGCACTCTGCCCATCTGCGCTGCCCTTGCCTCCCAGCACTCCCAACACACATTCTCAGTCTCACTATCACTCTCACTCCCGGCACACACCACCTCCCAAAGTGCAAACGTCCAAGCCATTTCTCCCCTACGATATGCCTAAGGGCTTAGAGCTGTTGCTGGTCCTCACCTTCCCTTGACACTGCTTTCACAGACAAACACACTCTGGCCATCTGCGCTGCCCTTGCCTCACAGCACTCCCAACAAACATTTTCAGGCTCACTCTCACTCTCACTCCCGGCACAGACCACCTCCCAAAGTGCAAACAGCCAAGCGATTTCTGACACACGCTACATCTAAGAGCTTAGAGCTGTTGCTGGTCCTCACCTTCCCTTGACACCGCTTTCACAGCCAAGCACACTCTGGCCATCTACCCTGGCTTTGCCTCCCAGCACTCCCAACACACATTCTCAGGCTCACTCTCACTCTCACTCCCAGCACAGACCACCTCCCAAAGTGCAAACCTCCAAGCCATTTCTCCCATACGATAGGCCTAAGGGCTTAGAGCTGTTGCTGGTCTTCACCTTCCCTTGACACCGCTTTCACAGCCAAGCACACTCTGCCCATCTACCCTGGTTTTGCCTCCCAGCAATCCCAACACACATTCTCAGGCTCAAACTCACTCTCACTCCCGGCACACAACACCTCCCAAAGTGCAAACGTCCAAGCATTTTCTGCCGCATGCTACATCTAAGGGCTTAGAGCTGTTGCTGGCCCTCACCTTCCCTTGACACCGCTTTCACAGCCAAACACACTCTGCCCATCTGCCTTTGCCTCAACTCCCAGCACTCCCAACACACTTTCTCAGGCTCACTCTCACTCTCACTCCCGGCACAGACCACCTCCCAAAGTGCAAACCTCCAAGCCATTTCTCCCACACGATAGGCCTAAGTGCTTAGAGCTGTTGCTGGTCCTCACCTTCCCTTGACACCGCTTTCACAGCCAAACACACTCTGCCCATCTGCCTTTGCCTTGCCTCCCAGCACTCCCAAAACTCTCTCACTACCGGCGCAGACCACCTCCCAAAGTGCAAACAGCCAAGCGATATCTGACAAACGCTAAATCTAAGGGCTTAGAGCTGTTGCTGGTCCTCACCTTCCCTTGACACCGCTTTCACAGCCAAACGCACTCTGCCCATCTACCCTGGCTTTGCCTCCCAGCACTCCCAACACACATTCTCAGGTTGAATCTCACTCTCACTCCCGGCACAGACCACCTCCCAAAGTCCAAACGTCCAAGCCATTTCTCCCATACGATAGGCCTAAGGGCTTAGAGCTGTTGCTGGTCCTCACCTTCCCTTGACACCGCTTTCACAGCCAAACACACTCTGGCCATCCGCCTTTGCCTTGCCTCCCAGCACTCCCAACACACATTCTCAGGTTGAATCTCACTCTCACTTCCGGCACAGACGACCTCCCACAGTGCAAACATCTAAGCCATTTCTCCCACACGATAAGCCTAAGGGCTTAGAGCTGTTGCTGGTCCTCACCTTCCCTTGACACCGCTTCACAGACAAACACACTCTGGCCATCTGCGCTACCCTTGCCTCCCAGCACTCCCAACACACGTTCTCAAGCACACTCACGCTCTCACTCTCACTCCCAGCACAGACCACCTCCCAAAGTCAAAACACCCAACCGATTTCTGACACACGCTACATCTAAGGGCTTAGAGCTGTGGCTGGTCCTCACCTTCCCTTGACACCGCTTTCACAGCCAAACACACTCTGGCCATCTACGCTGGTTTTGCCTCCCAGCACTCCCAAAACACATTCTCAGGTTGAATCTCACTATCACTGCCGGCACAGACCAGTTCCCAAAGAGCAAATACCCAAGCGATTTCTGGCACACGCTACATCTAAGGCCTTAGAGCTGTTGCTGGTCCTCACCTTCCCTTGACACCGCTTTCACAGCCAAACACACTCTGGCCATCTGCCTTTGCCTTCCCTCCCAGCACTCCCAACACACTCTCACTACCGGCACAGACCACCTCCCAAAATGCCAACACCCAAGCGATTTCTGACACACGCTACATCTAAGGGCTTAGAGCTGTTGCTGGTCCTCACCTTCCCTTGACACCGCTTTCACAGCCAAACGCACTCTGCCCATCTGCACTGCCCTTGCCTCCCAGCACTCCCAACACACATTGTCAGGCTCAATCTCACTCTCACTCACGGCACAGACCACCTCCCAAAGTGAAAATACCCAAGGCATTTCTCCCATACGATAGGCCTAAGGGCTTAGAGCTGTTGCTGGTCCTCACCTTCCCTTGACACCGCTTTCACAGCCAAACACACGCTGCCCATCTACCCTGGCTTTGCCTCCCAGCACTCCCAACACACATTCTCAGGTTGAATCTCATTCTCACTCCCGGCACAGACCACCTCCCAAAGTGAATATACCCAAGCGATTTCTGACACACGCTACATCTAAGGCCTTAGAGCTGTTGCTGGTCCTCACCTTCCCTTGACACCGCTTTCACAGCCAAACGCACTCTGCCCATCTGCACTGCCCTTGCCTCCCAGCACTCCCAACACACATTCTCAGGCACGCTCACGCTCTCAGTCTGACTCCCAGCACAGACCACCTCCCAAAGTGAAAATACCCAAGCCATTTCTGACACACGCTACATCTACGGGCTTAGAGCTGTGACTGGTCCTCACCTTCCCTTGACACCGCTTTCACAGCCAAACGCACTCTGCCCATCTGCGCTGCCCTTGCCTCCCAGCACTCCCAACACACATTCTCAGTCTCACTATCACTCTCACTCCCGGCACAGACCACCTCCCAAAGTGCAAACGTCCAAGCCATTTCTCCCCTATGATAGGCCTAAGGGCTTAGAGCTGTTGCTGGTCCTCACCTTCCCTTGACACTGCTTTCACAGACAAACACACTCTGCCCATCTGCGCTGCCCTTGCCTCAGAGCACTCCCAACACACATTTTCAGGCTCACTCTCACTCTCACTCCCGGCACAGACCACCTCCCAAAGTGCAAACACCCAAGCGATTTCTGACACACGCTACATCTAAGAGCTTAGAGCTGTTGCTGGTCCTCACCTTCCCTTGACACCGCTTTCACAGCCAAGCACACTCTGGCCATCTACCCTGGCTTTGCCTCCCAGCACTCCCAACACACATTCTCAGGCTCAAACTCACTCTCACTCCCGGCACACAACACCTCCCAAAGTGCAAACGTCCAAGCATTTTCTGCCGCATGCTACATCTAAGGGCTTAGAGCTGTTGCTGGCCCTCACCTTCCCTTGACACCGCTTTCACAGCCAAACACACTCTGCCCATCTGCCTTTGCCTCAACTCCCAGCACTCCCAACACACTTTCTCAGGCTCACTCTCACTCTCACTCCCGGCACAGACCACCTCCCAAAGTGCAAACCTCCAAGCCATTTCTCCCACACGATAGGCCTAAGTGCTTAGAGCTGTTGCTGGTCCTCACCTTCCCTTGACACCGCTTTCACAGCCAAACACACTCTGCCCATCTGCCTTTGCCTTGCCTCCCAGCACTCCCAAAACTCTCTCACTACCGGCGCAGACCACCTCCCAAAGTGCAAACACCCAAGCGATATCTGACAAACGCTAAATCTAAGGGCTTAGAGCTGTTGCTGGTCCTCACCTTCCCTTGACACCGCTTTCACAGCCAAACGCACTCTGCCCATCTACCCTGGCTTTGCCTCCCAGCACTCCCAAAACACATTCTCAGGTTGAATCTCACTCTCACTCCCGGCACAGACCACCTCCCAAAGTGCAAACGTCCAAGCCATTTCTCCCATACGATAGGCCTAAGGGCTTAGAGCTGTTGCTGGTCCTCACCTTCCCTTGACACCGCTTTCACAGCCAAACACACTCTGGCCATCCGCCTTTGCCTTGCCTCCCAGCACTCCCAACACACATTCTCAGGTTGAATCTCACTCTCACTTCCGGCACAGACCACCTCCCACAGTGCAAACATCTAAGCCATTTCTCCCACAAGATAAGCCTAAGGGCTTAGAGCTGTTGCTGGTCCTCACCTTCCCTTGACACCGCTTTCACAGCCAAACACACTCTGGCCATCTGCGCTGCCCTTGCCTCCCAGCACTCCCAACACACGTTCTCACGCACACTCACGCTCTCACTCTCACTCCCAGCACAGACCACCTCCCAAAGTCAAAACACCCAAGCGATTTCTGCCACATGCTACATCTAAGGGCTTAGAGCTGTTGCTGGTCCTCACCTTCCCTTGACACGCTTTCACAGCCAAACACACTCTGGCCATCAGCGCTGCCCTTGCCTCCCAGCACTCCCAACACACATTCTCAAGTTCAATCTCTCTCTCACTCCCGGCACAGACCACCTCCCAAAGTCAAAACACCCAACCGATTTCTGACATACGCTACATCTAAGGGCTTAGAGCTGTGGCTGGTCCTCACCTTCCCTTGACACCGCTTTCACAGACAAACACACTCTGGCCATCTACGCTGGTTTTGCCTCCCAGCACTCCCAAAACACATTCTCAGGTGGAATCTCACTATCACTGCGGGCACAGACCACTATCCAAAGGGCAAATACCCAAGCGATTTCTGACACACGCTACATCTAAGGGCTTAGAGCTGTTGCTGGTCCTCACCTTCCCTTGACACCGCTTTCACAGACAAACACACTCTGGCCATCTGCCTTTGCCTTCCCTCCCAGCACTCCCAACACACTCTCACTACCGGCACAGACCACCTCCCAAAATGCCAACACCCAAGCGATTTCTGACACACGCTACATCTAAGGGCTTAGAGCTGTTGCTGGTCTTCACCTTCCCTTGACACCGCTTTCACAGCCAAACATACTCTCCCCATCTACCCTGGCTTTGCCTCCCAGCACTCCCAACACACATTCTCAGGCTCACTCTCACTCTCACTCCCAGCACAGACCACCTCCCAAAGTGAAAATACCCAAGGCATTTCTCCCATACGATAGGCCTAAGGGCTTAGAGCTGTTGCTGGTCCTCACCTTCCCTTGACACCGCTTTCACAGCCAAACACACTCTGCCCATCTACCCTGGCTTTGCATCCCAGCACTCCCAACACACATTCTCAGGTTGAATCTCATTCTCACTCCCGGCACAGACCACCTCCCAAAGTGAATATAACCAAGCGATTTCTGACACACGCTACATCTAAGGGCTTAGAGCTGTTGCTGGTCTTCACCTTCCCTTGACACCGCTTTCACAGCCAAACACACTCTGGCCATCTACGCTGGTTTTGCCTCCCAGCACTCCCAAAACACATTCTCAGGTTGAATCTCACTATCACTGCCGGGACAGACCACTTCCCAAAGAGCAAATACCCAAGCGATTTCTGACACACACTACATCTAAGGCCTTAGAGCTGTTGCTGGTCCTCACCTTCCCTTGACACCGCTTTCACAGACAAACACACTCTGGCCATCTACGCTGGTTTTGCCTCCCAGCACTCCCAAAACACATTCTCAGGTGGAATCTCACTATCACTGCCGGCACAGACCACTATCCAAAGGGCAAATACCCAAGCGATTTCTGACACACACTACATCTAAGGCCTTAGAGCTGTTGCTGGTCCTCACCTTCCCTTGACACCGCTTTCACAGACAAACACACTCTGCCCATCTGCCTTTGCCTTCCCTCCCAGCACTCCCAACACACTCTCACTACCGGCACAGACCACCTCCCAAAATACCACCACCAAACTGATTTCTGACACACGCTACATCTAAGGGCTTAGAGCTGTTGCTGGTCCTCACCTTCCCTTGACACCGCTTTCACAGCCAAACGCACTCTGCCCATCTGCACTGCCCTTGCCTCCCAGCACTCCCAACACACATTCTCAGGCACGCTCACGCTCTCAGTCTGACTCCCAGCACAGACCACCTCCCAAAGTGAAAATACCCAAGCCATTTCTGACACACGCTACATCTACGGGCTTAGAGCTGTGACTGGTCCTCACCTTCCCTTGACACCGCTTTCACAGCCAAACGCACTCTGCCCATCTGCGCTGCCCTTGCCTCCCAGCACTCCCAACACACATTCTCAGTCTCACTATCACTCTCACTCCCGGCACACACCACCTCCCAAAGTGCAAACGTCCAAGCCATTTCTCCCCTACGATAGGCCTAAGGGCTTAGAGCTGTTGCTGGTCCTCACCTTCCCTTGACACTGCTTTCACAGACAAACACACTCCGGCCATCTGCGCTGCCCTTGCCTCAGAGCACTCCCAACACACATTTTCAGGCTCACTCTCACTCTCACTCCCGGCACAGACCACCTCCCAAAGTGCAAACACCCAAGCGATTTCTGACACACGCTACATCTAAGAGCTTAGAGCTGTTGCTGGTCCTCACCTTCCCTTGACACCGCTTTCACAGCCAAGCACACTCTAGCCATCTACCCTGGCTTTGCCTCCCAGCACTCCCAACACACATTCTCAGGCTCAATCTCACTCTCACTCCCAGCACACAACACCTCCCAAAGTGCAAACGTCCAAGCATTTTCTGCCGCATGCTACATCTAAGGGCTTAGAGCTGTTGCTGGCCCTCACCTTCCCTTGACACCGCTTTCACAGCCAAACACACTCTGCCCATCTGCCTTTGCCTCAACTCCCAGGACTCCCAACACACTTTCTCAGGCTCACTCTCACTCTCACTCCCGGCACAGACCACCTCCCAAAGTGCAAACCTCCAAGCCATTTCTCCCACACGATAGGCCTAAGTGCTTAGAGCTGTTGCTGGTCCTCACCTTCCCTTGACACCGCTTTCACAGCCAAACACACTCTGCCCATCTGCCTTTGCCTTGCCTCCCAGCACTCCCAAAACACTCTCACTACCGGCACAGACCACCTCCCAAAGTGCAAACCCCCAAGCGATATCTGACAAACGCTAAATCTAAGGGCTTAGAGCTGTTGCTGGTCCTCACCTTCCCTTGACACCGCTTTCACAGCCAAACGCACTCTGCCCATCTACCCTGGCTTTGCCTCCCAGCACTCCCAACACACATTCTCAGGTTGAATCTCACTCTCACTCCCGGCACAGACCACCTCCCAAAGTGCAAACGTCCAAGCCATTTCTCCCATACGATAGGCCTAAGGGCTTAGAGCTGTTGCTGGTCCTCACCTTCCCTTGACACCGCTTTCACAGACAAACACACTCTGGCCATCCGCCTTTGCCTTGCCTCCCAGCACTCCCAACACACATTCTCAGGTTGAATCTCACTCTCACTTCCGGCACAGACCACCTCCCACAGTGCAAACATCTAAGCCATTTCTCCCACACGATAAGCCTAAGGGCTTAGAGCTGTTGCTGGTCCTCACCTTCCCTTGACACCGCTTTCACAGCCAAACACACTCTGGCCATCTGCGCTGCCCTTGCCTCCCAGCACTCCCAACACACGTTCTCAAGCACACTCACGCTCTCACTCTCACTCCCAGCACAGACCACTTCCCAAAGTCAAAACACCCAACCGATTTCTGACATAAGCTACATCTAAGGGCTTAGAGCTGTGGCTGGTCCTCACCTTCCCTTGACACCGCTTTCACAGCCAAACACACTCTGGCCATCTACGCTGGTTTTGCCTCCCAGCACTCCCAAAACACATTCTCAGGTTGAATCTCACTATCACGGCCGGCACAGACCACTTCCCAAAGAGCAAATACCCAAGCGATTTCTGACACACGCTACATCTAAGGCCTTAGAGCTGTTGCTGGTCCTCACCTTCCCTTGACACCGCTTTCACAGCCAAACACACTCTGGCCATCTGCCTTTGCCTTCCCTCCCAGCACTCCCAACACACTCTCACTACCGGCACAGACCACCTCCCAAAATGCCAACACCCAAGCGATTTCTGACACACGCTACATCTAAGGGCTTAGAGCTGTTGCTGGTCCTCACCTTCCCTTGACACCGCTTTCACAGCCAAACACACTCTCCCCATCTACCCTGGCTTTGCCTCCCAGCACTCCGAACACACATTGTCAGGCTCAATCTCACTCTCACTCACGGCACAGACCACCTCCCAAAGTGAAAATACCCAAGGCATTTCTCCCATACGATAGGCCTAAGGGCTTAGAGCTGTTGCTGGTCCTCACCTTCCCTTGACACCGCTTTCACAGCCAAACACACTCTGCCCATCTACCCTGGCTTTGCCTCCCAGCACTCCCAACACACATTCTCAGGTTGAATCTCATTCTCACTCCCGGCACAGACCACCTCCCAAAGTGCAAACACCCAAGCGATTTCTAACACACGCTACATCTAAGGGCTTAGAGCTGTTGCTGGTCCTCACCTTCCCTTGACACCGCTTTCACAGCCAAACGCACTCTGCCCATCTGCACTGCCCTTGCCTCCCAGCACTCCCAACACACATTCTCAGGCACGCTCACGCTCTCACTCTGACTCCCAGCACAGACCACCTCCCAAAGTGAAAATACCCAAGCCATTTCTGACACACGCTACATCTACGGGCTTAGAGCTGTGACTGGTCCTCACCTTCCCTTGACACCGCTTTCACAGCCAAACGCACTCTGCCCATCTGCGCTGCCCTTGCCTCCCAGCACTCCCAACACACATTCTCAGTCTCACTATCACTCTCACTCCCGGCACACACCACCTCCCAAAGTGCAAACGTCCAAGCCATTTCTCCCCTACGATAGGCCTAAGGGCTTAGAGCTGTTGCTGGTCCTCACCTTCCCTTGACACTGCTTTCACAGACAAACACACTCCGGCCATCTGCGCTGCCCTTGCCTCAGAGCACTCCCAACACACATTTTCAGGCTCACTCTCACTCTCACTCCCGGCACAGACCACCTCCCAAAGTGCAAACAGCCAAGCGATTTCTGACACACGCTACATCTAAGAGCTTAGAGCTGTTGCTGGTCCTCACCTTCCCTTGACACCGCTTTCACAGCCAAGCACACTCTAGCCATCTACCCTGGCTTTGCCTCCCAGCACTCCCAACACACATTCTCAGGCTCAATCTCACTCTCACTCCCAGCACACAACACCTCCCAAAGTGCAAACGTCCAAGCATTTTCTGCCGCATGCTACATCTAAGGGCTTAGAGCTGTTGCTGGCCCTCACCTTCCCTTGACACCGCTTTCACAGCCAAACACACTCTGCCCATCTGCCTTTGCCTCAACTCCCAGGACTCCCAACACACTTTCTCAGGCTCACTCTCACTCTCACTCCCGGCACAGACCACCTCCCAAAGTGCAAACCTCCAAGCCATTTCTCCCACACGATAGGCCTAAGTGCTTAGAGCTGTTGCTGGTCCTCACCTTCCCTTGACACCGCTTTCACAGCCAAACACACTCTGCCCATCTGCCTTTGCCTTGCCTCCCAGCACTCCCAAAACACTCTCACTACCGGCACAGACCACCTCCCAAAGTGCAAACCCCCAAGCGATATCTGACAAACGCTAAATCTAAGGGCTTAGAGCTGTTGCTGGTCCTCACCTTCCCTTGACACCGCTTTCACAGCCAAACGCACTCTGCCCATCTACCCTGGCTTTGCCTCCCAGCACTCCCAACACACATTCTCAGGTTGAATCTCACTCTCACTCCCGGCACAGACCACCTCCCAAAGTGCAAACGTCCAAGCCATTTCTCCCATACGATAGGCCTAAGGGCTTAGAGCTGTTGCTGGTCCTCACCTTCCCTTGACACCGCTTTCACAGACAAACACACTCTGGCCATCCGCCTTTGCCTTGCCTCCCAGCACTCCCAACACACATTCTCAGGTTGAATCTCACTCTCACTTCCGGCACAGACCACCTCCCACAGTGCAAACATCTAAGCCATTTCTCCCACACGATAAGCCTAAGGGCTTAGAGCTGTTGCTGGTCCTCACCTTCCCTTGACACCGCTTTCACAGCCAAACACACTCTGGCCATCTGCGCTGCCCTTGCCTCCCAGCACTCCCAACACACGTTCTCAAGCACACTCACGCTCTCACTCTCACTCCCAGCACAGACCACTTCCCAAAGTCAAAACACCCAACCGATTTCTGACACACGCTACATCTAAGGGCTTAGAGCTGTGGCTGGTCCTCACCTTCCCTTGACACCGCTTTCACAGCCAAACACACTCTGGCCATCTACGCTGGTTTTGCCTCCCAGCACTCCCAAAACACATTCTCAGGTTGAATCTCACTATCACGGCCGGCACAGACCACTTCCCAAAGAGCAAATACCCAAGCGATTTCTGACACACGCTACATCTAAGGCCTTAGAGCTGTTGCTGGTCCTCACCTTCCCTTGACACCGCTTTCACAGCCAAACACACTCTGGCCATCTGCCTTTGCCTTCCCTCCCAGCACTCCCAACACACTCTCACTACCGGCACAGACCACCTCCCAAAATGCCAACACCCAAGCGATTTCTGACACACGCTACATCTAAGGGCTTAGAGCTGTTGCTGGTCCTCACCTTCCCTTGACACCGCTTTCACAGCCAAACACACTCTCCCCATCTACCCTGGCTTTGCCTCCCAGCACTCCGAACACACATTGTCAGGCTCAATCTCACTCTCACTCACGGCACAGACCACCTCCCAAAGTGAAAATACCCAAGGCATTTCTCCCATACGATAGGCCTAAGGGCTTAGAGCTGTTGCTGGTCCTCACCTTCCCTTGACACCGCTTTCACAGCCAAACACACTCTGCCCATCTACCCTGGCTTTGCCTCCCAGCACTCCCAACACACATTCTCAGGTTGAATCTCATTCTCACTCCCGGCACAGACCACCTCCCAAAGTGCAAACACCCAAGCGATTTCTAACACACGCTACATCTAAGGGCTTAGAGCTGTTGCTGGTCCTCACCTTCCCTTGACACCGCTTTCACAGCCAAACGCACTCTGCCCATCTGCACTGCCCTTGCCTCCCAGCACTCCCAACACACATTCTCAGGCACGCTCACGCTCTCACTCTGACTCCCAGCACAGACCACCTCCCAAAGTGAAAATACCCAAGCCATTTCTGACACACGCTACATCTACGGGCTTAGAGCTGTGACTGGTCCTCACCTTCCCTTGACACCGCTTTCACAGCGAAACGCACTCTGCCCATCTGCGCTGCCCTTGCCTCCCAGCACTCCCAACACACATTCTCAGTCTCACTATCACTCTCACTCCCGGCACACACCACCTCCCAAAGTGCAAACGTCCAAGCCATTTCTCCCCTACGATAGGCCTAAGGGCTTAGAGCTGTTGCTGGTCCTCACCTTCCCTTGACACTGCTTTCACAGACAAACACACTCTGGCCATCTGCGCTGCCCTTGCCTCACAGCACTCCCAACAAACATTTTCAGGCTCACTCTCACTCTCACTCCAGGCACAGACCACCTCCCAAAGTGCAAACACCCAAGCGATTTCTGACACACGCTACATCTAAGAGCTTAGAGCTGTTGCTGGTCCTCACCTTCCCTTGACACCGCTTTCACAGCCAAGCACACTCTGGCCATCTACCCTGGCTTTGCCTCCCAGCACTCCCAACACACATTCTCAGGCTCACTCTCACTCTCACTCACGGCACAGACCACCTCCCAAAGTGCAAACCTCCAAGCCATTTCTCCCATACGATAGGCCTAAGGGCTTAGAGCTGTTGCTGGTCTTCACCTTCCCTTGACACCGCTTTCACAGCCAAGCACACTCTGCCCATCTGCCTTTGCCTCAACTCCCAGCACTCCCAACACACTTTCTCAGGCTCACTCTCACTCTCACTCCCGTCACAGACCACCTCCCAAAGTGCAAACCTCCAAGCCATTTCTCCCACACGATAGGCCTAAGTGCTTAGAGCTGTTGCTGGTCCTCACCTTCCCTTGACACCGCTTTCATAGCCAAACACAATCTGCCCATCTACCTTTGCCTCAACTCCCAGCACTCCCAACACACATTCTCAGGCTCACTCTCACTCTCACTCCCGGCACAGACCACCTCCCAAAGTGCAAACCTCCAAGCCATTTCTCCCACACGATAGGCCTAAGTGCTTAGAGCTGTTGCTGGTCCTCACCTTCCCTTGACACCGCTTTCACAGCCAAACACACTCTGCCCATCTGCCTTTGCCTTGCCTCCCAGCACTCCCAAAACACTCTCACTCCCGGCATAGACCACCTCCCAAAGTGCAAACCCCCAAGCGATATCTGACAAACGCTTAACCTAAGGGCTTAGAGCTGTTGCTGGTCCTCACCTTCCCTTGACACCGCTTTCACAGCCAAACGCACTCTGCCCATCTACCCTGGCTTTGCCTCCCAGCACTCCCAACACACATTCTCAGGTTGAATCTCACTCTCACTCCTGGCACAGACCACCTCCCAAAGTGCAAACGTCCAAGCCATTTCTCCCATACGATAGGCCTAAGGGCTTAGAGCTGTTGCTGGTCCTCACCTTCCCTTGACACCGCTTTCACAGACAAACACACTCTGGCCATCCGCCGTTGCCTTGCCTCCCAGCACTCCCAACACGCATTCTCAGGTTGAATCTCACTCTCACTTCCGGCACAGAACACTATCCAAAGGGCAAACATCTAAGCCATTTCTCCCACACGATAAGCCTAAGGGCTTAGAGCTGTTGCTGGTCCTCACCTTCCCTTGACACCGCTTTCACAGCCAAACACACTCTGGCCATCTGCGCTGCCCTTGCCTCCCAGCACTCCCAACACACGTTCTCAAGCACACTCACGCTCTGACTCTCACTCCCAGCACAGACCACCTCCCAAGGTCAAAACACCCAAGCGATTTCTGCCACATGCTACATCTAAGGGCTTAGAGCTGTTGCTGGTCCTCACCTTCCCTTGACACCGCTTTCACAGCCAAACACACTATGGCCATCAGCGCTGCCCTTGCCTCCCAGCACTCCCAACACACATTCTCAAGTTCAATCTCTCTCTCACTCCTGGCACAGACCACCTCCCAAAGTGCAAACACCCAACCGATTTCTGACATACGCTACATCTAAGGCCTTAGAGCTGTGGCTGGTCCTCACCTTCCCTTGACACCGCTTTCACAGACAAACACACTCTGGCCATCTACGCTGGTTTTGCCTCCCAGCACTCCCAAAACACATTCTCAGGTTGAATCTCACTATCACTGCCGGCACAGACCACTTCCCAAAGAGCAAATACCCAAGCGATTTCTGGCACACGCTACATCTAAGGCCTTAGAGCTGTTGCTGGTCCTCACCTTCCCTTGACACCGCTTTCACAGACAAACACACTCTGCCCATCTGCCTTTGCCTTCCCTCCCAGCACTCCCAACACATTCTCACTACCGGCACAGACCACCTCCCAAAATGCCACCACCAAACCGATTTCTGACACACGCTACATCTAAGGGCTTAGAGCTGTTGCTGGTCCTCACCTTCCCTTGACACCGCTTTCACAGCCAAACGCACTCTGCCCATCTGCGCTGCCCTTGCCTCCCAGCACTCCCAACACACATTCTCAGTCTCACTATCACTCTCACTCCCGGCACACACCACCTCCCAAAGTGCAAACGTCCAAGCCATTTCTCCCCTATGATAGGCCTAAGGGCTTAGAGCTGTTGCTGGTCCTCACCTTCCCTTGACACTGCTTTCACAGACAAACACACTCTGGCCATCTGCGCTGCCCTTGCCTCACAGCACTCCCAACACACATTCTCAGGCTCAATCTCACTCTCACTCCCGGCACAGACCGCCTCCCAAAGTGCAAACGTCCAAGCATTTTCTGCCGCATGCTACATCTAAGGGCTTAGAGCTGTTGCTGGCCCTCACCTTCCCTTGACACCGCTTTCACAGCCAAACGCACTCTGCCCATCTGCCTTTGCCTCAACTCCCAGCACTCCCAACACACATTCTCAGGCTCACTCTCACTCTCACTCCCGGCACAGACCACCTCCCAAAGTGCAAACCTCCAAGCCATTTCTCCCACACGATAGGCCTAAGTGCTTAGAGCTGTTGCTGGTCCTCACCTTCCCTTGACACCGCTTTCACAGCCAAACACACTCTGCCCATCTGCCTTTGCCTTGCCTCCCAGCACTCCCAAAACACTCTCACTCCCGGCACAGACCACCTCCCAAAGTGCAAACCCCCAAGCGATATCTGACAAACGCTAAATCTAAGGGCTTAGAGCTGTTGCTGGTCCTCACCTTCCCTTGACACCGCTTTCACAGCCAAACACACTCTGGCCATCCGCCTTTGCCTTGCCTCCCAGCACTCCCAACACACATTCTCAGGTTGAATCTCACTCTCACTTCCGGCACAGACCACCTCCCACAGTGCAAACATCTAAGCCATTTCTCCCACACGATAAGCCTAAGGGCTAAGAGCTGTTGCTGGTCCTCACCTTCCCTTGACACCGCTTTCACAGACAAACACACTCTGGCCATCAGCGCTGCCCTTGCCTCCCAGCACTCCCAACACACGTTCTCAAGCACACTCACGCTCTCACTCTCACTCCCAGCACAGACCACCTCCCAAAGTCAAAACACCCAACCGATTTCTGACATAAGCTACATCTAAGGGCTTAGAGCTGTGGCTGGTCCTCACCTTCCCTTGACACCGCTTTCACAGCCAAACACACTCTGGCCATCTACGCTGGTTTTGCCTCCCAGCACTCCCAAAACACATTCTCAGGTTGAATCTCACTATCACTGCCGGCACAGACCACTTCCCAAAGAGCAAATACACAAGCGATTTCTGGCACACGCTACATCTAAGGCCTTAGAGCTGTTGCTGGTCCTCACCTTCCCTTGACACCGCTTTCACAGACAAACACACTCTGCCCATCTGCCTTTGCCTTCCCTCCCAGCACTCCCAACACACTCTCACTACCGGCACAGACCACCTCCCAAAATGCCAACACCCAAGCGATTTCTGACACACGCTACATCTAAGGGCTTAGAGCTGTTGCTGGTCTTCACCTTCCCTTGACACCGCTTTCACAGCCAAACGCACTCTGCCCATCTGCACTGCCCTTGCCTCCCAGCACTCCCAACACACATTCTCAGGCTCAATCTCACTCTCACTCACGGCACAGACCACCTCCCAAAGAGAAAATACCCAAGGCATTTCTCCCATACGATAGGCCTAAGGGCTTAGAGCTGTTGCTGGTCCTCACCTTCCCTTGACACCGCTTTCACAGCCAAACACACTCTGCCCATCTACCCTGGCTTTGCCTCCCAGCACTCCCAACACACATTCTCAGGTTGAATCTCATTCTCACTCCCGGCACAGACCACCTCCCAAAGTGAATATACCCAAGCGATTTCTGACACACGCTACATCTAAGGGCTTAGAGCTGTTGCTGGTCTTCACCTTCCCTTGACACCGCTTTCACAGCCAAACACACTCTGGCCATCTACGCTGGTTTTGCCTCCCAGCACTCCCAAAACACATTCTCAGGTTGAATCTCACTATCACTGCCGGCACAGACCACTTCCCAAAGAGCAAATACCCAAGCGATTTCTGACACACACTACATCTAAGGCCTTAGAGCTGTTGTTGGTCCTCACCTTCCCTTGACACCGCTTTCACAGACAAACACACTCTGGCCATCTACGCTGGTTTTGCCTCCCAGCACTCCCAAAACACATTCTCAGGTGGAATCTCACTATCACTGCGGGCACAGACCACTATGCAAAGGGCAAATACCCAAGCGATTTCTGACACACGCTACATCTAAGGCCTTAGAGCTGTTGCTGGTCCTCACCTTCCCTTGACACCGCTTTCACAGACAAACACACTCTGCCCATCTGCCTTTGCCTTCCCTCCCAGCACTCCCAACACACTCTCACTACCGGCACAGACCACCTCCCAAAATGCCAACACCCAAGCGATTTCTGACACACGCTCCATCTAAGGGCTTAGAGCTGTTGCTGGTCCTCACCTTCCCTTGACACCGCTTTCACAGCCAAACGCACTCTGCCCATCTGCACTGCCCTTGCCTCCCAGCACTCCCAAGACACATTGTCAGGCTCAATCTCACTCTCAGTCACGGCACAGACCACCTCCCGAAGTGAAAATACCCAAGGCATTTCTCCCATACGATAGGCCTAAGGGCTTAGAGCTGTTGCTGGTCCTCACCTTCCCTTCACACCGCTTTCACAGCCAAACACACTCTGCCCATCTACCCTGGCTTTGCCTCCCAGCACTCCCAACACACATTCTCAGGTTGAATCTCATTCTCACTCCCGTCACAGACAACCTCCCAAAGTGAATATACCCAAGCGATTTCTGACACACGCTACATCTAAGGGCTTAGAGCTGTTGCTGGTCCTCACCTTCCCTTGACACCGCTTTCACAGACAAACACACTCTGGCCATCTACGCTGGTTTTGCCTCCCAGCACTCCCAAAACACATTCTCAGGTGGAATCTCTCTATCACTGCGGGCACAGACCACTATCCAAAGGGCAAATACCCAAGCGATTTCTGACACACGCTACATCTAAGGCCTTAGAGCTGTTGCTGGTCCTCACCTTCCCTTGACACCGCTTTCACAGACAAACACACTCTGCCCATCTGCCTTTGCCTTCCCTCCCAGCACTCCCAACACACTCTCACTACCGGCACAGACCACCTCCCAAAATACCACCACCAAACCGATTTCTGACACACGCTACATCTAAGGGCTTAGAGCTGTTGCTGGTCCTCACCTTCCCTTGACACCGCTTTCACAGCCAAACGCACTCTGCCCATCTGCACTGCCCTTGCCTCCCAGCACTCCCAACACACATTCTCAGGCACGCTCACGCTCTCACTCTGACTCCCAGCACAGACCACCTCCCAAAGTGAAAATACCCAAGCCATTTCTGACACACGCTACATCTACGGGCTTAGAGCTGTGACTGGTCCTCACCTTCCCTTGACACCGCTTTCACAGCCAAACGCACTCTGCCCATCTGCTCTGCCCTTGCCTCCCAGCACTCCCAACACACATTCTCAGTCTCACTATCACTCTCACTCCCGGCACACACCACCTCCCAAAGTGCAAACGTCCAAGCCATTTCTCCCCTACGATAGGCCTAAGGGCTTAGAGCTGTTGCTGGTCCTCACCTTCCCTTGACACTGCTTTCACAGACAAACACACTCTGGCCATCTGCGCTGCCCTTGCCTCACAGCACTCCTAACACACATTTTCAGGCTCACTCTCACTCTCACTCCGGGCACAGACCACCTGCCGAAGTGCAAACACCCAAGCGATTTCTGACACACGCTACATCTAAGAGCTTAGAGCTGTTGCTGGTCCTCACCTTCCCTTGACACCGCTTTCACAGCCAAGCACACTCTGGCCATCTACCCTGGCTTTGCCTCCCAGCACTCCCAACACACATTCTCAGGCTCACTCTCACTCTCACTCCCAGCACAGACCACCTGCCAAAGTGCAAACCTCCAAGCCATTTCTCCCATACGATAGGCCTAAGGGCTTAGAGCTGTTGCTGGCCCTCACCTTCCCTTGACACCGCTTTCACAGCCAAACGCACTCTGCCCATCTGCCTTTGCCTCAACTCCCAGCACTCCCAACACACATTCTCAGGCTCACTCTCACTCTCACTCCCGGCACAGACCACCTCCCAAAGTGCAAACCTCCAAGCCATTTCTCCCATACGATAGGCCTAAGGGCTTAGAGCTGTTGCTGGTCCTCACCTTCCCTTGACACCGCTTTCACAGCCAAACACACTCTGCCCATCTGCCTTTGCCTTGCCTCCCAGCACTCCCAAAACACTCTCACTCCCGGCACAGACCACCTCCCAAAGTGCAAACCCCCAAGCGATATCTGACAAACGCTAAATCTAAGGGCTTAGAGCTGTTGCTGGTCCTCACCTTCCCTTGACACCGCTTTCACAGCCAAACACACTCTGGCTATCCGCCTTTACCTTGCCTCCCAGCACTCCCAACACACATTCTCAGGTTGAATCTCACTCTCACTTCCGGCACAGACCACCTCCCAAAATGCCACCACCAAACCGATTTCTGACACACGCTACATTTAAGGGCTTAGAGCTGTGGCTGGTCCTCACCTTCCCTTGACACCGCTTTCACAGCCAAACGCACTCTGCCCATCTGCACTGCCCTTGCCTCCCAGCACTCCCAACACACATTCTCAGGCACGCTCACGCTCTCACTCTGACTCCCAGCACAGACCACCTCCCAAAGTGAAAATACCCAAGCCATTCCTGACACACGATACATCTACGGGCTTAGAGCTGTGACTGGTCCTCACCTTCCCTTGACACCGCTTTCACAGCCAAACACACTCTGCCCATCTGCCTTTGCCTCAACTCCCAGCACTCCCAACACACTTTCTCAGGCTCACTCTCACTCTCACTCCCGGCACAGACCACCTCCCAAAGTGCAAACCTCCAAGCCATTTCTCCCACACGATAGGCCTAAGTGCTTAGAGCTGTTGCTGGTCCTCACCTTCCCTTGACACCGCTTTCACAGCCAAACACACTCTGCCCATCTGCCTTTGCCTTGCCTCCCAGCACTCCCAAAACACTCTCACTCCCGGCACAGACCACCTCCCAAAGTGCCAACACCCAAGCGATATCTGACAAACGCTAAATCTAAGGGCTTAGAGCTGTTGCTGGTCCTCACCTTCCCTTGACACCGCTTTCACAACCAAACGCACTCTGCCCTTCTACCCTGGCTTTACCTCCCAGCACTCCCAAAACACATTCTCAGGTTGAATCTCACTCTCACTCCCGGCACAGACCACCTCCCAAAGTGCACACCTCCAAGCCATTTCTCCCATACGATAGGCCTAAGGGCTTAGAGCTGTTGCTGGTCCTCACCTTCCCTTGACACCGCTTTCACAGACAAACACACTCTGGCCATCCGCCTTTGCCTTGCCTCCCAGCACTCCCAACACACATTCTCAGGTTGAATCTCACTCTCACTTCCGGCACAGACCACCTCCCACAGTGCAAACATCTAAGCCATTTCTCCCACAAGATAAGCCTAAGGGCTTAGAGCTGTTGCTGGTCCTCACCTTCCCTTGACACCGCTTTCACAGACAAACACACTCTGCCCATCTGCCTTTGCCTTCCCTCCCAGCACTCCCAACACACTCTCACTACCGGCACAGACCACCTCCCAAAATACCACCACCAAACCGATTTCTGACACACGCTACATCTAAGGGCTTAGAGCTGTTGCTGGTCCTCACCTTCCCTTGACACCGCTTTCACAGCCAAACGCACTCTGCCCATCTGCACTGCCCTTGCCTCCCAGCACTCCCAACACACATTCTCAGGCACGCTCACGCTCTCACTCTGACTCCCAGCACAGACCACCTCCCAAAGTGAAAATACCCAAGCCATTTCTGACACACGCTACATCTACGGGCTTAGAGCTGTGACTGGTCCTCACCTTCCCTTGACACCGCTTTCACAGCCAAACGCACTCTGCCCATCTGCGCTGCCCTTGCCTCCCAGCACTCCCAACACACATTCTCAGTCTCACTATCACTCTCACTCCCGGCACACACCACCTCCCAAAGTGCAATCGTCCAAGACATTTCTCCCCTACGATAGGCCTAAGGGCTTAGAGCTGTTGCTGGTCCTCACCTTCCCTTGACACTGCTTTCACAGACAAACACACTCTGGCCATCTGCGCTGCCCTTGCCTCCCAGCACTCCTAACACACATTTTCAGGCTCACTCTCACTCTCACTCCGGGCACAGACCACCTGCCAAAGTGCAAACACCCAAGCGATTTCTGACACACGCTACATCTAAGAGCTTAGAGCTGTTGCTGGTCCTCACCTTCCCTTGACACCGCTTTCACAGCCAAGCACACTCTGGCCATCTACCCTGGCTTTGCCTCCCAGCACTCCCAACACACATTCTCAGGCTCACTCTCACTCTCACTCCCAGCACAGACCACCTCCCAAAGTGCAAACCTCCAAGCCATTTCTCCCATACGATAGGCCTAAGGGCTTAGAGCTGTTGCTGGCCCTCACCTTCCCTTGACACCGCTTTCACAGCCAAACGCACTCTGCCCATCTGCCTTTGCCTCAACTCCCAGCACTCCCAACACACATTCTCAGGCTCACTCTCACTCTCACTCCCGGCACAGACCACCTCCCAAAGTGCAAACCTCCAAGCCATTTCTCCCACACGATAGGCCTAAGGGCTTAGAGCTGTTGCTGGTCTTCACCTTCCCTTGACACCGCTTTCACAGCCAAACACACTCTGGCCATCTACGCTGGTTTTGCCTCCCAGCACTCCCAAAACACATTCTCAGGTTGAATCCCACTATCACTGCCGGCACAGACCACTTCCCAAAGAGCAAATACCCAAGCGATTTCTGACACACACTACATCTAAGGCCTTAGAGCTGTTGCTGGTCCTCACCTTCCCTTGACACCGCTTTCACAGACAAACACACTCTGGCCATCTACGCTGGTTTTGCCTCCCAGCACTCCCAAAACACATTCTCAGGTTGAATCTCACTATCACTGCCGGCACAGACCACTTCCCAAAAGCAAATACCCAAGCGATTTCTGACACACGCTACATCTAAGGCCTTAGAGCTGTTGCTGGTCCTCACCTTCCCTTGACACCGCTTTCACAGCCAAACGCACTCTTCCCATCTGCCTTTGCCTTCCCTCCCAGCACTCCCAACACACATTCTCAGGCACGCTCACGCTCTCACTCTGACTCCCAGCACAGACCACCTCCCAAAGTGAAAATACCCAAGCCATTTCTGACACACGCTACATCTACGGGCTTAGAGCTGTGACTGGTCCTCACCTTCCCTTGACACCGCTTTCACAGACAAACACACTCTGCCCATCTGCCTTTGCCTTCCCTCCCAGCACTCCCAACACACTCTCACTACCGGCACAGACCACCTCCCAAAATGCCACCACCAAACCGATTTCTGACACACGCTACATCTAAGGGCTTAGAGCTGTTGCTGGTCCTCACCTTCCCTTGACACCGCTTTCACAGCCAAACGCACTCTGCCCATCTGCACTGCCCTTGCCTCCCAGCACTCCCAACACACATTCTCAGGCACGCTCACGCTCTCACTCTGACTCCCAGCACAGACCACCTCCCAAAGTGAAAATACCCAAGCCATTTCTGACACACGCTACATCTACGGGCTTAGAGCTGTGACTGGTCCTCACCTTCCCTTGACACCGCTTTCACAGCCAAACGCACTCTGCCCATCTGCGCTGCCCTTGCCTCCCAGCACTCCCAACACACATTCTCAGGCTCACTCTCACTCTCACTCCCAGCACAGACCACGTCCCAAAATGCCAACACCCAAGCGATTTCTGACACACGCTCCATCTAAGGGCTTAGAGCTGTTGCTGGTCTTCACCTTCCCTTGACACCGCTTTCACAGCCAAACGCACTCTGCCCATCTGCACTGCCCTTGCCTCCCAGCACTCCCAACACACATTGTCAGGCTCAATCTCACTCTCACTCACGGCACAGACCACCTCCCAAAGTGAAAATACCCAAGGCATTTCTCCCATACGATAGGCCTAAGGGCTTAGAGCTGTTGCTGGTCCTCACCTTCCCTTCACACCGCTTTCACAGCCAAACACACTCTGCCCATCTACCCTGGCTTTGCCTCCCAGCACTCCCAACACACATTCTCAGGTTGAATCTCATTCTCACTCCCGTCACAGACAACCTCCCAAAGTGAATATACCCAAGCGATTTCTGACACACGCTACATCTAAGGGCTTAGAGCTGTTGCTGGTCCTCACCTTCCCTTGACACCGCTTTCACAGACAAACACACTCTGGCCATCTGCGCTGCCCTTGCCTCACAGCACTCCCAACACACGTTCTCAAGCACACTCAAGCTCTCACTCTCACTCCCAGCACAGACCACCTCCCAAAGTCAAAACACCCAACCGATTTCTGACACACACTACATCTAAGGCCTTAGAGCTGTTGCTGGTCCTCACCTTCCCTTGACACCGCTTTCACAGACAAACACACTCTGCCCATCTACGCTGGTTTTGCCTCCCAGCACTCCCAAAACACATTCTCAGGTGGAATCTCACTATCACTGCCGGCACAGACCACTATCCAAAGGGCAAATACCCAAGCGATTTCTGACACACGCTACATCTAAGGCCTTAGAGCTGTTGCTGGTCCTCACCTTCCCTTGACACCGCTTTCACAGACAAACACACTCTGCCCATCTGCCTTTGCCTTCCCTCCCAGCACTCCCAACACACTCTCACTACCGGCACAGACCACCTCCCAAAATGCCACCACCAAACCGATTTCTGACACACGCTACATCTAAGGGCTTAGAGCTGTTGCTGGTCCTCACCTTCCCTTGACACCGCTTTCACAGCCAAACGCACTCTGCCCATCTGCACTGCCCTTGCCTCCCAGCACTCCCAACACACATTCTCAGGCACGCTCACGCTCTCACTCTGACTCCCAGCACAGACCACCTCCCAAAGTGAAAATACCCAAGCCATTTCTGACACACGCTACATCTACGGGCTTAGAGCTGTGACTGGTCCTCACCTTCCCTTGACACCGCTTTCACAGCCAAACGCACTCTGCCCATCTGCGCTGCCCTTGCCTCCCAGCACTCCCAACACACATTCTCAGTCTCACTATCACTCTCACTCCCGGCACACACCACCTCCCAAAGTGCAATCGTCCAAGCCATTTCTCCCCTACGATAGGCCTAAGGGCTTAGAGCTGTTGCTGGTCCTCACCTTCCCTTGACACTGCTTTCACAGACAAACACACTCTGGCCATCTGCGCTGCCCTTGCCTCCCAGCACTCCTAACACACATTTTCAGGCTCACTCTCACTCTCACTCCGGGCACAGACCACCTGCCAAAGTGCAAACACCCAAGCGATTTCTGACACACGCTACATCTAAGAGCTTAGAGCTGTTGCTGGTCCTCACCTTCCCTTGACACCGCTTTCACAGCCAAGCACACTCTGGCCATCTACCCTGGCTTTGCCTCCCAGCACTCCCAACACACATTCTCAGGCTCACTCTCACTCTCACTCCCAGCACAGACCACCTCCCAAAGTGCAAACCTCCAAGCCATTTCTCCCATACGATAGGCCTAAGGGCTTAGAGCTGTTGCTGGCCCTCACCTTCCCTTGACACCGCTTTCACAGCCAAACGCACTCTGCCCATCTGCCTTTGCCTCAACTCCCAGCACTCCCAACACACATTCTCAGGCTCACTCTCACTCTCACTCCCGGCACAGACCACCTCCCAAAGTGCAAACCTCCAAGCCATTTCTCCCACACGATAGGCCTAAGGGCTTAGAGCTGTTGCTGGTCTTCACCTTCCCTTGACACCGCTTTCACAGCCAAACACACTCTGGCCATCTACGCTGGTTTTGCCTCCCAGCACTCCCAAAACACATTCTCAGGTTGAATCTCACTATCACTGCCGGCACAGACCACTTCCCAAAGAGCAAATACCCAAGCGATTTCTGACACACACTACATCTAAGGCCTTAGAGCTGTTGCTGGTCCTCACCTTCCCTTGACACCGCTTTCACAGACAAACACACTCTGGCCATCTACGCTGGTTTTGCCTCCCAGCACTCCCAAAACACATTCTCAGGTTGAATCTCACTATCACTGCCGGCACAGACCACTTCCCAAAAGCAAATACCCAAGCGATTTCTGACACACGCTACATCTAAGGCCTTAGAGCTGTTGCTGGTCCTCACCTTCCCTTGACACCGCTTTCACAGCCAAACGCACTCTTCCCATCTGCCTTTGCCTTCCCTCCCAGCACTCCCAACACACATTCTCAGGCACGCTCACGCTCTCACTCTGACTCCCAGCACAGACCACCTCCCAAAGTGAAAATACCCAAGCCATTTCTGACACACGCTACATCTACGGGCTTAGAGCTGTGACTGGTCCTCACCTTCCCTTGACACCGCTTTCACAGACAAACACACTCTGCCCATCTGCCTTTGCCTTCCCTCCCAGCACTCCCAACACACTCTCACTACCGGCACAGACCACCTCCCAAAATGCCACCACCAAACCGATTTCTGACACACGCTACATCTAAGGGCTTAGAGCTGTTGCTGGTCCTCACCTTCCCTTGACACCGCTTTCACAGCCAAACGCACTCTGCCCATCTGCACTGCCCTTGCCTCCCAGCACTCCCAACACACATTCTCAGGCACGCTCACGCTCTCACTCTGACTCCCAGCACAGACCACCTCCCAAAGTGAAAATACCCAAGCCATTTCTGACACACGCTACATCTACGGGCTTAGAGCTGTGACTGGTCCTCACCTTCCCTTGACACCGCTTTCACAGCCAAACGCACTCTGCCCATCTGCGCTGCCCTTGCCTCCCAGCACTCCCAACACACATTCTCAGGCTCACTCTCACTCTCACTCCCAGCACAGACCACCTCCCAAAATGCCAACACCCAAGCGATTTCTGACACACGCTCCATCTAAGGGCTTAGAGCTGTTGCTGGTCTTCACCTTCCCTTGACACCGCTTTCACAGCCAAACGCACTCTGCCCATCTGCACTGCCCTTGCCTCCCAGCACTCCCAACACACATTGTCAGGCTCAATCTCACTCTCACTCACGGCACAGACCACCTCCCAAAGTGCAAACATCCAAGCCATTTCTCCCATACGATAGGCCTAAGGGCTTAGAGCTGTTGCTGGTCCTCACCTTCCCTTCACACCGCTTTCACAGCCAAACACACTCTGCCCATCTACCCTGGCTTTGCCTCCCAGCACTCCCAACACACATTCTCAGGTTGAATCTCATTCTCACTCCCGTCACAGACAACCTCCCAAAGTGAATATACCCAAGCGATTTCTGACACACGCTACATCTAAGGGCTTAGAGCTGTTGCTGGTCCTCACCTTCCCTTGACACCGCTTTCACAGACAAACACACTCTGGCCATCTGCGCTGCCCTTGCCTCACAGCACTCCCAACACACGTTCTCAAGCACACTCAAGCTCTCACTCTCACTCCCAGCACAGACCACCTCCCAAAGTCAAAACACCCAACCGATTTCTGACACACACTACATCTAAGGCCTTAGAGCTGTTGCTGGTCCTCACCTTCCCTTGACACCGCTTTCACAGACAAACACACTCTGGCCATCTACGCTGGTTTTGCCTCCCAGCACTCCCAAAACACATTCTCAGGTGGAATCTCACTATCACTGCCGGCACAGACCACTATCCAAAGGGCAAATACCCAAGCGATTTCTGACACACGCTACATCTAAGGCCTTAGAGCTGTTGCTGGTCCTCACCTTCCCTTGACACCGCTTTCACAGACAAACACACTCTGCCCATCTGCCTTTGCCTTCCCTCCCAGCACTCCCAACACACTCTCACTACCGGCACAGACCACCTCCCAAAATACCACCACCAAACCGATTTCTGACACACGCTACATCTAAGGGCTTAGAGCTGTTGCTGGTCCTCACCTTCCCTTGACACCGCTTTCACAGCCAAACGCACTCTGCCCATCTGCACTGCCCTTGCCTCCCAGCACTCCCAACACACATTCTCAGGCACGCTCACGCTCTCACTCTGACTCCCAGCACAGACCACCTCCCAAAGTGAAAATACCCAAGCCATTTCTGACACACGCTACATCTACGGGCTTAGAGCTGTGACTGGTCCTCACCTTCCCTTGACACCGCTTTCACAGCCAAACGCACTCTGCCCATCTGCGCTGCCCTTGCCTCCCAGCACTCCCAACACACATTCTCAGTCTCACTATCACTCTCACTCCCGGCACACACCACCTCCCAAAGTGCAATCGTCCAAGACATTTCTCCCCTACGATAGGCCTAAGGGCTTAGAGCTGTTGCTGGTCCTCACCTTCCCTTGACACTGCTTTCACAGACAAACACACTCTGGCCATCTGCGCTGCCCTTGCCTCCCAGCACTCCTAACACACATTTTCAGGCTCACTCTCACTCTCACTCCGGGCACAGACCACCTGCCAAAGTGCAAACACCCAAGCGATTTCTGACACACGCTACATCTAAGAGCTTAGAGCTGTTGCTGGTCCTCACCTTCCCTTGACAACGCTTTCACAGCCAAGCACACTCTGGCCATCTACCCTGGCTTTGCCTCCCAGCACTCCCAACACACATTCTCAGGCTCACTCTCACTCTCACTCCCAGCACAGACCACCTCCCAAAGTGCAAACCTCCAAGCCATTTCTCCCATACGATAGGCCTAAGGGCTTAGAGCTGTTGCTGGCCCTCACCTTCCCTTGACACCGCTTTCACAGCCAAACGCACTCTGCCCATCTGCCTTTGCCTCAACTCCCAGCACTCCCAACACACATTCTCAGGCTCACTCTCACTCTCACTCCCGGCACAGACCACCTCCCAAAGTGCAAACCTCCAAGCCATTTCTCCCACACGATAGGCCTAAGGGCTTAGAGCTGTTGCTGGTCTTCACCTTCCCTTGACACCGCTTTCACAGCCAAACACACTCTGGCCATCTACGCTGGTTTTGCCTCCCAGCACTCCCAAAACACATTCTCAGGTTGAATCTCACTATCACTGCCGGAACAGACCACTTCCCAAAGAGCAAATACCCAAGCGATTTCTGACACACACTACATCTAAGGCCTTAGAGCTGTTGCTGGTCCTCACCTTCCCTTGACACCGCTTTCACAGACAAACACACTCTGGCCATCTACGCTGGTTTTGCCTCCCAGCACTCCCAAAACACATTCTCAGGTTGAATCTCACTATCACTGCCGGCACAGACCACTTCCCAAAAGCAAATACCCAAGCGATTTCTGACACACGCTACATCTAAGGCCTTAGAGCTGTTGCTGGTCCTCACCTTCCCTTGACACCGCTTTCACAGCCAAACGCACTCTTCCCATCTGCACTGCCCTTGCCTCCCAGCACTCCCAACACACATTCTCAGGCACGCTCACGCTCTCACTCTGACTCCCAGCACAGACCACCTCCCAAAGTGAAAATACCCAAGCCATTTCTGACACACGCTACATCTACGGGCTTAGAGCTGTGACTGGTCCTCACCTTCCCTTGACACCGCTTTCACAGACAAACACACTCTGCCCATCTGCCTTTGCCTTCCCTCCCAGCACTCCCAACACACTCTCACTACCGGCACAGACCACCTCCCAAAATACCACCACCAAACCGATTTCTGACACACGCTACATCTAAGGGCTTAGAGCTGTTGCTGGTCCTCACCTTCCCTTGACACCGCTTTCACAGCCAAACGCACTCTGCCCATCTGCACTGCCCTTGCCTCCCAGCACTCCCAACACACATTCTCAGGCACGCTCACGCTCTCACTCTGACTCCCAGCACAGACCACCTCCCAAAGTGAAAATACCCAAGCCATTTCTGACACACGCTACATCTACGGGCTTAGAGCTGTGACTGGTCCTCACCTTCCCTTGACACCGCTTTCACAGCCAAACGCACTCTGCCCATCTGCGCTGCCCTTGCCTCCCAGCACTCCCAACACACATTCTCAGGCTCACTATCACTCTCACTCCCGGCACACACCACCTCCCAAAGTGCAAACGTCCAAGCCATTTCTCCCCTGCGATAGGCCTAAGGGCTTAGAGCTGTTGCTGGTCCTCACCTTCCCTTGACACTGCTTTCACAGACAAACACACTCTGGCCATCTGCGCTGCCCTTGCCTCACAGCACTCCCAACACACATTCTCAGGCTCACTCTCACTCTCACTCCCGGCACAGACCACCTCCCAAAGTGCAAACACCCAAGCGATTTCTGACACACGCTACATCTAAGAGCTTAGAGCTGTTGCTGGTCCTCACCTTCCCTTGACACCGCTTTCACAGCCAAGCACACTCTGGCCATCTACCCTGGCTTTGCCTCCCAGCACTCCCAACACACATTCTCAGGCTCACTCTCACTCTCACTCCCAGCACAGACCACCTGCCAAAGTGCAAACCTCCAAGCCATTTCTCCCATACGATAAGCCTAAGGGCTTAGAGCTGTTGCTGGCCCTCACCTTCCCTTGACACCGCTTTCACAGCCAAACGCACTCTGCCCATCTGCCTTTGCCTCAACTCCCAGCACTCCCAACACACATTCTCAGGCTCACTCTCACTCTAACTCCCGGCACAGACCACCTCCCAAAGTGCAAACCTCCAAGCCATTTCTCCCACACGATAGGCCTAAGTGCTTAGAGCTATTGCTGGTCCTCACCTTCCCTTGACACCGCTTTCACAGCCAAACACACTCTGCCCATCTGCCTTTGCCTTGCCTCCCAGCACTCCCAAAACACTCTCACTCCCGGCACAGACCACCTCCCAAAGTGCAAACCCCCAAGCGATATCTGACAAACGCTAAATCTAAGGGCTTAGAGCTGTTGCTGGTCCTCACCTTCCCTTGACACCGCTTTCACAGCCAAACACACTCTGGCTATCCGCCTTTACCTTGCCTCCCAGCACTCCCAACACACATTCTCAGGTTGAATCTAACTCTCACTTCCGGCACAGACCACCTCCCAAAATGTCACCACCAAACCGATTTCTGACACACGCTACATTTACGGGCTTAGAGCTGTGACTGGTCCTCACCTTCCCTTGACACCGCTTTCACAGCCAAACACACTCTGCCCATCTGCCTTTGCCTCAACTCCCAGCACTCCCAACACACTTTCTCAGGCTCACTCTCACTCTCACTCCCGGCACAGACCACCTCCCAAAGTGCAAACCTCCAAGCCATTTCTCCCACACGATAGGCCTAAGTGCTTAGAGCTGTTGCTGGTCCTCACCTTCCCTTGACACCGCTTTCACAGCCAAACACACTCTGCCCATCTGCCTTTGCCTTGCCTCCCAGCACTCCCAAAACACTCTCACTCCGGGCACAGACCACCTCCCAAAGTGCAAACACCCAAGCGATTTCTGACACACGCTACATCTAAGGGCTTAGAGCTGTTGCTGGTCCTCACCTTCCCTTTACACCGCTTTCACAGACAAACACACTCTGGCCATCTGCCTTTGCCTTCCCTCCCAGCACTCCCAACACACTCTCACTACCGGCACAGACCACCTCCCAAAATGCCACCACCAAACCGATTTCTGACACACGCTACATCTACGGGCTTAGAGCTGTTGCTGGTCCTCACCTTCCCTTGACACCGCTTTCACAGCCAAACGCACTCTGCCCATCTACCCTGGCTTTGCCTCCCAGCACTCCCAACACACATTCTCAGGTTGAATCTCACTCTCACTCCCGGCACAGACAACCTCCCAAAGTGCAAACGTCCAAGCCATTTCTCCCATACGATAGGCCTAAGGGCTTAGAGCTGTTGCTGGTCCTCACCTTCCCTTGACACCGCTTTCACAGCCAAACACACTCTGGCCATCTGCGCTGCCCTTGCCTCCCAGCACTCCCAACACACGTTCTCACGCACACTCACGCTCTCACTCTCACTCCCGGCACACACCACCTCCCAAAGTCAAAACACCCAACCGATTTCTGACATACGCTACATCTAAGGGCTTAGAGCTGTGGCTGGTCCTTAACCTTCCCTTGACACCGCTTTCACAGCCAAACACACTCTGGCCATCTACGCTGGTTTTGCCTCCCTGCACTCCCAAAACACATTCTCAGGTTGAATCTCACTATCACTGCCGGCACAGACCACTTCCCAAAGAGCAAATACCCAAGTGATTTCTGGCACACGCTACATCTAAGGGCTTAGAGCTGTTGCTGGTCTTCACCTTCCCTTGACACCGCTTTCACAGCCAAACACACTCTGGCCATCTACGCTGGTTTTGCCTCCCAGCACTCCCAAAACACATTCTCAGGTTGAATCTCACTATCACTGCCGGCACAGACCACCTCCCAAAGTGAATATACCCAAGCGATTTCTGACACACGCTACATCTAAGGCCTTAGAGCTGTTGCTGCTCCTCACCTTCCCTTGACACCGCTTTCACAGACAAACACACTCTGGCCATCTGCCTTTGCCTTCCCTCCCAGCACTCCCAACACACTCTCACTACCGGCACAGACCACCTCCCAAAATGCCACCACCAAACCGATTTCTGACACACGCTACATCTAAGGGCTTAGAGCTGTTGCTGGTCCTCACCTTCCCTTGACACCGCTTTCACATCCAAACGCACTCTGCCCATCTGCACTGCCCTTGCCTCTCAGCACTCCCAACACACATTCTCAGGCACACTCACGCTCTCACTCTGACTCCCAGCACAGACCACCTCCCAAAGTGAAAATACCCAAGCCATTTCTGACACACGCTACATCTACGGGCTTAGAGCTGTGACTGGTCCTCACCTTCCCTTGACACCGCTTTCACAGCCAAACGCACTCTGCCCATCTGCGCTGCCCTTGCCTCCCAGCACTCCCAACACACATTCTCAGGCTCACTATCACTCTCACTCCCGGCACATACCACCTCCCAAAGTGCAAACGTCCAAGCCATTTCTCCCCTATGATAGGCCTAAGGGCTTAGAGCTGTTGCTGGTCCTCACCTTCCCTTGACACTGCTTTCACAGACAAACACACTCTGGCCATCTGCGCTGCCCTTGCCTCACAGCACTCCCAACACACATTTTCAGGCTCACTCTCACTCTCACTCCCGGCACAGACCACCTCCCAAAGTGCAAACACCCAAGCGATTTCTGACACACGCTACATCTAAGAGCTTAGAGCTGTTGCTGGTCCTCACCTTCCCTTGACACCGCTTTCACAGCCAAGCACACTCTGGCCATCTACCCTGTCTTTGCCTCCCAGCACTCCCAACACACATTCTCAGGCACGCTCACGCTCTCACTCTGACTCCCAGCACAGACCACCTCCCAAAGTGAAAATACCCAAGCCATTTCTGACACACGCTACATCTACGGGCTTAGAGCTGTGACTGGTCCTCACCTTCCCTTGACACCGCTTTCACAGCCAAACGCACTCTGCCCATCTGCGCTGCCCTTGCCTCCCAGCACTCCCAACACACATTCTCAGTCTCACTATCACTCTCACTCCCGGCACACACCACCTCCCAAAGTGCAATCGTCCAAGCCATTTCTCCCCTACGATAGGCCTAAGGGCTTAGAGCTGTTGCTGGTCCTCACCTTCCCTTGACACTGCTTTCACAGACAAACACACTCTGGCCATCTGCGCTGCCCTTGCCTCCCAGCACTCCTAACACACATTTTCAGGCTCACTCTCACTCTCACTCCGGGCACAGACCACCTGCCAAAGTGCAAACACCCAAGCGATTTCTGACACACGCTACATCTAAGAGCTTAGAGCTGTTGCTGGTCCTCACCTTCCCTTGACACCGCTTTCACAGCCAAGCACACTCTGGCCATCTACCCTGGCTTTGCCTCCCAGCACTCCCAACACACATTCTCAGGCTCACTCTCACTCTCACTCCCAGCACAGACCACCTCCCAAAGTGCAAACCTCCAAGCCATTTCTCCCATACGATAGGCCTAAGGGCTTAGAGCTGTTGCTGGCCCTCACCTTCCCTTGACACCGCTTTCACAGCCAAACACACTCTGCCCATCTGCCTTTGCCTCAACTCCCAGCACTCCCAACACACATTCTCAGGCTCACTCTCACTCTCACTCCCGGCACAGACCACCTCCCAAAGTGCAAACCTCCAAGCCATTTCTCCCACACGATAGGCCTAAGGGCTTAGAGCTGTTGCTGGTCTTCACCTTCCCTTGACACCGCTTTCACAGCCAAACACACTCTGGCCATCTACGCTGGTTTTGCCTCCCAGCACTCCCAAAACACATTCTCAGGTTGAATCTCACTATCACTGCCGGAACAGACCACTTCCCAAAGAGCAAATACCCAAGCGATTTCTGACACACACTACATCTAAGGCCTTAGAGCTGTTGCTGGTCCTCACCTTCCCTTGACACCGCTTTCACAGACAAACACACTCTGGCCATCTACGCTGGTTTTGCCTCCCAGCACTCCCAAAACACATTCTCAGGTTGAATCTCACTATCACTGCCGGCACAGACCACTTCCCAAAAGCAAATACCCAAGCGATTTCTGACACACGCTACATCTAAGGCCTTAGAGCTGTTGCTGGTCCTCACCTTCCCTTGACACCGCTTTCACAGCCAAACGCACTCTTCCCATCTGCACTGCCCTTGCCTCCCAGCACTCCCAACACACATTCTCAGGCACGCTCACGCTCTCACTCTGACTCCCAGCACAGACCACCTCCCAAAGTGAAAATACCCAAGCCATTTCTGACACACGCTACATCTACGGGCTTAGAGCTGTGACTGGTCCTCACCTTCCCTTGACACCGCTTTCACAGACAAACACACTCTGCCCATCTGCCTTTGCCTTCCCTCCCAGCACTCCCAACACACTCTCACTACCGGCACAGACCACCTCCCAAAATGCCACCACCAAACCGATTTCTGACACACGCTACATCTAAGGGCTTAGAGCTGTTGCTGGTCCTCACCTTCCATTGACACCGCTTTCACAGCCAAATGCACTGTGCCCATCTGCACTGCCCTTGCCTCCCAGCACTCCCAACACACATTCTCAGGCACGCTCACGCTCTCACTCTGACTCCCAGCACAGACCACCTCCCAAAGTGAAAATACCCAAGCCATTTCTGACACACGCTACATCTACGGGCTTAGAGCTGTGACTGGTCCTCACCTTCCCTTGACACCGCTTTCACAGCCAAACGCACTCTGCCCATCTGCGCTGCCCTTGCCTCCCAGCACTCCCAACACACATTCTCAGGCTCACTATCACTCTCACTCCCGGCACAGACCACCTCCCAAAGTGCAAACGTCCAAGCCATTTCTCCCCTGCGATAGGCCTAAGGGCTTAGAGCTGTTGCTGGTCCTCACCTTCCCTTGACACTGCTTTCACAGACAAACACACTCTGGCCATCTGCGCTGCCCTTGCCTCACAGCACTCCCAACACACATTCTCAGGCTCACTCTCACTCTCACTCCCGGCACAGACCACCTCCCAAAGTGCAAACACCCAAGCGATTTCTGACACACGCTACATCTAAGAGCTTAGAGCTGTTGCTGGTCCTCACCTTCCCTTGACACCGCTTTCACAGCCAAGCACACTCTGGCCATCTACCCTGGCTTTGCCTCCCAGCACTCCCAACACACATTCTCAGGCTCACTCTCACTCTAACTCCCGGCACAGACCACCTCCCAAAGTGCAAACCTCCAAGCCATTTCTCCCACACGATAGGCCTAAGTGCTTAGAGCTATTGCTGGTCCTCACCTTCCCTTGACACCGCTTTCACAGCCAAACACACTCTGCCCATCTGCCTTTGCCTTGCCTCCCAGCACTCCCAAAACACTCTCACTCCCGGCACAGACCACCTCCCAAAGTGCAAACCCCCAAGCGATATCTGACAAACGCTAAATCTAAGGGCTTAGAGCTGTTGCTGGTCCTCACCTTCCCTTGACACCGCTTTCACAGCCAAACACACTCTGGCTATCCGCCTTTACCTTGCCTCCCAGCACTCCCAACACACATTCTCAGGTTGAATCTCACTCTCACTTCCGGCACAGACCACCTCCCAAAATGTCACCACCAAACCGATTTCTGACACACGCTACATTTAAGGGCTTAGAGCTGTGGCTGGTCCTCACCTTCCCTTGACACCGCTTTCACAGCCAAACGCACTCTGCCCATCTGCACTGCCCTTGCCTCCCAGCACTCCCAACACACATTCTCAGGCACGCTCACGCTCTCACTCTGACTCCCAGCACAGACCACCTCCCAAAGTGAAAATACCCAAGCCATTCCTGACACACGATACATCTACGGGCTTAGAGCTGTGACTGGTCCTCACCTTCCCTTGACACCGCTTTCACAGCCAAACACACTCTGCCCATCTGCCTTTGCCTCAACTCCCAGCACTCCCAACACACTTTCTCAGGCTCACTCTCACTCTCACTCCCGGCACAGACCACCTCCCAAAGTGCAAACCTCCAAGCCATTTCTCCCACACGATAGGCCTAAGTGCTTAGAGCTGTTGCTGGTCCTCACCTTCCCTTGACACCGCTTTCACAGCCAAACACACTCTGCCCATCTGCCTTTGCCTTGCCTCCCAGCACTCCCAAAACACTCTCACTCCCGGCACAGACCACCTCCCAAAGTGCAAACCCCCAAGCGATATCTGACAAACGCTAAATATAAGGGCTTAGAGCTGTTGCTGGTCCTCACCTTCCCTTGACACCGCTTTCACAGCCAAACACACTCTCCCCATCTACCCTGGCTTTGCCTCCCAGCACTCCCAACACACATTCTAAGGTTGAATCTCACTCTCACTCCCGGCACAGACCACCTCCCAAAGTGCAAACCTCCAAGCCATTTCTCCCATACGATTGGCCTAAGGGCTTAGAGCTGTTGCTGGTCCTCACCTTCCCTTGACACCGCTTTCACAGCCAAACACACTCTGGCCATCCGCCTTTGCCTTGCCTCCCAGCACTCCCAACACACATTCTCAGGTTGAATCTCACTCTCACTTCCGGCACAGACCACCTCCCACAGTGCAAACATCTAAGCCATTTCTCCCACAAGATAAGCCTAAGGGCTTAGAGCTGTTGCTGGTCCTCACCTTCCCTTGACACCGCTTTCACAGCCAAACACACTCTGGCCATCTGCGCTGCCCTTGCCTCCCAGCACTCCCAACACACGTTCTCAGGTTGAATCTCACTATCACTGCCGGCACAGACCAGTTCCCAAAGAGCAAATACCCAAGCGATTTCTGGCACACGCTACATCTAAGGCCTTAGAGCTGTTGCTGGTCCTCACCTTCCCTTGACACCGCTTTCACAGACAAACACACTCTGCCCATCTGCCTTTGCCTTCCCTCCCAGCACTCCCAACACACTCTCACTACCGGCACAGACCACCTCCCAAAATGCCAACACCCAAGCGATTTCTGACACACGCTCCATCTAAGGGCTTAGAGCTGTTGCTGGTCTTCACCTTCCCTTGACACCGCTTTCACAGCCAAACGCACTCTGCCCATCTGCACTGCCCTTGCCTCCCAGCACTCCCAACACACATTGTCAGGCTCAATCTCACTCTCACTCACGGCACAGACCACCTCCCAAAGTGAAAATACCCAAGGCATTTCTCCCATACGATAGGCCTAAGGGCTTAGAGCTGTTGCTGGTCCTCACCTTCCCTTCACACCGCTTTCACAGCCAAACACACTCTGCCCATCTACCCTGGCTTTGCCTCCCAGCACTCCCAACACACATTCTCAGGTTGAATCTCATTCTCACTCCCGTCACAGACAACCTCCCAAAGTGAATATACCCAAGCGATTTCTGACACACGCTACATCTAAGGGCTTAGAGCTGTTGCTGGTCCTCACCTTCCCTTGACACCGCTTTCACAGCCAAACGCACTCTGCCCATCTGCACTGCCCTTGCCTCCCAGCACTCCCAACACACATTCTCAGGCACGCTCACGCTCTCAGTCTGACTCCCAGCACAGACCACCTCCCAAAGTGAAAATACCCAAGCCATTTCTGACACACGCTACATCTAAGGGCTTAGAGCTGTGACTGGTCCTCACCTTCCCTTGACACCGCTTTCACAGCCAAACGCACTCTGCCCATCTGCGCTGCCCTTGCCTCCCAGCACTCCCAACACACATTCTCAGGCTCACTATCACTCTCACTCCCGGCACATACCACCTCCCAAAGTGCAAACGTCCAAGCCATTTCTCCCCTATGATAGGCGTAAGGGCTTAGAGCTGTTGCTGGTCCTCACCTTCCCTTGACACTGCTTTCACAGACAAACACACTCTGGCCATCTGCGCTGCCCTTGCCTCACAGCACTCCCAACACACATTTGCAGGCTCACTCTCACTCTCACTCCCGGCACAGACCACCTCCCAAAGTGCAAACAGCCAAGCGATTTCTGACACACGCTACATCTAAGAGCTTAGAGCTGTTGCTGGTCCTCACCTTCCCTTGACACCGCTTTCACAGCCAAACACACTCTCCCCATCTACCCTGGCTTTGCCTCCCAGCACTCCCAACACACATTCTAAGGTTGAATCTCACTCTCACTCCCGGCACAGACCACCTCCCAAAGTGCAAACGTCCAAGCCATTTCTCCCATACGATAGGCCTAAGGGCTTAGAGCTGTTGCTGGTCCTCACCTTCCCTTGACACCGCTTTCACAGCCAAACACACTCTGCCCATCCGCCTTTGCCTTGCCTCCCAGCACTCCCAACACACATTCTCAGGTTGAATCTCACTCTCACTTCCGGCACAGACCACCTCCCACAGTGCAAACATCTAAGCCATTTCTCCCACACGATAAGCCTAAGGGCTTAGAGCTGTTGCTGGTCCTCACCTTCCCTTTTACACCGCTTTCACAGCCAAACACACTCTGGCCATCTGCGCTGCCCTTGCCTGCCAGCACTCCCAACACACGTTCTCACGCACACTCACGCTCTCACTCTCACTCCCAGCACAGACCACCTCCCAAAGTCAAAACACCCAACCGATTTCTGACATACGCTACATCTCAGGGCTTAGAGCTGTTGCTGGTCCTCACCTTCCCTTTACACCGCTTTCACAGACAAACACACTCTGCCCATCTGCCTTTGCCTTCCCTCCCAGCACTCCCAACACACTCTCACTACCGGCACAGACCACCTCCCAAAATGCCACCACCAAACCGATTTCTGACACACGCTACATCTACGGGCTTAGAGCTGTTGCTGGTCCTCACCTTCCCTTGACACCGCTTTCACAGCCAAACGCACTCTGCCCATCTACCCTGGCTTTGCCTCCCAGCACTCCCAACACACATTCTCAGGTTGAATCTCACTCTCACTCCCGGCACACACCACCTCCCAAAGTGCAAACGTCCAAGCCATTTCTCCCATACGATAGGCCTAAGGGCTTAGAGCTGTTGCTGGTCCTCACCTTCCCTTGACACCGCTTTCACAGCCAAACACACTCTGGCCATCTGCGCTGCCCTTGCCTCCCAGCACTCCCAACACACGTTCTCACGCACACTCACGCTCTCACTCTCACTCCCGGCACACACCACCTCCCAAAGTCAAAACACCCAACCGATTTCTGACATACGCTACATCTAAGGGTTTAGAGCTGTGGCTGGTCCTTAACCTTCCCTTGACACCGCTTTCACAGCCAAACACACTCTGGCCATCTACGCTGGTTTTGCCTCCCAGCACTCCCAAAACACATTCTCAGGTTGAATCTCACTATCACTGCCGGCACAGACCACTTCCCAAAGAGCAAATACCCAAGTGATTTCTGGCACACGCTACATCTAAGGGCTTAGAGCTGTTGCTGGTCTTCACCTTCCCTTGACACCGCTTTCACAGCCAAACACACTCTCCCCATCTACCCTGGCTTTGCCTCCCAGCACTCCCAACACACATTGTCAGGCTCAATCTCACTCTCACTCACGGCACAGACCACCTCCCAAAGTGAAAATACCCAAGGCATTTCTCCCATACGATAGGCCTAAGGGCTTAGAGCTGTTGCTGGTCCTCACCTTCCCTTGACACCGCTTTCACAGCCAAACACACGCTGCCCATCTACCCTGGCTTTGCCTCCCAGCACTCCCAAAACACATTCTCAGGTTGAATCTCATTCTCACTCCCGGCACAGACCACCTCCCAAAGTGAATATACCGAAGCGATTTCTGACACACGCTACATCTAAGGGCTTAGAGCTGTTGCTGGTCTTCACCTTCCCTTGACACCGCTTTCACAGCCAAACACACTCTGGCCATCTACGCTGGTTTTGCCTCCCAGCACTCCCAAAACACATTCTCAGGTTGAATCTCACTATCACTGCCGGCACAGACCACCTCCCAAAGTGAATATACCCAAGCGATTTCTGACACACGCTACATCTAAGGCCTTAGAGCTGTTGCTGCTCCTCACCTTCCCTTGACACCGCTTTCACAGACAAACACACTCTGGCCATCTGCCTTTGCCTTCCCTCCCAGCACTCCCAACACACTCTCACTACCGGCACAGACCACCTCCCAAAATGCCACCACCAAACCGATTTCTGACACACGCTACATCTAAGGGCTTAGAGCTGTTGCTGGTCCTCACCTTCCCTTGACACCGCTTTCACATCCAAACGCACTCTGCCCATCTGCACTGCCCTTGCCTCTCAGCACTCCCAACACACATTCTCAGGCACACTCACGCTCTCACTCTGACTCCCAGCACAGACCACCTCCCAAAGTGAAAATACCCAAGCCATTTCTGACACACGCTACATCTACGGGCTTAGAGCTGTGACTGGTCCTCACCTTCCCTTGACACCGCTTTCACAGCCAAACGCACTCTGCCCATCTGCGCTGCCCTTGCCTCCCAGCACTCCCAACACACATTCTCAGTCTCACTATCACTCTCACTCCCGGCACATACCACCTCCCAAAGTGCAAACGTCCAAGCCATTTCTCCCCTATGATAGGCCTAAGGGCTTAGAGCCTGTTGCTGGTCCTCACCTTCCCTTGACACTGCTTTCACAGACAAACACACTCTGGCCATCTGCGCTGCCCTTGCCTCACAGCACTCCCAACACACATTTTCAGGCTCACTCTCACTCTCACTCCCGGCACAGACCACCTCCCAAAGTGCAAACACCCAAGCGATTTCTGACACACGCTACATCTAAGAGCTTAGAGCTGTTGCTGGTCCTCACCTTCCCTTGACACCGTTTCACAGCCAAGCACACTCTGGCCATCTACCCTGGCTTTGCCTCCCAGCACTCCCAACACACATTCTCAGGTTGAATCTCACTATCACTCACGGCACAGACCACCTCCCAAAGTGAAAATACCCAAGGCATTTCTCCCATACGATAGGCCTAAGGGCTTAGAGCTGTTGCTGGTCCTCACCTTCCCTTGACACCGCTTTCACAGCCAAACACACGCTGCCCATCTACCCTGGCTTTGCCTCCCAGCACTCCCAAAACACATTCTCAGGTTGAATCTCACTATCACTGCCGGCAAAGACCACCTCCCAAAGTGAGTATACCCAAGCGATTTCTGACACACGCTACATCTAAGGGCTTAGAGCTGTTGCTGGTCTTCACCTTCCCTTGACACCGCTTTCACAGACAAACACACTCTGGCCATCTACGCTGGTTTTGCCTCCCAGCACTCCCAAAACACATTCTCAGGTTGAATCTCACTATCACTGCCGGCACAGACCACTTCCCAAAGAGCAAATACCCAAGCGATTTCTGACACACACTACATCTAAGGCCTTAGAGCTGTGGCTGGTCCTCACCTTCCCTTGACACCGCTTTCACAGCCAAACACACTCTGGCCATCTACGCTGGTTTTGCCTCCCAGCACTCCCAAAACACATTCTCAGGTTGAATCTCACTATCACTGCCGGCACAGACCACTTCCCAAAGAGCAAATACCCAAGCGATGTCTGGCACACGCTACATCTAAGGCCTTAGAGCTGTTGCTGGTCCTCACCTTCCCTTGACACCGCTTTCACAGACAAACACACTCTGGCCATCTGCCTTTGCCTTCCCTCCCAGCACTCCCAACACACTCTCACTACCGGCACAGACCACCTCCCAAAATGCCAACACCCAAGCGATTTCTGACACACGCTACATCTAAGGGCTTAGAGCTGTTGCTGGTCTTCACCTTCCCTTGACACCGCTTTCACAGCCAAACACACTCTGCCCATCTACCCTGGCTTTGCCTCCCAGCACTCCCAACACACATTATCAGGCTCAATCTCACTCTCACTCACGGCACAGACCACCTCCCAAAGTGAAAATACCCAAGGCATTTCTCCCATACGATAGGCCTAAGGGCTTAGAGCTGTTGCTGGTCCTCACCTTCCCTTGACACCGCTTTCACAGCCAAACACACGCTGCCCATCTACCCTGGCTTTGCCTCCCAGCACTCCCAAAACACATTCTCAGGTTGAATCTCACTCTCACTCGCGGCACAGACCACCTCCCAAAGTGAATATACCCAAGCGATTTCTGACACACGCTACATCTAAGGGCTTAGAGCTGTTGCTGGTCTTCACCTTCCCTTGACACCGCTTTCACAGCCAAACACACTCTGGCCATCTACGCTGGTTTTGCCTCCCAGCACTCCCAAAACACATTCTCAGGTTGAATCTCACTATCACTGCCGGCACAGACCACTATCCAAAGATCAAATACCCAAGCGATTTTCGACACATGCTACATCTAAGGCCTTAGAGCTGTTGCTGCTCCTCACCTTCCCTTGACACCGCTTTCACAGACAAACACACTCTGGCCATCTGCCTTTGCCTTCCCTCCCAGCACTCCCAACACACTCTCACTACCGGCACAGACCACCTCCCAAAATGCCACCACCAAACCGATTTCTGACACACGCTACATCTAAGGGCTTAGAGCTGTTGCTGGTCCTCACCTTCCCTTGACACCGCTTTCACAGCCAAACGCACTCTGCCCATCTGCACTGCCCTTGCCTCCCAGCACTCCCAACACACATTCTCAGGCACGCTCACGCTCTCACTCTGACTCCCAGCACAGACCACCTCCCAAAGTGAAAATACCCAAGCCATTTCTGACACACGCTACATCTACGGGCTTAGAGCTGTGACTGGTCCTCACCTTCCCTTGACACCGCTTTCACAGCCAAACGCACTCTGCCCATCTGCGCTGCCCTTGCCTCCCAGCACTCCCAACACACATTCTCAGTCTCACTATCACTCTCACTCCCGGCACATACCACCTCCCAAAGTGCAAACGTCCAAGCCATTTCTCCCCTATGATAGGCCTAAGGGCTTAGAGCTGTTGCTGGTCCTCACCTTCCCTTGACACTGCTTTCACAGACAAACACACTCTGGCCATCTGCGCTGCCCTTGCCTCACAGCACTCCCAACACACATTTTCAGGCTCACTCTCACTCTCACTCCCGGCACAGACCACCTCCCAAAGTGCAAACACCCAAGCGATTTCTGACACACGCTACATCTAAGAGCTTAGAGCTGTTGCTGGTCCTCACCTTCCCTTGACACCGCTTTCACAGCCAAGCACACTCTGGCCATCTACCCTGGCTTTGCCTCCCAGCACTCCCAACACACATTCTCAGGCTCACTCTCACTCTCACTCAAGGCACAGACCACCTCCCAAAGTGAAAATACCCAAGGCATTTCTCCCATACGATAGGCCTAAGGGCTTAGAGCTGTTGCTGGTCCTCACCTTCCCTTGACACCGCTTTCACAGCCAAACACACGCTGCCCATCTACCCTGGCTTTGCCTCCCAGCACTCCCAAAACACATTCTCAGGTTGAATCTCACTCTCACTCCCGGCACAGACCACCTCCCAAAGTGAATATACCCAAGCGATTTCTGACACACGCTACATCTAAGGGCTTAGAGCTGTTGCTGGTCTTCACCTTCCCTTGACACCGCTTTCACAGCCAAACACACTCTGGCCATCTACGCTGGTTTTGCCTCCCAGCACTCCCAAAACACATTCTCAGGTTGAATCTCACTATCACTGCCGGCACAGACCACTATCCAAAGAGCAAATACCCAAGCGATTTCTGACACACGCTACATCTAAGGCCTTAGAGCTGTTGCTGCTCCTCACCTTCCCTTGACACCGCTTTCAGAGACAAACACACTCTGCCCATCTGCCTTTGCCTTCCCTCCCAGCACTCCCAACACACTCTCACTACCGGCACAGACCACCTCCCAAAATGCCACCACCAAACCGATTTCTGACACACGCTACATCTAAGGGCTTAGAGCTGTTGCTGGTCCTCACCTTCCCTTGACACCGCTTTCACAGCCAAACGCACTCTGCCCATCTGCACTGCCCTTGCCTCCCAGCACTCCCAACACACATTCTCAGGCACGCTCACGCTCTCACTCTGACTCCCAGCACAGACCACCTCCCAAAGTGAAAATACCCAAGCCATTTCTGACACACGCTACATCTACGGGCTTAGAGCTGTGACTGGTCCTCACCTTCCCTTGACACCGCTTTCACAGCCAAACGCACTCTGCCCATCTGCACTGCCCTTGCCTCCCAGCACTCCCAACACACATTCTCAGTCTCACTATCACTCTCACTCCCGGCACATACCACCTCCCAAAGTGCAAACGTCCAAGCCATTTCTCCCCTATGATAGGCCTAAGGGCTTAGAGCTGTTGCTGGTCCTCACCTTCCCTTGACACTGCTTTCACAGACAAACACACTCTGGCCATCTGCGCTGCCCTTGCCTCACAGCACTCCCAACACACATTTTCAGGCTCATTCTCACTCTCACTCCCGGCACAGACCACCTCCCAAAGTGCAAACACCCAAGCGATTTCTGACACACGCTACATCTAAGAGCTTAGAGCTGTTGCTGGTCCTCACCTTCCCTTGACACCGCTTTCACAGCCAAACACACTCTCCCCATCTACCCTGGCTTTGCCTCCCAGCACTCCCAACACACATTCTCAGGCTCACTCTCACTCTCACTCAAGGCACAGACCACCTCCCAAAGTGAAAATACCCAAGGCATTTCTCCCATACGATAGGCCTAAGGGCTTAGAGCTGTTGCTGGTCCTCACCTTCCCTTGACACCGCTTTCACAGCCAAACACACGCTGCCCATCTACCCTGGCTTTGCCTCCCAGCACTCCCAAAACACATTCTCAGGTTGAATCTCATTCTCACTCCCGGCACAGACCACCTCCCAAAGTGAATATACCCAAGCGATTTCTGACACACGCTACATCTAAGGGCTTAGAGCTGTTGCTGGTCTTCACCTTCCCTTGACACCGCTTTCACAGCCAAACACACTCTGGCCATCTACGCTGGTTTTGCCTCCCAGCACTCCCAAAACACATTCTCAGGTTGAATCTCACTATCACTGCCGGCACAGACCACTATCCAAAGAGCAAATACCCAAGCGATTTCTGACACACGCTACATCTAAGGCCTTAGAGCTGTTGCTGCTCCTCACCTTCCCTTGACACCGCTTTCACAGACAAACACACTCTGGCCATCTGCCTTTGCCTTCCCTCCCAGCACTCCCAACACACTCTCACTACCGGCACAGACCACCTCCCAAAATGCCACCACCAAACCGATTTCTGACACACGCTACATCTAAGGGCTTAGAGCTGTTGCTGGTCCTCACCTTCCCTTGACACCGCTTTCACAGCCAAACGCACTCTGCCCATCTGCACTGCCCTTGCCTCCCAGCACTCCCAACACACATTCTCAGGCACGCTCACGCTCTCACTCTGACTCCCAGCACAGACCACCTCCCAAAGTGAAAATACCCAAGCCATTTCTGACACACGCTACATCTACGGGCTTAGAGCTGTGACTGGTCCTCACCTTCCCTTGACACCGCTTTCACAGCCAAACGCACTCTGCCCATCTGCGCTGCCCTTGCCTCCCAGCACTCCCAACACACATTCTCAGTCTCACTATCACTCTCACTCCCGGCACATACCACCTCCCAAAGTGCAAACGTCCAAGCCATTTCTCCCCTATGATAGGCCTAAGGGCTTAGAGCTGTTGCTGGTCCTCACCTTCCCTTGACACTGCTTTCACAGACAAACACACTCTGGCCATCTGCGCTGCCCTTGCCTCACAGCACTCCCAACACACATTTTCAGGCTCACTCTCACTCTCACTCCCGGCACAGACCACCTCCCAAAGTGCAAACACCCAAGCGATTTCTGACACACGCTACATCTAAGAGCTTAGAGCTGTTGCTGGTCCTCACCTTCCCTTGACACCGCTTTCACAGCCAAACACACTCTGGCCATCTACCCTGGCTTTGCCTCCCAGCACTCCCAACACACATTCTCAGGCTCACTCTCACTCTCACTCACGGCACAGACCACCTCCCAAAGTGAAAATACCCAAGGCATTTCTCCCATACGATAGGCCTAAGGGCTTAGAGCTGTTGCTGGTCCTCACCTTCCCTTGACACCGCTTTCACAGCCAAACACACGCTGCCCATCTACCCTGGCTTTGCCTTTCAGCACTCCCAAAACACATTCTCAGGTTGAATCTCACTATCACTGCCGGCAAAGACCACCTCCCAAAGTGAGTATACCCAAGCGATTTCTGACACACGCTACATCTAAGGGCTTAGAGCTGTTGCTGGTCTTCACCTTCCCTTGACACCGCTTTCACAGCCAAACACACTCTGGCCATCTACGCTGGTTTTGCCTCCCAGCACTCCCAAAACACATTCTCAGGTTGAATCTCACTATCACTGCCGGCACAGACCACTTCCCAAAGAGCAAATACCCAAGCGATTTCTGACACACACTACATCTAAGGCCTTAGACCTGTGGCTGGTCCTCACCTTCCCTTGACACCGCTTTCACAGCCAAACACACTCTGGCCATCTACGCTGGTTTTGCCTCCCAGCACTCCCAAAACACATTCTCAGGTTGAATCTCACTATCACTGCCGGCACAGACCACTTCCCAAAGAGCAAATACCCAAGCGATGTCTGGCACACGCTACATCTAAGGCCTTAGAGCTGTTGCTGCTCCTCACCTTCCCTTGACACCGCTTTCACAGACAAACACACTCTGGCCATCTGCCTTTGCCTTCCCTCCCAGCACTCCCAACACACTCTCACTACCGGCACAGACCACCTCCCAAAATGCCAACACCCAAGCGATTTCTGACACACGCTACATCTAAGGGCTTAGAGCTGTTGCTGGTCTTCACCTTCCCTTGACACCGCTTTCACAGCCAAACACACTCTGCCCATCTACCCTGGCTTTGCCTCCCAGCACTCCCAACACACATTTTCAGGCTCAATCTCACTATCACTCACGGCACAGACCACCTCCCAAAGTGAAAATACCCAAGGCATTTCTCCCATACGATAGGCCTAAGGGCTTAGAGCTGTTGCTGGTCCTCACCTTCCCTTGACACCGCTTTCACAGCCAAACACACGCTGCCCATCTACCCTGGCTTTGCCTCCCAGCACTCCCAAAACACATTCTCAGGTTGAATCTCATTCTCACTCCCGGCACAGACCACCTCCCAAAGTGAATATACCCAAGCGATTTCTGACACACGCTACATCTAAGGGCTTAGAGCTGTTGCTGGTCTTCACCTTCCCTTGACACCGCTTTCACAGCCAAACACACTCTGGCCATCTACGCTGGTTTTGCCTCCCAGCACTCCCAAAACACATTCTCAGGTTGAATCTCACTATCACTGCCGGCACAGACCACTATCCAAAGAGCAAATACCCAAGCGATTTCTGACACACGCTACATCTAAGGCCTTAGAGCTGTTGCTGCTCCTCACCTTCCCTTGACACCGCTTTCACAGACAAACACACTCTGGCCATCTGCCTTTGCCTTGCCTCCCAGCACTCCCAACACACTCTCACTACCGGCACAGACCACCTCCCAAAATGCCACCACCAAACCGATTTCTGACACACGCTACATCTAAGGGCTTAGAGCTGTTGCTGGTCCTCACCTTCCCTTGACACCGCTTTCACAGCCAAACGCACTCTGCCCATCTGCACTGCCCTTGCCTCCCAGCACTCCCAACACACATTCTCAGGCACGCTCACGCTCTCAGTCTGACTCCCAGCACAGACCACCTCCCAAAGTGAAAATACCCAAGCCATTTCTGACACACGCTACATCTACGGGCTTAGAGCTGTGACTGGTCTTCACCTTCCCTTGACACCGCTTTCACAGCCAAACACACTCTGCCCATCTACCCTGGTTTTGCCTCCCAGCAATCCCAACACACATTCTCAGGCTCAAACTCACTCTCACTCCCGGCACACAACACCTCTCAAAGTGCAAACGTCCAAGCATTTTCTGCCGCATGCTACATCTAAGGGCTTAGAGCTGTTGCTGGTCCTCACCTTCCCTTGACACCGCTTTCACAGCCAAACACACTCTGCCCATCTGCCTTTGCCTCAACTCCCAGCACTCCCAACACACTTTCTCAGGCTCACTCTCACTCTCACTCCCGGCACAGACCACCTCCCAAAGTGCAAACCTCCAAGCCATTTCTCCCACACGATAGGCCTAAGTGCTTAGAGCTGTTGCTGGTCTTCACCTTCCCTTGACACCGCTTTCACAGCCAAACACACTCTACCCATTTGCCTTTGCCTTGCCTCCCAGCACTCCCAACACACTCTCACTCCCGGCACAGACCACCTCCCAAAGTGCAAACCCCCAAGCGATATCTGACAAACGCTAAATCTAAGGGCTTAGAGCTGTTGCTGGTCCTCACCTTCCCTTGACACCGCTTTCACAGCCAAACGCACTCTGCCCATCTGCACTGCCCTTGCCTCCCAGCACTCCCAACACACATTCTCAGGCACGCTCACGCTCTCACTCTGACTCCCAGCACAGACCACCTCCCAAAGTGAAAATACCCAAGCCATTTCTGACACACGCTACATCTACGGGCTTAGAGCTGTGACTGGTCCTCACCTTCCCTTGACACCGCTTTCACAGCCAAACGCACTCTGCCCATCTGCGCTGCCCTTGCCTCCCAGCACTCCCAACACACATTCTCAGGCTCACTATCACTCTCACTCCCGGCACATACCACCTCCCAAAGTGCAAACGTCCAAGCCATTTCTCCCCTATGATAGGCCTAAGGGCTTAGAGCTGTTGCTGGTCCTCACCTTCCCTTGACACTGCTTTCACAGACAAACACACTCTGGCCATCTGCGCTGCCCTTGCCTCACAGCACTCCCAACACACATTTTCAGGCTCACTCTCACTCTCACTCCCGGCACAGACCACCTCCCAAAGTGCAAACAGCCAAGCGATTTCTGACACACGCTACATCTAAGAGCTTAGAGCTGTTGCTGGTCCTCACCTTCCCTTGACACCGCTTTCACAGCCAAACACACTCTCCCCATCTACCCTGGCTTTGCCTCCCAGCACTCCCAACACACATTCTAAGGTTGAATCTCACTCTCACTCCCGGCACAGACCACCTCCCAAAGTGCAAACGTCCAAGCCATTTCTCCCATACGATAGGCCTAAGGGCTTAGAGCTGTTGCTGGTCCTCACCTTCCCTTGACACCGCTTTCACAGCCAAACACACTCTGGCCATCCGCCTTTGCCTTGCCTCCCAGCACTCCCAACACACATTCTCAGGTTGAATCTCACTCTCACTTCCGGCACAGACCACCTCCCAAAGTGCAAACATCTAAGCCATTTCTCCCACACGATAAGCCTAAGGGCTTAGAGCTGTTGCTGGTCCTCACCTTCCCTTTTACACCGCTTTCACAGCCAAACACACTCTGGCCATCTGCGCTGCCCTTGCCTGCCAGCACTCCCAACACACGTTCTCACGCACACTCACGCTCTCACTCTCACTCCCAGCACAGACCACCTCCCAAAGTCAAAACACCCAACCGATTTCTGACATACGCTACATCTAAGGGCTTAGAGCTGTGGCTGGTCCTCACCTTCCCTTGACACTGCTTTCACAGACAAACACACTCTGGCCATCTACCCTGGCTTTGCCTCACAGCACTCCCAACACACATTTTCACGCTCACTCTCACTCTCACTCCGGGCACAGCCCACCTCCCAAAGTGCAAACACCCAAGCGATTTCTGACACACGCTACATCTAAGGGCTTAGAGCTGTTGCTGGTCCTCACCTTCCCTTGACACCGCTTTCACAGACAAACACACTCTGGCCATCTATGCTGGTTTTGCCTCCCAGCACTCCCAAAACACATTCTCAGGTGGAATCTCTCTATCACTGCGGGCACAGACCACTATCCAAAGGGCAAATACCCAAGCGATTTCTGACACACGCTACATCTAAGGCCTTAGAGGTGTTGCTGGTCCTCACCTTCCCTTTACACCGCTTTCACAGACAAACACACTCTGGCCATCTGCCTTTGCCTTCCCTCCCAGCACTCCCAACACACTCTCACTACCGGCACAGACCACCTCCCAAAATGCCACCACCAAACCGATTTCTGACACACGCTACATCTACGGGCTTAGAGCTGTTGCTGGTCCTCACCTTCCCTTGACACCGCTTTCACAGCCAAGCACACTCTGGCCATCTACCCTGGCTTTGCCTCCCAGCACTCCCAACACACATTCTCAGGCTCACTCTCACTCTCACTCAAGGCACAGACCACCTCCCAAAGTGAAAATACCCAAGGCATTTCTCCCATACGATAGGCCTAAGGGCTTAGAGCTGTTGCTGGTCCTCACCTTCCCTTGACACCGCTTTCACAGCCAAACACACGCTGCCCATCTACCCTGGCTTTGCCTCCCAGCACTCCCAAAACACATTCTCAGGTTGAATCTCATTCTCACTCCCGGCACAGACCACCTCCCAAAGTGAATATACCCAAGCGATTTCTGACACACGCTACATCTAAGGGCTTAGAGCTGTTGCTGGTCTTCACCTTCCCTTGACACCGCTTTCACAGCCAAACACACTCTGGCCATCTACGCTGGTTTTGCCTCCCAGCACTCCCAAAACACATTCTCAGGTTGAATCTCACTATCACTGCCGGCACAGACCACTATCCAAAGAGCAAATACCCAAGCGATTTCTGACACACGCTACATCTAAGGCCTTAGAGCTGTTGCTGCTCCTCACCTTCCCTTGACACCGCTTTCAGAGACAAACACACTCTGCCCATCTGCCTTTGCCTTCCCTCCCAGCACTCCCAACACACTCTCACTACCGGCACAGACCACCTCCCAAAATGCCACCACCAAACCGATTTCTGACACACGCTACATCTAAGGGCTTAGAGCTGTTGCTGGTCCTCACCTTCCCTTGACACCGCTTTCACAGCCAAACGCACTCTGCCCATCTGCACTGCCCTTGCCTCCCAGCACTCCCAACACACATTCTCAGGCACGCTCACGCTCTCACTCTGACTCACAGCACAGACCACCTCCCAAAGTGAAAATACCCAAGCCATTTCTGACACACGCTACATCTACGGGCTTAGAGCTGTGACTGGTCCTCACCTTCCCTTGACACCGCTTTCACAGCCAAACGCACTCTGCCCATCTGCGCTGCCCTTGCCTCCCAGCACTCCCAACACACATTCTCAGTCTCACTATCACTCTCACTCCCGGCACATACCACCTCCCAAAGTGCAAACGTCCAAGCCATTTCTCCCCTATGATAGGCCTAAGGGCTTAGAGCTGTTGCTGGTCCTCACCTTCCCTTGACACTGCTTTCACAGACAAACACACTCTGGCCATCTGCGCTGCCCTTGCCTCACAGCACTCCCAACACACATTTTCAGGCTCACTCTCACTCTCACTCCCGGCACAGACCACCTCCCAAAGTGCAAACACCCAAGCGATTTCTGACACACGCTACATCTAAGAGCTTAGAGCTGTTGCTGGTCCTCACCTTCCCTTGACACCGCTTTCACAGCCAAGCACACTCTGGCCATCTACCCTGGCTTTGCCTCCCAGCACTCCCAACACACATTCTCAGGCTCACTCTCACTCTCACTCACGGCACAGACCACCTCCCAAAGTGAAAATACCCAAGCCATTTCTCCCATACGATAGGCCTAAGGGCTTAGAGCTGTTGCTGGTCCTCACCTTCCCTTGACACCGCTTTCACAGCCAAACACACTCTGCCCATCTGCACTGCCCTTGCCTCCCAGCACTCCCAACACACATTCTCAGGCACGCTCACGCTCTCACTCTGACTCCCAGCACAGACCACCTCCCAAAGTGAAAATACCCAAGCCATTTCTGACACACGCTACATCTACGGGCTTAGAGCTGTGACTGGTCCTCACCTTCCCTTGACACCGCTTTCACAGCCAAACGCACTCTGCCCATCTGCGCTGCCCTTGCCTCCCAGCACTCCCAACACACATTCTCAGTCTCACTATCACTCTCACTCCCGGCACATACCACCTCCCAAAGTGCAAACGTCCAAGCCATTTCTCCCCTATGATAGGCCTAAGGGCTTAGAGCTGTTGCTGGTCCTCACCTTCCCTTGACACTGCTTTCACAGACAAACACACTCTGGCCATCTGCGCTGCCCTTGCCTCACAGCACTCCCAACACACATTTTCAGGCTCACTCTCACTCTCACTCCCGGCACAGACCACCTCCCAAAGTGCAAACAGCCAAGCGATTTCTGACACACGCTACATCTAAGAGCTTAGAGCTGTTGCTGGTCCTCACCTTCCCTTGACACCGCTTTCACAGCCAAGCACACTCTGGCCATCTACCCTGGCTTTGCCTCCCAGCACTCCCAACACACATTCTCAGGCTCACTCTCACTCTCACTCAAGGCACAGACCACCTCCCAAAGTGAAAATACCCAAGGCATTTCTCCCATACGATAGGCCTAAGGGCTTAGAGCTGTTGCTGGTCCTCACCTTCCCTTGACACCGCTTTCACAGCCAAACACACGCTGCCCATCTACCCTGGCTTTGCCTCCCAGCACTCCCAAAACACATTCTCAGGTTGAATCTCATTCTCACTCCCGGCACAGACCACCTCCCAAAGTGAATATACCCAAGCGATTTCTGACACACGCTACATCTAAGGGCTTAGAGCTGTTGCTGGTCTTCACCTTCCCTTGACACCGCTTTCACAGCCAAACACACTCTGGCCATCTACGCTGGTTTTGCCTCCCAGCACTCCCAAAACACATTCTCAGGTTGAATCTCACTATCACTGCCGGCACAGACCACTATCCAAAGAGCAAATACCCAAGCGATTTCTGACACACGCTACATCTAAGGCCTTAGAGCTGTTGCTGGTCCTCACCTTCCCTTGACACCGCTTTCACAGACAAACACACTCTGCCCATCTGCCTTTGCCTTGCCTCCCAGCACTCCCAACACACTCTCACTACCGGCACAGACCACCTCCCAAAATGCCACCACCAAACCGATTTCTGACACACGCTACATCTAAGGGCTTAGAGCTGTTGCTGGTCCTCACCTTCCCTTGACACCGCTTTCACAGCCAAACGCACTCTGCCCATCTGCACTGCCCTTGCCTCCCAGCACTCCCAACACACATTCTCAGGCACGCTCACGCTCTCACTCTGACTCCCAGCACAGACCACCTCCCAAAGTGAAAATACCCAAGCCATTTCTGACACACGCTACATCTACGGGCTTAGAGCTGTGACTGGTCCTCACCTTCCCTTGACACCGCTTTCACAGCCAAACGCACTCTGCCCATCTGCGCTGCCCTTGCCTCCCAGCACTCCCAACACACATTCTCAGTCTCACTATCACTCTCACTCCCGGCACATACCACCTCCCAAAGTGCAAACGTCCAAGCCATTTCTCCCCTATGATAGGCCTAAGGGCTTAGAGCTGTTGCTGGTCCTCACCTTCCCTTGACACTGCTTTCACAGACAAACACACTCTGGCCATCTGCGCTGCCCTTGCCTCACAGCACTCCCAACACACATTTTCAGGCTCACTCTCACTCCCGGCACAGACCACCTCCCAAAGTGCAAACACCCAAGCGATTTCTGACACACGCTACATCTAAGAGCTTAGAGCTGTTGCTGGTCCTCACCTTCCCTTGACACCGCTTTCACAGCCAAGCACACTCTGGCCATCTACCCTGGCTTTGCCTCCCAGCACTCCCAACACACATTCTCAGGCTCACTCTCACTCTCACTCACGGCACAGACCACCTCCCAAAGTGAAAATACCCAAGGCATTTCTCCCATACGATAGGCCTAAGGGCTTAGAGCTGTTGCTGGTCCTCACCTTCCCTTGACACCGCTTTCACAGCCAAACACACGCTGCCCATCTACCCTGGCTTTGCCTTTCAGCACTCCCAAAACACATTCTCAGGTTGAATCTCACTATCACTGCCGGCAAAGACCACCTCCCAAAGTGAGTATACCCAAGCGATTTCTGACACACGCTACATCTAAGGGCTTAGAGCTGTTGCTGGTCTTCACCTTCCCTTGACACCGCTTTCACAGCCAAACACACTCTGGCCATCTACGCTGGTTTTGCCTCCCAGCACTCCCAAAACACATTCTCAGGTTGAATCTCACTATCACTGCCGGCACAGACCACTTCCCAAAGAGCAAATACCCAAGCGATTTCTGACACACACTACATCTAAGGCCTTAGACCTGTGGCTGGTCCTCACCTTCCCTTGACACCGCTTTCACAGCCAAACACACTCTGGCCATCTACGCTGGTTTTGCCTCCCAGCACTCCCAAAACACATTCTCAGGTTGAATCTCACTATCACTGCCGGCACAGACCACTTCCCAAAGAGCAAATACCCATGCGATGTCTGGCACACGCTACATCTAAGGCCTTAGAGCTGTTGCTGCTCCTCACCTTCCCTTGACACCGCTTTCACAGACAAACACACTCTGGCCATCTGCCTTTGCCTTCCCTCCCAGCACTCCCAACACACTCTCACTACCGGCACAGACCACCTCCCAAAATGCCAACACCCAAGCGATTTCTGACACACGCTACATCTAAGGGCTTAGAGCTGTTGCTGGTCTTCACCTTCCCTTGACACCGCTTTCACAGCCAAACACACTCTGCCCATCTACCCTGGCTTTGCCTCCCAGCACTCCCAACACACATTTTCAGGCTCAATCTCACTATCACTCACGGCACAGACCACCTCCCAAAGTGAAAATACCCAAGGCATTTCTCCCATACGATAGGCCTAAGGGCTTAGAGCTGTTGCTGGTCCTCACCTTCCCTTGACACCGCTTTCACAGCCAAACACACGCTGCCCATCTACCCTGGCTTTGCCTCCCAGCACTCCCAAAACACATTCTCAGGTTGAATCTCATTCTCACTCCCGGCACAGACCACCTCCCAAAGTGAATATACCCAAGCGATTTCTGACACACGCTACATCTAAGGGCTTAGAGCTGTTGCTGGTCTTCACCTTCCCTTGACACCGCTTTCACAGCCAAACACACTCTGGCCATCTACGCTGGTTTTGCCTCCCAGCACTCCCAAAACACATTCTCAGGTTGAATCTCACTATCACTGCCGGCACAGACCACTATCCAAAGAGCAAATACCCAAGCGATTTCTGACACACGCTACATCTAAGGCCTTAGAGCTGTTGCTGCTCCTCACCTTCCCTTGACACCGCTTTCACAGCCAAACACACTCTGCCCATCTACCCTGGTTTTGCCTCCCAGCAATCCCAACACACATTCTCAGGCTCAAACTCACTCTCACTCCCGGCACACAACACCTCTCAAAGTGCAAACGTCCAAGCATTTTCTGCCGCATGCTACATCTAAGGGCTTAGAGCTGTTGCTGGTCCTCACCTTCCCTTGACACCGCTTTCACAGCCAAACACACTCTGCCCATCTGCCTTTGCCTCAACTCCCAGCACTCCCAACACACTTTCTCAGGCTCACTCTCACTCTCACTCCCGGCACAGACCACCTCCCAAAGTGCAAACCTCCAAGCCATTTCTCCCACACGATAGGCCTAAGTGCTTAGAGCTGTTGCTGGTCTTCACCTTCCCTTGACACCGCTTTCACAGCCAAACACACTCTGCCCATCTGCCTTTGCCTTGCCTCCCAGCACTCCCAACACACTCTCACTCCCGGCACAGACCACCTCCCAAAGTGCAAACCCCCAAGCGATATCTGACAAACGCTAAATCTAAGGGCTTAGAGCTGTTGCTGGTCCTCACCGTCCCTTGACACCGCTTTCACAGCCAAACGCACTCTGCCCATCTGCACTGCCCTTGCCTCCCAGCACTCCCAACACACATTCTCAGGCACGCTCACGCTCTCACTCTGACTCCCAGCACAGACCACCTCCCAAAGTGAAAATACCCAAGCCATTTCTGACACACGCTACATCTACGGGCTTAGAGCTGTGACTGGTCCTCACCTTCCCTTGACACCGCTTTCACAGCCAAACGCACTCTGCCCATCTGCGCTGCCCTTGCCTCCCAGCACTCCCAACACACATTCTCAGGCTCACTATCACTCTCACTCCCGGCACATACCACCTCCCAAAGTGCAAACGTCCAAGCCATTTCTCCCCTATGATAGGCCTAAGGGCTTAGAGCTGTTGCTGGTCCTCACCTTCCCTTGACACTGCTTTCACAGACAAACACACTCTGGCCATCTGCGCTGCCCTTGCCTCACAGCACTCCCAACACACATTTTCAGGCTCACTCTCACTCTCACTCCCGGCACAGACCACCTCCCAAAGTGCAAACAGCCAAGCGATTTCTGACACACGCTACATCTAAGAGCTTAGAGCTGTTGCTGGTCCTCACCTTCCCTTGACACCGCTTTCACAGCCAAGCACACTCTGGCCATCTACCCTGGCTTTGCCTCCCAGCACTCCCAACACACATTGTAAGGTTGAATCTCACTCTCACTCCCGGCACAGACCACCTCCCAAAGTGCAAACGTCCAAGCCATTTCTCCCATACGATAGGCCTAAGGGCTTAGAGCTGTTGCTGGTCCTCACCTTCCCTTGACACCGCTTTCACAGCCAAACACACTCTGGCCATCCGCCTTTGCCTTGCCTCCCAGCACTCCCAACACACATTCTCAGGTTGAATCTCACTCTCACTTCCGGCACAGACCACCTCCCAAAGTGCAAACATCTAAGCCATTTCTCCCACACGATAAGCCTAAGGGCTTAGAGCTGTTGCTGGTCCTCACCTTCCCTTTTACACCGCTTTCACAGCCAAACACACTCTGGCCATCTGCGCTGCCCTTGCCTGCCAGCACTCCCAACACACGTTCTCACGCACACTCACGCTCTCACTCTCACTCCCAGCACAGACCACCTCCCAAAGTGCAAACACCCAAGCGATTTCTGACACACGCTACATCTAAGGGCTTAGAGCTGTTGCTGGTCCTCACCTTCCCTTGACACCGCTTTCACAGCCAAACACACTCTGGCCATCTACGCTGGTTTTGCCTCCCAGCACTCCCAAAACACATTCTCAGGTGGAATCTCTCTATCACTGCGGGCACAGACCACTATCCAAAGGGCAAATACCCAAGCGATTTCTGACACACGCTACATCTAAGGCCTTAGAGGTGTTGCTGGTCCTCACCTTCCCTTGACACCGCTTTCACAGACAAACACACTCTGGCCATCTGCCTTTGCCTTCCCTCCCAGCACTCCCAACACACTCTCACTACCGGCACAGACCACCTCCCAAAATGCCACCACCAAACCGATTTCTGACACACGCTACATCTACGGGCTTAGAGCTGTTGCTGGTCCTCACCTTCCCTTGACACCGCTTTCACAGCCAAACGCACTCTGCCCATCTACCCTGGCTTTGCCTCCCAGCACTCCCAACACACATTCTCAGGTTGAATCTCACTCTCACTCCCGGCACAGACCACCTCCCAAAGTGCAAACGTCCAAGCCATTTCTCCCATACGATAGGCCTAAGGGCTTAGAGCTGTTGCTGGTCCTCACCTTCCCTTGACACCGCTTTCACAGCCAAACACACGCTGCCCATCTACCCTGGCTTTGCCTCCCAGCACTCCCAAAACACATTCTCAGGTTGAATCTCATTCTCACTCCCGGCACAGACCACCTCCCAAAGTGAATATACCCAAGCGATTTCTGACACACGCTACATCTAAGGGCTTAGAGCTGTTGCTGGTCTTCACCTTCCCTTGACACCGCTTTCACAGCCAAACACACTCTGGCCATCTACGCTGGTTTTGCCTCCCAGCACTCCCAAAACACATTCTCAGGTTGAATCTCACTATCACTGCCGGCACAGACCACTATCCAAAGAGCAAATACCCAAGCGATTTCTGACACACGCTACATCTAAGGCCTTAGAGCTGTTGCTGCTCCTCACCTTCCCTTGACACCGCTTTCAGAGACAAACACACTCTGCCCATCTGCCTTTGCCTTCCCTCCCAGCACTCCCAACACACTCTCACTACCGGCACAGACCACCTCCCAAAATGCCACCACCAAACCGATTTCTGACACACGCTACATCTAAGGGCTTAGAGCTGTTGCTGGTCCTCACCTTCCCTTGACACCGCTTTCACAGCCAAACGCACTCTGCCCATCTGCACTGCCCTTGCCTCCCAGCACTCCCAACACACATTCTCAGGCACGCTCACGCTCTCACTCTGACTCACAGCACAGACCACCTCCCAAAGTGAAAATACCCAAGCCATTTCTGACACACGCTACATCTACGGGCTTAGAGCTGTGACTGGTCCTCACCTTCCCTTGACACCGCTTTCACAGCCAAACGCACTCTGCCCATCTGCGCTGCCCTTGCCTCCCAGCACTCCCAACACACATTCTCAGTCTCACTATCACTCTCACTCCCGGCACATACCACCTCCCAAAGTGCAAACGTCCAAGCCATTTCTCCCCTATGATAGGCCTAAGGGCTTAGAGCTGTTGCTGGTCCTCACCTTCCCTTGACACTGCTTTCACAGACAAACACACTCTGGCCATCTGCGCTGCCCTTGCCTCACAGCACTCCCAACACACATTTTCAGGCTCACTCTCACTCTCACTCCCGGCACAGACCACCTCCCAAAGTGCAAACACCCAAGCGATTTCTGACACACGCTACATCTAAGAGCTTAGAGCTGTTGCTGGTCCTCACCTTCCCTTGACACCGCTTTCACAGCCAAGCACACTCTGGCCATCTACCCTGGCTTTGCCTCCCAGCACTCCCAACACACATTCTCAGGCTCACTCTCACTCTCACTCACGGCACAGACCACCTCCCAAAGTGAAAATACCCAAGCCATTTCTCCCATACGATAGGCCTAAGGGCTTAGAGCTGTTGCTGGTCCTCACCTTCCCTTGACACCGCTTTCACAGCCAAACACACTCTGCCCATCTGCACTGCCCTTGCCTCCCAGCACTCCCAACACACATTCTCAGGCACGCTCACGCTCTCACTCTGACTCCCAGCACAGACCACCTCCCAAAGTGAAAATACCCAAGCCATTTCTGACACACGCTACATCTACGGGCTTAGAGCTGTGACTGGTCCTCACCTTCCCTTGACACCGCTTTCACAGCCAAACGCACTCTGCCCATCTGCGCTGCCCTTGCCTCCCAGCACTCCCAACACACATTCTCAGTCTCACTATCACTCTCACTCCCGGCACATACCACCTCCCAAAGTGCAAACGTCCAAGCCATTTCTCCCCTATGATAGGCCTAAGGGCTTAGAGCTGTTGCTGGTCCTCACCTTCCCTTGACACTGCTTTCACAGACAAACACACTCTGGCCATCTGCGCTGCCCTTGCCTCACAGCACTCCCAACACACATTTTCAGGCTCACTCTCACTCTCACTCCCGGCACAGACCACCTCCCAAAGTGCAAACAGCCAAGCGATTTCTGACACACGCTACATCTAAGAGCTTAGAGCTGTTGCTGGTCCTCACCTTCCCTTGACACCGCTTTCACAGCCAAGCACACTCTGGCCATCTACCCTGGCTTTGCCTCCCAGCACTCCCAACACACATTCTCAGGCTCACTCTCACTCTCACTCAAGGCACAGACCACCTCCCAAAGTGAAAATACCCAAGGCATTTCTCCCATACGATAGGCCTAAGGGCTTAGAGCTGTTGCTGGTCCTCACCTTCCCTTGACACCGCTTTCACAGCCAAACACACGCTGCCCATCTACCCTGGCTTTGCCTCCCAGCACTCCCAAAACACATTCTCAGGTTGAATCTCATTCTCACTCCCGGCACAGACCACCTCCCAAAGTGAATATACCCAAGCGATTTCTGACACACGCTACATCTAAGGGCTTAGAGCTGTTGCTGGTCTTCACCTTCCCTTGACACCGCTTTCACAGCCAAACACACTCTGGCCATCTACGCTGGTTTTGCCTCCCAGCACTCCCAAAACACATTCTCAGGTTGAATCTCACTATCACTGCCGGCACAGACCACTATCCAAAGAGCAAATACCCAAGCGATTTCTGACACACGCTACATCTAAGGCCTTAGAGCTGTTGCTGGTCCTCACCTTCCCTTGACACCGCTTTCACAGACAAACACACTCTGCCCATCTGCCTTTGCCTTGCCTCCCAGCACTCCCAACACACTCTCACTACCGGCACAGACCACCTCCCAAAATGCCACCACCAAACCGATTTCTGACACACGCTACATCTAAGGGCTTAGAGCTGTTGCTGGTCCTCACCTTCCCTTGACACCGCTTTCACAGCCAAACGCACTCTGCCCATCTGCACTGCCCTTGCCTCCCAGCACTCCCAACACACATTCTCAGGCACGCTCACGCTCTCACTCTGACTCCCAGCACAGACCACCTCCCAAAGTGAAAATACCCAAGCCATTTCTGACACACGCTACATCTACGGGCTTAGAGCTGTGACTGGTCCTCACCTTCCCTTGACACCGCTTTCACAGCCAAACGCACTCTGCCCATCTGCGCTGCCCTTGCCTCCCAGCACTCCCAACACACATTCTCAGTCTCACTATCACTCTCACTCCCGGCACATACCACCTCCCAAAGTGCAAACGTCCAAGCCATTTCTCCCCTATGATAGGCCTAAGGGCTTAGAGCTGTTGCTGGTCCTCACCTTCCCTTGACACTGCTTTCACAGACAAACACACTCTGGCCATCTGCGCTGCCCTTGCCTCACAGCACTCCCAACACACATTTTCAGGCTCACTCTCACTCTCACTCCCGGCACAGACCACCTCCCAAAGTGCAAACACCCAAGCGATTTCTGACACACGCTACATCTAAGAGCTTAGAGCTGTTGCTGGTCCTCACCTTCCCTTGACACCGCTTTCACAGCCAAGCACACTCTGGCCATCTACCCTGGCTTTGCCTCCCAGCACTCCCAACACACATTCTCAGGCTCACTCTCACTCTCACTCACGGCACAGACCACCTCCCAAAGTGAAAATACCCAAGGCATTTCTCCCATACGATAGGCCTAAGGGCTTAGAGCTGTTGCTGGTCCTCACCTTCCCTTGACACCGCTTTCACAGCCAAACACACGCTGCCCATCTACCCTGGCTTTGCCTTTCAGCACTCCCAAAACACATTCTCAGGTTGAATCTCACTATCACTGCCGGCAAAGACCACCTCCCAAAGTGAGTATACCCAAGCGATTTCTGACACACGCTACATCTAAGGGCTTAGAGCTGTTGCTGGTCTTCACCTTCCCTTGACACCGCTTTCACAGCCAAACACACTCTGGCCATCTACGCTGGTTTTGCCTCCCAGCACTCCCAAAACACATTCTCAGGTTGAATCTCACTATCACTGCCGGCACAGACCACTTCCCAAAGAGCAAATACCCAAGCGATTTCTGACACACACTACATCTAAGGCCTTAGACCTGTGGCTGGTCCTCACCTTCCCTTGACACCGCTTTCACAGCCAAACACACTCTGGCCATCTACGCTGGTTTTGCCTCCCAGCACTCCCAAAACACATTCTCAGGTTGAATCTCACTATCACTGCCGGCACAGACCACTTCCCAAAGAGCAAATACCCATGCGATGTCTGGCACACGCTACATCTAAGGCCTTAGAGCTGTTGCTGCTCCTCACCTTCCCTTGACACCGCTTTCACAGACAAACACACTCTGGCCATCTGCCTTTGCCTTCCCTCCCAGCACTCCCAACACACTCTCACTACCGGCACAGACCACCTCCCAAAATGCCAACACCCAAGCGATTTCTGACACACGCTACATCTAAGGGCTTAGAGCTGTTGCTGGTCTTCACCTTCCCTTGACACCGCTTTCACAGCCAAACACACTCTGCCCATCTACCCTGGCTTTGCCTCCCAGCACTCCCAACACACATTTTCAGGCTCAATCTCACTATCACTCACGGCACAGACCACCTCCCAAAGTGAAAATACCCAAGGCATTTCTCCCATACGATAGGCCTAAGGGCTTAGAGCTGTTGTTGGTCCTCACCTTCCCTTGACACCGCTTTCACAGCCAAACACACGCTGCCCATCTACCCTGGCTTTGCCTCCCAGCACTCCCAAAACACATTCTCAGGTTGAATCTCATTCTCACTCCCGGCACAGACCACCTCCCAAAGTGAATATACCCAAGCGATTTCTGACACACGCTACATCTAAGGGCTTAGAGCTGTTGCTGGTCTTCACCTTCCCTTGACACCGCTTTCACAGCCAAACACACTCTGGCCATCTACGCTGGTTTTGCCTCCCAGCACTCCCAAAACACATTCTCAGGTTGAATCTCACTATCACTGCCGGCACAGACCACTATCCAAAGAGCAAATACCCAAGCGATTTCTGACACACGCTACATCTAAGGCCTTAGAGCTGTTGCTGCTCCTCACCTTCCCTTGACACCGCTTTCACAGACAAACACACTCTGGCCATCTGCCTTTGCCTTGCCTCCCAGCACTCCCAACACACTCTCACTACCGGCACAGACCACCTCCCAAAATGCCACCACCAAACCGATTTCTGACACACGCTACATCTAAGGGCTTAGAGCTGTTGCTGGTCCTCACCTTCCCTTGACACCGCTTTCACAGCCAAACGCACTCTGCCCATCTGCACTGCCCTTGCCTCCCAGCACTCCCAACACACATTCTCAGGCACGCTCACGCTCTCACTCTGACTCCCAGCACAGACCACCTCCCAAAGTGAAAATACCCAAGCCATTTCTGACACACGCTACATCTACGGGCTTAGAGCTGTGACTGGTCTTCACCTTCCCTTGACACCGCTTTCACAGCCAAACACACTCTGCCCATCTACCCTGGTTTTGCCTCCCAGCAATCCCAACACACATTCTCAGGCTCAAACTCACTCTCACTCCCGGCACACAACACCTCTCAAAGTGCAAACGTCCAAGCATTTTCTGCCGCATGCTACATCTAAGGGCTTAGAGCTGTTGCTGGTCCTCACCTTCCCTTGACACCGCTTTCACAGCCAAACACACTCTGCCCATCTGCCTTTGCCTCAACTCCCAGCACTCCCAACACACTTTCTCAGGCTCACTCTCACTCTCACTCCCGGCACAGACCACCTCCCAAAGTGCAAACCTCCAAGCCATTTCTCCCACACGATAGGCCTAAGTGCTTAGAGCTGTTGCTGGTCTTCACCTTCCCTTGACACCGCTTTCACAGCCAAACACACTCTGCCCATCTGCCTTTGCCTTGCCTCCCAGCACTCCCAACACACTCTCACTCCCGGCACAGACCACCTCCCAAAGTGCAAACCCCCAAGCGATATCTGACAAACGCTAAATCTAAGGGCTTAGAGCTGTTGCTGGTCCTCACCGTCCCTTGACACCGCTTTCACAGCCAAACGCACTCTGCCCATCTGCACTGCCCTTGCCTCCCAGCACTCCCAACACACATTCTCAGGCACGCTCACGCTCTCACTCTGACTCCCAGCACAGACCACCTCCCAAAGTGAAAATACCCAAGCCATTTCTGACACACGCTACATCTACGGGCTTAGAGCTGTGACTGGTCCTCACCTTCCCTTGACACCGCTTTCACAGCCAAACGCACTCTGCCCATCTGCGCTGCCCTTGCCTCCCAGCACTCCCAACACACATTCTCAGGCTCACTATCACTCTCACTCCCGGCACATACCACCTCCCAAAGTGCAAACGTCCAAGCCATTTCTCCCCTATGATAGGCCTAAGGGCTTAGAGCTGTTGCTGGTCCTCACCTTCCCTTGACACTGCTTTCACAGACAAACACACTCTGGCCATCTGCGCTGCCCTTGCCTCACAGCACTCCCAACACACATTTTCAGGCTCACTCTCACTCTCACTCCCGGCACAGACCACCTCCCAAAGTGCAAACAGCCAAGCGATTTCTGACACACGCTACATCTAAGAGCTTAGAGCTGTTGCTGGTCCTCACCTTCCCTTGACACCGCTTTCACAGCCAAGCACACTCTGGCCATCTACCCTGGCTTTGCCTCCCAGCACTCCCAACACACATTGTAAGGTTGAATCTCACTCTCACTCCCGGCACAGACCACCTCCCAAAGTGCAAACGTCCAAGCCATTTCTCCCATACGATAGGCCTAAGGGCTTAGAGCTGTTGCTGGTCCTCACCTTCCCTTGACACCGCTTTCACAGCCAAACACACTCTGGCCATCCGCCTTTGCCTTGCCTCCCAGCACTCCCAACACACATTCTCAGGTTGAATCTCACTCTCACTTCCGGCACAGACCACCTCCCAAAGTGCAAACATCTAAGCCATTTCTCCCACACGATAAGCCTAAGGGCTTAGAGCTGTTGCTGGTCCTCACCTTCCCTTTTACACCGCTTTCACAGCCAAACACACTCTGGCCATCTGCGCTGCCCTTGCCTGCCAGCACTCCCAACACACGTTCTCACGCACACTCACGCTCTCACTCTCACTCCCAGCACAGACCACCTCCCAAAGTGCAAACACCCAAGCGATTTCTGACACACGCTACATCTAAGGGCTTAGAGCTGTTGCTGGTCCTCACCTTCCCTTGACACCGCTTTCACAGCCAAACACACTCTGGCCATCTACGCTGGTTTTGCCTCCCAGCACTCCCAAAACACATTCTCAGGTGGAATCTCTCTATCACTGCGGGCACAGACCACTATCCAAAGGGCAAATACCCAAGCGATTTCTGACACACGCTACATCTAAGGCCTTAGAGGTGTTGCTGGTCCTCACCTTCCCTTGACACCGCTTTCACAGACAAACACACTCTGGCCATCTGCCTTTGCCTTCCCTCCCAGCACTCCCAACACACTCTCACTACCGGCACAGACCACCTCCCAAAATGCCACCACCAAACCGATTTCTGACACACGCTACATCTACGGGCTTAGAGCTGTTGCTGGTCCTCACCTTCCCTTGACACCGCTTTCACAGCCAAACGCACTCTGCCCATCTACCCTGGCTTTGCCTCCCAGCACTCCCAACACACATTCTCAGGTTGAATCTCACTCTCACTCCCGGCACAGACCACCTCCCAAAGTGCAAACGTCCAAGCCATTTCTCCCATACGATAGGCCTAAGGGCTTAGAGCTGTTGCTGGTCCTCACCTTCCCTTGACACCGCTTTCACAGCCAAACACACTCTGGCCATCTGCGCTGCCCTTGCCTCCCAGCACTCCCAACACACGTTCTCACGCACACTCACGCTCTCACTCTCACTCCCAGCACAGACCACCTCCCAAAGTCAAAACACCCAACCGATTTCTGACATACGCTACATCTAAGGGTTTAGAGCTGTGGCTGGTCCTTAACCTTCCCTTGACACCGCTTTCACAGCCAAACACACTCTGGCCATCTACGCTGGTTTTGCCTCCCAGCACTCCCAAAACACATTCTCAGGTTGAATCTCACTATCACTGCCGGCACAGACCACTTCCCAAAGAGCAAATACCCAAGTGATTTCTGGCACACGCTACATCTAAGGGCTTAGAGCTGTTGCTGGTCTTCACCTTCCCTTGACACCGCTTTCACAGCCAAACACACTCTCCCCATCTACCCTGGCTTTGCCTCCCAGCACTCCCAACACACATTGTCAGGCTCAATCTCACTCTCACTCACGGCACAGACCACCTCCCAAAGTGAAAATACCCAAGGCATTTCTCCCATACGATAGGCCTAAGGGCTTAGAGCTGTTGCTGGTCCTCACCTTCCCTTGACACCGCTTTCACAGCCAAACACACGCTGCCCATCTACCCTGGCTTTGCCTCCCAGCACTCCCAAAACACATTCTCAGGTTGAATCTCACTCTCACTCCCGGCACAGACCACCTCCCAAAGTGAATATACCCAAGCGATTTCTGACACACGCTACATCTAAGGGCTTAGAGCTGTTGCTGGTCTTCACCTTCCCTTGACACCGCTTTCACAGCCAAACACACTCTGGCCATCTACGCTGGTTTTGCCTCCCAGCACTCCCAAAACACATTCTCAGGTTGAATCTCACTATCACTGCCGGCACAGACCACTATCCAAAGATCAAATACCCAAGCGATTTCTGACACACGCTACATCTAAGGCCTTAGAGCTGTTGCTGCTCCTCACCTTCCCTTGACACCGCTTTCACAGACAAACACACTCTGGCCATCTGCCTTTGCCTTCCCTCCCAGCACTCCCAACACACTCTCACTACCGGCACAGACCACCTCCCAAAATGCCACCACCAAACCGATTTCTGACACACGCTACATCTAAGGGCTTAGAGCTGTTGCTGGTCCTCACCTTCCCTTGACACCGCTTTCACAGCCAAACGCACTCTGCCCATCTGCACTGCCCTTGCCTCCCAGCACTCCCAACACACATTCTCAGGCACGCTCACGCTCTCAGTCTGACTCCCAGCACAGACCACCTCCCAAAGTGAAAATACCCAAGCCATTTCTGACACACGCTACATCTACGGGCTTAGAGCTGTGACTGGTCCTCACCTTCCCTTGACACCGCTTTCACAGCCAAACGCACTCTGCCCATCTGCGCTGCCCTTGCCTCCCAGCACTCCCAACACACATTCTCAGTCTCACTATCACTCTCACTCCCGGCACATACCACCTCCCAAAGTGCAAACGTCCAAGCCATTTCTCCCCTATGATAGGCCTAAGGGCTTAGAGCTGTTGCTGGTCCTCACCTTCCCTTGACACTGCTTTCACAGACAAACACACTCTGGCCATCTGCGCTGCCCTTGCCTCACAGCACTCCCAACACACATTTTCAGGCTCACTCTCACTCTCACTCCCGGCACAGACCACCTCCCAAAGTGCAAACACCCAAGCGATTTCTGACACACGCTACATCTAAGAGCTTAGAGCTGTTGCTGGTCCTCACCTTCCCTTGACACCGCTTTCACAGCCAAGCACACTCTGGCCATCTACCCTGGCTTTGCCTCCCAGCACTCCCAACACACATTCTCAGGCTCACTCTCACTCTCACTCACGGCACAGACCACCTCCCAAAGTGAAAATACCCAAGCCATTTCTCCCATACGATAGGCCTAAGGGCTTAGAGCTGTTGCTGGTCCTCACCTTCCCTTGACACCGCTTTCACAGCCAAACACACTCTGCCCATCTGCACTGCCCTTGCCTCCCAGCACTCCCAACACACATTCTCAGGCACGCTCACGCTCTCACTCTGACTCCCAGCACAGACCACCTCCCAAAGTGAAAATACCCAAGCCATTTCTGACACACGCTACATCTACGGGCTTAGAGCTGTGACTGGTCCTCACCTTCCCTTGACACCGCTTTCACAGCCAAACGCACTCTGCCCATCTGCGCTGCCCTTGCCTCCCAGCACTCCCAACACACATTCTCAGTCTCACTATCACTCTCACTCCCGGCACATACCACCTCCCAAAGTGCAAACGTCCAAGCCATTTCTCCCCTATGATAGGCCTAAGGGCTTAGAGCTGTTGCTGGTCCTCACCTTCCCTTGACACTGCTTTCACAGACAAACACACTCTGGCCATCTGCGCTGCCCTTGCCTCACAGCACTCCCAACACACATTTTCAGGCTCACTCTCACTCTCACTCCCGGCACAGACCACCTCCCAAAGTGCAAACACCCAAGCGATTTCTGACACACGCTACATCTAAGAGCTTAGAGCTGTTGCTGGTCCTCACCTTCCCTTGACACCGCTTTCACAGCCAAGCACACTCTGGCCATCTACGCTGGTTTTGCCTCCCAGCACTCCCAACACACATTCTCAGGCTCACTATCACTCTCACTCCCGGCACACACCACCTCCCAAAGTGAAAATACCCAAGGCATTTCTCCCATACGATAGGCCTAAGGGCTTAGAGCTGTTGCTGGTCCTCACCTTCCCTTGACACCGCTTTCACAGCCAAACACACGCTGCCCATCTACCCTGGCTTTGCCTCCCAGCACTCCCAAAACACATTCTCAGGTTGAATCTCATTCTCACTCCCGTCACAGACCACCTCCCAAAGTGAATATACCCAAGCGATTTCTGACACACGCTACATCTAAGGGCTTAGAGCTGTTGCTGGTCTTCACCTTCCCTTGACACCGCTTTCACAGCCAAACACACTCTGGCCATCTACGCTGGTTTTGCCTCCCAGCACTCCCAAAACACATTCTCAGGTTGAATCTCACTATCACTGCCGGCACAGACCACTATCCAAAGAGCAAATACCCAAGCGATTTCTGACACACGCTACATCTAAGGCCTTAGAGCTGTTGCTGGTCCTCACCTTCCCTTGACACCGCTTTCACAGACAAACACACTCTGCCCATCTGCCTTTGCCTTGCCTCCCAGCACTCCCAACACACTCTCACTACCGGCACAGACCACCTCCCAAAATGCCACCACCAAACCGATTTCTGACACACGCTACATCTAAGGGCTTAGAGCTGTTGCTGGTCCTCACCTTCCCTTGACACCGCTTTCACAGCCAAACGCACTCTGCCCATCTGCACTGCCCTTGCCTCCCAGCACTCCCAACACACATTCTCAGGCACGCTCACGCTCTCACTCTGACTCCCAGCACAGACCACCTCCCAAAGTGAAAATACCCAAGCCATTTCTGACACACGCTACATCTACGGGCTTAGAGCTGTGACTGGTCCTCACCTTCCCTTGACACCGCTTTCACAGCCAAACGCACTCTGCCCATCTGCGCTGCCCTTGCCTCCCAGCACTCCCAACACACATTCTCAGTCTCACTATCACTCTCACTCCCGGCACATACCACCTCCCAAAGTGCAAACGTCCAAGCCATTTCTCCCCTATGATAGGCCTAAGGGCTTAGAGCTGTTGCTGGTCCTCACCTTCCCTTGACACTGCTTTCACAGACAAACACACTCTGGCCATCTGCGCTGCCCTTGCCTCACAGCACTCCCAACACACATTTTCAGGCTCACTCTCACTCTCACTCCCGGCACAGACCACCTCCCAAAGTGCAAACACCCAAGCGATTTCTGACACACGCTACATCTAAGAGCTTAGAGCTGTTGCTGGTCCTCACCTTCCCTTGACACTGCTTTCACAGACAAACACACTCTGGCCATCTGCGCTGCCCTTGCCTCACAGCACTCCCAACACACATTTTCAGGCTCACTCTCACTCTCACTCACGGCACAGACCACCTCCCAAAGTGAAAATACCCAAGGCATTTCTCCCATACGATAGGCCTAAGGGCTTAGAGCTGTTGCTGGTCCTCACCTTCCCTTGACACCGCTTTCACAGCCAAACACACGCTGCCCATCTACCCTGGCTTTGCCTTTCAGCACTCCCAAAACACATTCTCAGGTTGAATCTCACTATCACTGCCGGCAAAGACCACCTCCCAAAGTGAGTATACCCAAGCGATTTCTGACACACGCTACATCTAAGGGCTTAGAGCTGTTGCTGGTCTTCACCTTCCCTTGACACCGCTTTCACAGCCAAACACACTCTGGCCATCTACGCTGGTTTTGCCTCCCAGCACTCCCAAAACACATTCTCAGGTTGAATCTCACTATCACTGCCGGCACAGACCACTTCCCAAAGAGCAAATACCCAAGCGATTTCTGACACACACTACATCTAAGGCCTTAGACCTGTGGCTGGTCCTCACCTTCCCTTGACACCGCTTTCACAGCCAAACACACTCTGGCCATCTACGCTGGTTTTGCCTCCCAGCACTCCCAAAACACATTCTCAGGTTGAATCTCACTATCACTGCCGGCACAGACCACTTCCCAAAGAGCAAATACCCAAGCGATTTCTGACACACGCTACATCTAAGGCCTTAGAGCTGTTGCTGCTCCTCACCTTCCCTTGACACCGCTTTCACAGACAAACACACTCTGGCCATCTGCCTTTGCCTTCCCTCCCAGCACTCCCAACACACTCTCACTACCGGCACAGACCACCTCCCAAAATGCCAACACCCAAGCGATTTCTGACACACGCTACATCTAAGGGCTTAGAGCTGTTGCTGGTCTTCACCTTCCCTTGACACCGCTTTCACAGCCAAACACACTCTCCCCATCTACCCTGGCTTTGCCTCCCAGCACTCCCAACACACATTTTCAGGCTCAATCTCACTATCACTCACGGCACAGACCACCTCCCAAAGTGAAAATACCCAAGGCATTTCTCCCATACGATAGGCCTAAGGGCTTAGAGCTGTTGCTGGTCCTCACCTTCCCTTGACACCGCTTTCACAGCCAAACACACGCTGCCCATCTACCCTGGCTTTGCCTCCCAGCACTCCCAAAACACATTCTCAGGTTGAATCTCATTCTCACTCCCGGCACAGACCACCTCCCAAAGTGAATATACCCAAGCGATTTCTGACACACGCTACATCTAAGGGCTTAGAGCTGTTGCTGGTCTTCACCTTCCCTTGACACCGCTTTCACAGCCAAACACACTCTGGCCATCTACGCTGGTTTTGCCTCCCAGCACTCCCAAAACACATTCTCAGGTTGAATCTCACTATCACTGCCGGCACAGACCACTATCCAAAGAGCAAATACCCAAGCGATTTCTGACACACGCTACATCTAAGGCCTTAGAGCTGTTGCTGCTCCTCACCTTCCCTTGACACCGCTTTCACAGACAAACACACTCTGGCCATCTGCCTTTGCCTTGCCTCCCAGCACTCCCAACACACTCTCACTACCGGCACAGACCACCTCCCAAAATGCCACCACCAAACCGATTTCTGACACACGCTACATCTAAGGGCTTAGAGCTGTGGCTGGTCCTCACCTTCCCTTGACACCGCTTTCACAGCCAAACGCACTCTGCCCATCTGCACTGCCCTTGCCTCCCAGCACTCCCAACACACATTCTCAGGCACGCTCACGCTCTCACTCTGACTCCCAGCACAGACCACCTCCCAAAGTGAAAATACCCAAGCCATTTCTGACACACGCTACATCTACGGGCTTAGAGCTGTGACTGGTCTTCACCTTCCCTTGACACCGCTTTCACAGCCAAACACACTCTGCCCATCTACCCTGGTTTTGCCTCCCAGCAATCCCAACACACATTCTCAGGCTCAAACTCACTCTCACTCCCGGCACACAACACCTCTCAAAGTGCAAACGTCCAAGCATTTTCTGCCGCATGCTACATCTAAGGGCTTAGAGCTGTTGCTGGTCCTCACCTTCCCTTGACACCGCTTTCACAGCCAAACACACTCTGCCCATCTGCCTTTGCCTCAACTCCCAGCACTCCCAACACACTTTCTCAGGCTCACTCTCACTCTCACTCCCGGCACAGACCACCTCCCAAAGTGCAAACCTCCAAGCCATTTCTCCCACACGATAGGCCTAAGTGCTTAGAGCTGTTGCTGGTCTTCACCTTCCCTTGACACCGCTTTCACAGCCAAACACACTCTGCCCATCTGCCTTTGCCTTGCCTCCCAGCACTCCCAACACACTCTCACTCCCGGCACAGACCACCTCCCAAAGTGCAAACCCCCAAGCGATATCTGACAAACGCTAAATCTAAGGGCTTAGAGCTGTTGCTGGTCCTCACCGTCCCTTGACACCGCTTTCACAGCCAAACGCACTCTGCCCATCTGCACTGCCCTTGCCTCCCAGCACTCCCAACACACATTCTCAGGCACGCTCACGCTCTCACTCTGACTCCCAGCACAGACCACCTCCCAAAGTGAAAATACCCAAGCCATTTCTGACACACGCTACATCTACGGGCGTAGAGCTGTGACTGGTCCTCACCTTCCCTTGACACCGCTTTCACAGCCAAACGCACTCTGCCCATCTGCGCTGCCCTTGCCTCCCAGCACTCCCAACACACATTCTCAGGCTCACTATCACTCTCACTCCCGGCACATACCACCTCCCAAAGTGCAAACGTCCAAGCCATTTCTCCCCTATGATAGGCCTAAGGGCTTAGAGCTGTTGCTGGTCCTCACCTTCCCTTGACACTGCTTTCACAGACAAACACACTCTGGCCATCTGCGCTGCCCTTGCCTCACAGCACTCCCAACACACATTTTCAGGCTCACTATCACTCTCACTCCCGGCACAGACCACCTCCCAAAGTGCAAACAGCCAAGCGATTTCTGACACACGCTACATCTAAGAGCTTAGAGCTGTTGCTGGTCCTCACCTTCCCTTGACACCGCTTTCACAGCCAAGCACACTCTGGCCATCTACCCTGGCTTTGCCTCCCAGCACTCCCAACACACATTCTAAGGTTGAATCTCACTCTCACTCCCGGCACAGACCACCTCCCAAAGTGCAAACGTCCAAGCCATTTCTCCCATACGATAGGCCTAAGGGCTTAGAGCTGTTGCTGGTCCTCACCTTCCCTTGACACCGCTTTCACAGCCAAACACACTCTGGCCATCCGCCTTTGCCTTGCCTCCCAGCACTCCCAACACACATTCTCAGGTTGAATCTCACTCTCACTTCCGGCACAGACCACCTCCCAAAGTGCAAACATCTAAGCCATTTCTCCCACACGATAAGCCTAAGGGCTTAGAGCTGTTGCTGGTCCTCACCTTCCCTTTTACACCGCTTTCACAGCCAAACACACTCTGGCCATCTGCGCTGCCCTTGCCTGCCAGCACTCCCAACACACGTTCTCACGCACACTCACGCTCTCACTCTCACTCCCAGCACAGACCACCTCCCAAAGTCAAAACACCCAACCGATTGCTGACATACGCTACATCTAAGGGCTTAGAGCTGTGGCTGGTCCTCACCTTCCCTTGACACTGCTTTCACAGACAAACACACTCTGGCCATCTACCCTGGCTTTGCCTCACAGCACTCCCAACACACATTTTCACGCTCACTCTCACTCTCACTCCGGGCACAGCCCACCTCCCAAAGTGCAAACACCCAAGCGATTTCTGACACACGCTACATCTAAGGGCTTAGAGCTGTTGCTGGTCCTCACCTTCCCTTGACACCGCTTTCACAGCCAAACACACTCTGGCCATCTACGCTGGTTTTGCCTCCCAGCACTCCCAAAACACATTCTCAGGTGGAATCTCTCTATCACTGCGGGCACAGACCACTATCCAAAGGGCAAATACCCAAGCGATTTCTGACACACGCTACATCTAAGGCCTTAGAGGTGTTGCTGGTCCTCACCTTCCCTTGACACCGCTTTCACAGACAAACACACTCTGGCCATCTGCCTTTGCCTTCCCTCCCAGCACTCCCAACACACTCTCACTACCGGCACAGACCACCTCCCAAAATGCCACCACCAAACCGATTTCTGACACACGCTACATCTACGGGCTTAGAGCTGTTGCTGGTCCTCACCTTCCCTTGACACCGCTTTCACAGCCAAACGCACTCTGCCCATCTGCACTGCCCTTGCCTCCCAGCACTCCCAACACACATTCTCAGGCACGCTCACGCTCTCACTCTGACTCCCAGCACAGACCACCTCCCAAAGTGAAAATACCCAAGCCATTTCTGACACACGCTACATCTACGGGCTTAGAGCTGTGACTGGTCTTCACCTTCCCTTGACACCGCTTTCACAGCCAAACACACTCTGCCCATCTACCCTGGTTTTGCCTCCCAGCAATCCCAACACACATTCTCAGGCTCAAACTCACTCTCACTCCCGGCACACAACACCTCTCAAAGTGCAAACGTCCAAGCATTTTCTGCCGCATGCTACATCTAAGGGCTTAGAGCTGTTGCTGGTCCTCACCTTCCCTTGACACCGCTTTCACAGCCAAACACACTCTGCCCATCTGCCTTTGCCTCAACTCCCAGCACTCCCAACACACTTTCTCAGGCTCACTCTCACTCTCACTCCCGGCACAGACCACCTCCCAAAGTGCAAACCTCCAAGCCATTTCTCCCACACGATAGGCCTAAGTGCTTAGAGCTGTTGCTGGTCTTCACCTTCCCTTGACACCGCTTTCACAGCCAAACACACTCTGCCCATCTGCCTTTGCCTTGCCTCCCAGCACTCCCAACACACTCTCACTCCCGGCACAGACCACCTCCCAAAGTGCAAACCCCCAAGCGATATCTGACAAACGCTAAATCTAAGGGCTTAGAGCTGTTGCTGGTCCTCACCGTCCCTTGACACCGCTTTCACAGCCAAACGCACTCTGCCCATCTGCACTGCCCTTGCCTCCCAGCACTCCCAACACACATTCTCAGGCACGCTCACGCTCTCACTCTGACTCCCAGCACAGACCACCTCCCAAAGTGAAAATACCCAAGCCATTTCTGACACACGCTACATCTACGGGCTTAGAGCTGTGACTGGTCCTCACCTTCCCTTGACACCGCTTTCACAGCCAAACGCACTCTGCCCATCTGCGCTGCCCTTGCCTCCCAGCACTCCCAACACACATTCTCAGGCTCACTATCACTCTCACTCCCGGCACATACCACCTCCCAAAGTGCAAACGTCCAAGCCATTTCTCCCCTATGATAGGCCTAAGGGCTTAGAGCTGTTGCTGGTCCTCACCTTCCCTTGACACTGCTTTCACAGACAAACACACTCTGGCCATCTGCGCTGCCCTTGCCTCACAGCACTCCCAACACACATTTTCAGGCTCACTCTCACTCTCACTCCCGGCACAGACCACCTCCCAAAGTGCAAACAGCCAAGCGATTTCTGACACACGCTACATCTAAGAGCTTAGAGCTGTTGCTGGTCCTCACCTTCCCTTGACACCGCTTTCACAGCCAAGCACACTCTGGCCATCTACCCTGGCTTTGCCTCCCAGCACTCCCAACACACATTGTAAGGTTGAATCTCACTCTCACTCCCGGCACAGACCACCTCCCAAAGTGCAAACGTCCAAGCCATTTCTCCCATACGATAGGCCTAAGGGCTTAGAGCTGTTGCTGGTCCTCACCTTCCCTTGACACCGCTTTCACAGCCAAACACACTCTGGCCATCCGCCTTTGCCTTGCCTCCCAGCACTCCCAACACACATTCTCAGGTTGAATCTCACTCTCACTTCCGGCACAGACCACCTCCCAAAGTGCAAACATCTAAGCCATTTCTCCCACACGATAAGCCTAAGGGCTTAGAGCTGTTGCTGGTCCTCACCTTCCCTTTTACACCGCTTTCACAGCCAAACACACTCTGGCCATCTGCGCTGCCCTTGCCTGCCAGCACTCCCAACACACGTTCTCACGCACACTCACGCTCTCACTCTCACTCCCAGCACAGACCACCTCCCAAAGTGCAAACACCCAAGCGATTTCTGACACACGCTACATCTAAGGGCTTAGAGCTGTTGCTGGTCCTCACCTTCCCTTGACACCGCTTTCACAGCCAAACACACTCTGGCCATCTACGCTGGTTTTGCCTCCCAGCACTCCCAAAACACATTCTCAGGTGGAATCTCTCTATCACTGCGGGCACAGACCACTATCCAAAGGGCAAATACCCAAGCGATTTCTGACACACGCTACATCTAAGGCCTTAGAGGTGTTGCTGGTCCTCACCTTCCCTTGACACCGCTTTCACAGACAAACACACTCTGGCCATCTGCCTTTGCCTTCCCTCCCAGCACTCCCAACACACTCTCACTACCGGCACAGACCACCTCCCAAAATGCCACCACCAAACCGATTTCTGACACACGCTACATCTACGGGCTTAGAGCTGTTGCTGGTCCTCACCTTCCCTTGACACCGCTTTCACAGCCAAACGCACTCTGCCCATCTACCCTGGCTTTGCCTCCCAGCACTCCCAACACACATTCTCAGGTTGAATCTCACTCTCACTCCCGGCACAGACCACCTCCCAAAGTGCAAACGTCCAAGCCATTTCTCCCATACGATAGGCCTAAGGGCTTAGAGCTGTTGCTGGTCCTCACCTTCCCTTGACACCGCTTTCACAGCCAAACACACTCTGGCCATCTGCGCTGCCCTTGCCTCCCAGCACTCCCAACACACGTTCTCACGCACACTCACGCTCTCACTCTCACTCCCAGCACAGACCACCTCCCAAAGTCAAAACACCCAACCGATTTCTGACATACGCTACATCTAAGGGTTTAGAGCTGTGGCTGGTCCTTAACCTTCCCTTGACACCGCTTTCACAGCCAAACACACTCTGGCCATCTACGCTGGTTTTGCCTCCCAGCACTCCCAAAACACATTCTCAGGTTGAATCTCACTATCACTGCCGGCACAGACCACTTCCCAAAGAGCAAATACCCAAGTGATTTCTGGCACACGCTACATCTAAGGGCTTAGAGCTGTTGCTGGTCTTCACCTTCCCTTGACACCGCTTTCACAGCCAAACACACTCTCCCCATCTACCCTGGCTTTGCCTCCCAGCACTCCCAACACACATTGTCAGGCTCAATCTCACTCTCACTCACGGCACAGACCACCTCCCAAAGTGAAAATACCCAAGGCATTTCTCCCATACGATAGGCCTAAGGGCTTAGAGCTGTTGCTGGTCCTCACCTTCCCTTGACACCGCTTTCACAGCCAAACACACGCTGCCCATCTACCCTGGCTTTGCCTCCCAGCACTCCCAAAACACATTCTCAGGTTGAATCTCACTCTCACTCCCGGCACAGACCACCTCCCAAAGTGAATATACCCAAGCGATTTCTGACACACGCTACATCTAAGGGCTTAGAGCTGTTGCTGGTCTTCACCTTCCCTTGACACCGCTTTCACAGCCAAACACACTCTGGCCATCTACGCTGGTTTTGCCTCCCAGCACTCCCAAAACACATTCTCAGGTTGAATCTCACTATCACTGCCGGCACAGACCACTATCCAAAGATCAAATACCCAAGCGATTTCTGACACACGCTACATCTAAGGCCTTAGAGCTGTTGCTGCTCCTCACCTTCCCTTGACACCGCTTTCACAGACAAACACACTCTGGCCATCTGCCTTTGCCTTCCCTCCCAGCACTCCCAACACACTCTCACTACCGGCACAGACCACCTCCCAAAATGCCACCACCAAACCGATTTCTGACACACGCTACATCTAAGGGCTTAGAGCTGTTGCTGGTCCTCACCTTCCCTTGACACCGCTTTCACAGCCAAACGCACTCTGCCCATCTGCACTGCCCTTGCCTCCCAGCACTCCCAACACACATTCTCAGGCACGCTCACGCTCTCAGTCTGACTCCCAGCACAGACCACCTCCCAAAGTGAAAATACCCAAGCCATTTCTGACACACGCTACATCTACGGGCTTAGAGCTGTGACTGGTCCTCACCTTCCCTTGACACCGCTTTCACAGCCAAACGCACTCTGCCCATCTGCGCTGCCCTTGCCTCCCAGCACTCCCAACACACATTCTCAGTCTCACTATCACTCTCACTCCCGGCACATACCACCTCCCAAAGTGCAAACGTCCAAGCCATTTCTCCCCTATGATAGGCCTAAGGGCTTAGAGCTGTTGCTGGTCCTCACCTTCCCTTGACACTGCTTTCACAGACAAACACACTCTGGCCATCTGCGCTGCCCTTGCCTCACAGCACTCCCAACACACATTTTCAGGCTCACTCTCACTCTCACTCCCGGCACAGACCACCTCCCAAAGTGCAAACACCCAAGCGATTTCTGACACACGCTACATCTAAGAGCTTAGAGCTGTTGCTGGTCCTCACCTTCCCTTGACACCGCTTTCACAGCCAAGCACACTCTGGCCATCTACCCTGGCTTTGCCTCCCAGCACTCCCAACACACATTCTCAGGCTCACTCTCACTCTCACTCACGGCACAGACCACCTCCCAAAGTGAAAATACCCAAGCCATTTCTCCCATACGATAGGCCTAAGGGCTTAGAGCTGTTGCTGGTCCTCACCTTCCCTTGACACCGCTTTCACAGCCAAACACACTCTGCCCATCTGCACTGCCCTTGCCTCCCAGCACTCCCAACACACATTCTCAGGCACGCTCACGCTCTCACTCTGACTCCCAGCACAGACCACCTCCCAAAGTGAAAATACCCAAGCCATTTCTGACACACGCTACATCTACGGGCTTAGAGCTGTGACTGGTCCTCACCTTCCCTTGACACCGCTTTCACAGCCAAACGCACTCTGCCCATCTGCGCTGCCCTTGCCTCCCAGCACTCCCAACACACATTCTCAGTCTCACTATCACTCTCACTCCCGGCACATACCACCTCCCAAAGTGCAAACGTCCAAGCCATTTCTCCCCTATGATAGGCCTAAGGGCTTAGAGCTGTTGCTGGTCCTCACCTTCCCTTGACACTGCTTTCACAGACAAACACACTCTGGCCATCTGCGCTGCCCTTGCCTCACAGCACTCCCAACACACATTTTCAGGCTCACTCTCACTCTCACTCCCGGCACAGACCACCTCCCAAAGTGCAAACACCCAAGCGATTTCTGACACACGCTACATCTAAGAGCTTAGAGCTGTTGCTGGTCCTCACCTTCCCTTGACACCGCTTTCACAGCCAAGCACACTCTGGCCATCTACGCTGGTTTTGCCTCCCAGCACTCCCAACACACATTCTCAGGCTCACTATCACTCTCACTCCCGGCACACACCACCTCCCAAAGTGAAAATACCCAAGGCATTTCTCCCATACGATAGGCCTAAGGGCTTAGAGCTGTTGCTGGTCCTCACCTTCCCTTGACACCGCTTTCACAGCCAAACACACGCTGCCCATCTACCCTGGCTTTGCCTCCCAGCACTCCCAAAACACATTCTCAGGTTGAATCTCATTCTCACTCCCGTCACAGACCACCTCCCAAAGTGAATATACCCAAGCGATTTCTGACACACGCTACATCTAAGGGCTTAGAGCTGTTGCTGGTCTTCACCTTCCCTTGACACCGCTTTCACAGCCAAACACACTCTGGCCATCTACGCTGGTTTTGCCTCCCAGCACTCCCAAAACACATTCTCAGGTTGAATCTCACTATCACTGCCGGCACAGACCACTATCCAAAGAGCAAATACCCAAGCGATTTCTGACACACGCTACATCTAAGGCCTTAGAGCTGTTGCTGGTCCTCACCTTCCCTTGACACCGCTTTCACAGACAAACACACTCTGGCCATCTGCCTTTGCCTTGCCTCCCAGCACTCCCAACACACTCTCACTACCGGCACAGACCACCTCCCAAAATGCCACCACCAAACCGATTTCTGACACACGCTACATCTAAGGGCTTAGAGCTGTTGCTGGTCCTCACCTTCCCTTGACACCGCTTTCACAGCCAAACGCACTCTGCCCATCTGCACTGCCCTTGCCTCCCAGCACTCCCAACACACATTCTCAGGCACGCTCACGCTCTCAGTCTGACTCCCAGCACAGACCACCTCCCAAAGTGAAAATACCCAAGCCATTTCTGACACACGCTACATCTACGGGCTTAGAGCTGTGACTGGTCCTCACCTTCCCTTGACACCGCTTTCACAGCCAAACGCACTCTGCCCATCTGCGCTGCCCTTGCCTCCCAGCACTCCCAACACACATTCTCAGTCTCACTATCACTCTCACTCCCGGCACATACCACCTCCCAAAGTGCAAACGTCCAAGCCATTTCTCCCCTATGATAGGCCTAAGGGCTTAGAGCTGTTGCTGGTCCTCACCTTCCCTTGACACTGCTTTCACAGACAAACACACTCTGGCCATCTGCGCTGCCCTTGCCTCACAGCACTCCCAACACACATTTTCAGGCTCACTCTCACTCTCACTCCCGGCACAGACCACCTCCCAAAGTGCAAACACCCAAGCGATTTCTGACACACGCTACATCTAAGAGCTTAGAGCTGTTGCTGGTCCTCACCTTCCCTTGACACCGCTTTCACAGCCAAGCACACTCTGGCCATCTACCCTGGCTTTGCCTCCCAGCACTCCCAACACACATTCTCAGGCTCACTCTCACTCTCACTCACGGCACAGACCACCTCCCAAAGTGAAAATACCCAAGCCATTTCTCCCATACGATAGGCCTAAGGGCTTAGAGCTGTTGCTGGTCCTCACCTTCCCTTGACACCGCTTTCACAGCCAAACACACTCTGCCCATCTGCACTGCCCTTGCCTCCCAGCACTCCCAACACACATTCTCAGGCACGCTCACGCTCTCACTCTGACTCCCAGCACAGACCACCTCCCAAAGTGAAAATACCCAAGCCATTTCTGACACACGCTACATCTACGGGCTTAGAGCTGTGACTGGTCCTCACCTTCCCTTGACACCGCTTTCACAGCCAAACGCACTCTGCCCATCTGCGCTGCCCTTGCCTCCCAGCACTCCCAACACACATTCTCAGTCTCACTATCACTCTCACTCCCGGCACATACCACCTCCCAAAGTGCAAACGTCCAAGCCATTTCTCCCCTATGATAGGCCTAAGGGCTTAGAGCTGTTGCTGGTCCTCACCTTCCCTTGACACTGCTTTCACAGACAAACACACTCTGGCCATCTGCGCTGCCCTTGCCTCACAGCACTCCCAACACACATTTTCAGGCTCACTCTCACTCTCACTCCCGGCACAGACCACCTCCCAAAGTGCAAACACCCAAGCGATTTCTGACACACGCTACATCTAAGAGCTTAGAGCTGTTGCTGGTCCTCACCTTCCCTTGACACCGCTTTCACAGCCAAGCACACTCTGGCCATCTACGCTGGTTTTGCCTCCCAGCACTCCCAACACACATTCTCAGGCTCACTATCACTCTCACTCCCGGCACACACCACCTCCCAAAGTGAAAATACCCAAGGCATTTCTCCCATACGATAGGCCTAAGGGCTTAGAGCTGTTGCTGGTCCTCACCTTCCCTTGACACCGCTTTCACAGCCAAACACACGCTGCCCATCTACCCTGGCTTTGCCTCCCAGCACTCCCAAAACACATTCTCAGGTTGAATCTCATTCTCACTCCCGTCACAGACCACCTCCCAAAGTGAATATACCCAAGCGATTTCTGACACACGCTACATCTAAGGGCTTAGAGCTGTTGCTGGTCTTCACCTTCCCTTGACACCGCTTTCACAGCCAAACACACTCTGGCCATCTACGCTGGTTTTGCCTCCCAGCACTCCCAAAACACATTCTCAGGTTGAATCTCACTATCACTGCCGGCACAGACCACTATCCAAAGAGCAAATACCCAAGCGATTTCTGACACACGCTACATCTAAGGCCTTAGAGCTGTTGCTGGTCCTCACCTTCCCTTGACACCGCTTTCACAGACAAACACACTCTGCCCATCTGCCTTTGCCTTGCCTCCCAGCACTCCCAACACACTCTCACTACCGGCACAGACCACCTCCCAAAATGCCACCACCAAACCGATTTCTGACACACGCTACATCTAAGGGCTTAGAGCTGTTGCTGGTCCTCACCTTCCCTTGACACCGCTTTCACAGCCAAACGCACTCTGCCCATCTGCACTGCCCTTGCCTCCCAGCACTCCCAACACACATTCTCAGGCACGCTCACGCTCTCACTCTGACTCCCAGCACAGACCACCTCCCAAAGTGAAAATACCCAAGCCATTTCTGACACACGCTACATCTACGGGCTTAGAGCTGTGACTGGTCCTCACCTTCCCTTGACACCGCTTTCACAGCCAAACGCACTCTGCCCATCTGCGCTGCCCTTGCCTCCCAGCACTCCCAACACACATTCTCAGTCTCACTATCACTCTCACTCCCGGCACATACCACCTCCCAAAGTGCAAACGTCCAAGCCATTTCTCCCCTATGATAGGCCTAAGGGCTTAGAGCTGTTGCTGGTCCTCACCTTCCCTTGACACTGCTTTCACAGACAAACACACTCTGGCCATCTGCGCTGCCCTTGCCTCACAGCACTCCCAACACACATTTTCAGGCTCACTCTCACTCTCACTCCCGGCACAGACCACCTCCCAAAGTGCAAACACCCAAGCGATTTCTGACACACGCTACATCTAAGAGCTTAGAGCTGTTGCTGGTCCTCACCTTCCCTTGACACTGCTTTCACAGACAAACACACTCTGGCCATCTGCGCTGCCCTTGCCTCACAGCACTCCCAACACACATTTTCAGGCTCACTCTCACTCTCACTCACGGCACAGACCACCTCCCAAAGTGAAAATACCCAAGGCATTTCTCCCATACGATAGGCCTAAGGGCTTAGAGCTGTTGCTGGTCCTCACCTTCCCTTGACACCGCTTTCACAGCCAAACACACGCTGCCCATCTACCCTGGCTTTGCCTTTCAGCACTCCCAAAACACATTCTCAGGTTGAATCTCACTATCACTGCCGGCAAAGACCACCTCCCAAAGTGAGTATACCCAAGCGATTTCTGACACACGCTACATCTAAGGGCTTAGAGCTGTTGCTGGTCTTCACCTTCCCTTGACACCGCTTTCACAGCCAAACACACTCTGGCCATCTACGCTGGTTTTGCCTCCCAGCACTCCCAAAACACATTCTCAGGTTGAATCTCACTATCACTGCCGGCACAGACCACTTCCCAAAGAGCAAATACCCAAGCGATTTCTGACACACACTACATCTAAGGCCTTAGACCTGTGGCTGGTCCTCACCTTCCCTTGACACCGCTTTCACAGCCAAACACACTCTGGCCATCTACGCTGGTTTTGCCTCCCAGCACTCCCAAAACACATTCTCAGGTTGAATCTCACTATCACTGCCGGCACAGACCACTTCCCAAAGAGCAAATACCCAAGCGATTTCTGACACACGCTACATCTAAGGCCTTAGAGCTGTTGCTGCTCCTCACCTTCCCTTGACACCGCTTTCACAGACAAACACACTCTGGCCATCTGCCTTTGCCTTCCCTCCCAGCACTCCCAACACACTCTCACTACCGGCACAGACCACCTCCCAAAATGCCAACACCCAAGCGATTTCTGACACACGCTACATCTAAGGGCTTAGAGCTGTTGCTGGTCTTCACCTTCCCTTGACACCGCTTTCACAGCCAAACACACTCTCCCCATCTACCCTGGCTTTGCCTCCCAGCACTCCCAACACACATTTTCAGGCTCAATCTCACTATCACTCACGGCACAGACCACCTCCCAAAGTGAAAATACCCAAGGCATTTCTCCCATACGATAGGCCTAAGGGCTTAGAGCTGTTGCTGGTCCTCACCTTCCCTTGACACCGCTTTCACAGCCAAACACACGCTGCCCATCTACCCTGGCTTTGCCTCCCAGCACTCCCAAAACACATTCTCAGGTTGAATCTCATTCTCACTCCCGGCACAGACCACCTCCCAAAGTGAATATACCCAAGCGATTTCTGACACACGCTACATCTAAGGGCTTAGAGCTGTTGCTGGTCTTCACCTTCCCTTGACACCGCTTTCACAGCCAAACACACTCTGGCCATCTACGCTGGTTTTGCCTCCCAGCACTCCCAAAACACATTCTCAGGTTGAATCTCACTATCACTGCCGGCACAGACCACTATCCAAAGAGCAAATACCCAAGCGATTTCTGACACACGCTACATCTAAGGCCTTAGAGCTGTTGCTGCTCCTCACCTTCCCTTGACACCGCTTTCACAGACAAACACACTCTGGCCATCTGCCTTTGCCTTGCCTCCCAGCACTCCCAACACACTCTCACTACCGGCACAGACCACCTCCCAAAATGCCACCACCAAACCGATTTCTGACACACGCTACATCTAAGGGCTTAGAGCTGTGGCTGGTCCTCACCTTCCCTTGACACCGCTTTCACAGCCAAACGCACTCTGCCCATCTGCACTGCCCTTGCCTCCCAGCACTCCCAACACACATTCTCAGGCACGCTCACGCTCTCACTCTGACTCCCAGCACAGACCACCTCCCAAAGTGAAAATACCCAAGCCATTTCTGACACACGCTACATCTACGGGCTTAGAGCTGTGACTGGTCTTCACCTTCCCTTGACACCGCTTTCACAGCCAAACACACTCTGCCCATCTACCCTGGTTTTGCCTCCCAGCAATCCCAACACACATTCTCAGGCTCAAACTCACTCTCACTCCCGGCACACAACACCTCTCAAAGTGCAAACGTCCAAGCATTTTCTGCCGCATGCTACATCTAAGGGCTTAGAGCTGTTGCTGGTCCTCACCTTCCCTTGACACCGCTTTCACAGCCAAACACACTCTGCCCATCTGCCTTTGCCTCAACTCCCAGCACTCCCAACACACTTTCTCAGGCTCACTCTCACTCTCACTCCCGGCACAGACCACCTCCCAAAGTGCAAACCTCCAAGCCATTTCTCCCACACGATAGGCCTAAGTGCTTAGAGCTGTTGCTGGTCTTCACCTTCCCTTGACACCGCTTTCACAGCCAAACACACTCTGCCCATCTGCCTTTGCCTTGCCTCCCAGCACTCCCAACACACTCTCACTCCCGGCACAGACCACCTCCCAAAGTGCAAACCCCCAAGCGATATCTGACAAACGCTAAATCTAAGGGCTTAGAGCTGTTGCTGGTCCTCACCGTCCCTTGACACCGCTTTCACAGCCAAACGCACTCTGCCCATCTGCACTGCCCTTGCCTCCCAGCACTCCCAACACACATTCTCAGGCACGCTCACGCTCTCACTCTGACTCCCAGCACAGACCACCTCCCAAAGTGAAAATACCCAAGCCATTTCTGACACACGCTACATCTACGGGCTTAGAGCTGTGACTGGTCCTCACCTTCCCTTGACACCGCTTTCACAGCCAAACGCACTCTGCCCATCTGCGCTGCCCTTGCCTCCCAGCACTCCCAACACACATTCTCAGGCTCACTATCACTCTCACTCCCGGCACATACCACCTCCCAAAGTGCAAACGTCCAAGCCATTTCTCCCCTATGATAGGCCTAAGGGCTTAGAGCTGTTGCTGGTCCTCACCTTCCCTTGACACTGCTTTCACAGACAAACACACTCTGGCCATCTGCGCTGCCCTTGCCTCACAGCACTCCCAACACACATTTTCAGGCTCACTATCACTCTCACTCCCGGCACAGACCACCTCCCAAAGTGCAAACAGCCAAGCGATTTCTGACACACGCTACATCTAAGAGCTTAGAGCTGTTGCTGGTCCTCACCTTCCCTTGACACCGCTTTCACAGCCAAGCACACTCTGGCCATCTACCCTGGCTTTGCCTCCCAGCACTCCCAACACACATTCTAAGGTTGAATCTCACTCTCACTCCCGGCACAGACCACCTCCCAAAGTGCAAACGTCCAAGCCATTTCTCCCATACGATAGGCCTAAGGGCTTAGAGCTGTTGCTGGTCCTCACCTTCCCTTGACACCGCTTTCACAGCCAAACACACTCTGGCCATCCGCCTTTGCCTTGCCTCCCAGCACTCCCAACACACATTCTCAGGTTGAATCTCACTCTCACTTCCGGCACAGACCACCTCCCAAAGTGCAAACATCTAAGCCATTTCTCCCACACGATAAGCCTAAGGGCTTAGAGCTGTTGCTGGTCCTCACCTTCCCTTTTACACCGCTTTCACAGCCAAACACACTCTGGCCATCTGCGCTGCCCTTGCCTGCCAGCACTCCCAACACACGTTCTCACGCACACTCACGCTCTCACTCTCACTCCCAGCACAGACCACCTCCCAAAGTCAAAACACCCAACCGATTGCTGACATACGCTACATCTAAGGGCTTAGAGCTGTGGCTGGTCCTCACCTTCCCTTGACACTGCTTTCACAGACAAACACACTCTGGCCATCTACCCTGGCTTTGCCTCACAGCACTCCCAACACACATTTTCACGCTCACTCTCACTCTCACTCCGGGCACAGCCCACCTCCCAAAGTGCAAACACCCAAGCGATTTCTGACACACGCTACATCTAAGGGCTTAGAGCTGTTGCTGGTCCTCACCTTCCCTTGACACCGCTTTCACAGCCAAACACACTCTGGCCATCTACGCTGGTTTTGCCTCCCAGCACTCCCAAAACACATTCTCAGGTGGAATCTCTCTATCACTGCGGGCACAGACCACTATCCAAAGGGCAAATACCCAAGCGATTTCTGACACACGCTACATCTAAGGCCTTAGAGGTGTTGCTGGTCCTCACCTTCCCTTGACACCGCTTTCACAGACAAACACACTCTGGCCATCTGCCTTTGCCTTCCCTCCCAGCACTCCCAACACACTCTCACTACCGGCACAGACCACCTCCCAAAATGCCACCACCAAACCGATTTCTGACACACGCTACATCTACGGGCTTAGAGCTGTTGCTGGTCCTCACCTTCCCTTGACACCGCTTTCACAGCCAAACGCACTCTGCCCATCTACCCTGGCTTTGCCTCCCAGCACTCCCAACACACATTCTCAGGTTGAATCTCACTCTCACTCCCGGCACAGACCACCTCCCAAAGTGCAAACGTCCAAGCCATTTCTCCCATACGATAGGCCTAAGGGCTTAGAGCTGTTGCTGGTCCTCACCTTCCCTTGACACCGCTTTCACAGCCAAACACACTCTGGCCATCTGCGCTGCCCTTGCCTCCCAGCACTCCCAACACACGTTCTCACGCACACTCACGCTCTCACTCTCACTCCCAGCACAGACCACCTCCCAAAGTCAAAACACCCAACCGATTTCTGACATACGCTACATCTAAGGGTTTAGAGCTGTGGCTGGTCCTTAACCTTCCCTTGACACCGCTTTCACAGCCAAACACACTCTGGCCATCTACGCTGGTTTTGCCTCCCAGCACTCCCAAAACACATTCTCAGGTTGAATCTCACTATCACTGCCGGCACAGACCACTTCCCAAAGAGCAAATACCCAAGTGATTTCTGGCACACGCTACATCTAAGGGCTTAGAGCTGTTGCTGGTCTTCACCTTCCCTTGACACCGCTTTCACAGCCAAACACACTCTCCCCATCTACCCTGGCTTTGCCTCCCAGCACTCCCAACACACATTGTCAGGCTCAATCTCACTCTCACTCACGGCACAGACCACCTCCCAAAGTGAAAATACCCAAGGCATTTCTCCCATACGATAGGCCTAAGGGCTTAGAGCTGTTGCTGGTCCTCACCTTCCCTTGACACCGCTTTCACAGCCAAACACACGCTGCCCATCTACCCTGGCTTTGCCTCCCAGCACTCCCAAAACACATTCTCAGGTTGAATCTCACTCTCACTCCCGGCACAGACCACCTCCCAAAGTGAATATACCCAAGCGATTTCTGACACACGCTACATCTAAGGGCTTAGAGCTGTTGCTGGTCTTCACCTTCCCTTGACACCGCTTTCACAGCCAAACACACTCTGGCCATCTACGCTGGTTTTGCCTCCCAGCACTCCCAAAACACATTCTCAGGTTGAATCTCACTATCACTGCCGGCACAGACCACTATCCAAAGAGCAAATACCCAAGCGATTTCTGACACACGCTACATCTAAGGCCTTAGAGCTGTTGCTGCTCCTCACCTTCCCTTGACACCGCTTTCACAGACAAACACACTCTGGCCATCTGCCTTTGCCTTCCCTCCCAGCACTCCCAACACACTCTCACTACCGGCACAGACCACCTCCCAAAATGCCACCACCAAACCGATTTCTGACACACGCTACATCTAAGGGCTTAGAGCTGTTGCTGGTCCTCACCTTCCCTTGACACCGCTTTCACAGCCAAACGCACTCTGCCCATCTGCACTGCCCTTGCCTCCCAGCACTCCCAACACACATTCTCAGGCACGCTCACGCTCTCACTCTGACTCCCAGCACAGACCACCTCCCAAAGTGAAAATACCCAAGCCATTTCTGACACACGCTACATCTACGGGCTTAGAGCTGTGACTGGTCCTCACCTTCCCTTGACACCGCTTTCACAGCCAAACGCACTCTGCCCATCTGCGCTGCCCTTGCCTCCCAGCACTCCCAACACACATTCTCAGGCTCACTATCACTCTCACTCCCGGCACATACCACCTCCCAAAGTGCAAACGTCCAAGCCATTTCTCCCCTATGATAGGCCTAAGGGCTTAGAGCTGTTGCTGGTCCTCACCTTCCCTTGACACTGCTTTCACAGACAAACACACTCTGGCCATCTGCGCTGCCCTTGCCTCACAGCACTCCCAACACACATTTTCAGGCTCACTCTCACTCTCACTCCCGGCACAGACCACCTCCCAAAGTGCAAACAGCCAAGCGATTTCTGACACACGCTACATCTAAGAGCTTAGAGCTGTTGCTGGTCCTCACCTTCCCTTGACACCGCTTTCACAGCCAAGCACACTCTGGCCATCTACCCTGGCTTTGCCTCCCAGCACTCCCAACACACATTATCAGGCTCACTCTCACTCTCACTCACGGCACAGACCACCTCCCAAAGTGAAAATACCCAAGGCATTTCTCCCATACGATAGGCCTAAGGGCTTAGAGCTGTTGCTGGTCCTCACCTTCCCTTGACACCGCTTTCACAGCCAAACACACGCTGCCCATCTACCCTGGCTTTGCCTCCCAGCACTCCCAAAACACATTCTCAGGTTGAATCTCACTATCACTGCCGGCAAAGACCACCTCCCAAAGTGAGTATACCCAAGCGATTTCTGACACACGCTACATCTAAGGGCTTAGAGCTGTTGCTGGTCTTCACCTTCCCTTGACACCGCTTTCACAGCCAAACACACTCTGGCCATCTACGCTGGTTTTGCCTCCCAGCACTCCCAAAACACATTCTCAGGTTGAATCTCACTATCACTGCCGGCACAGACCACTTCCCAAAGAGCAAATACCCAAGCGATTTCTGACACACACTACATCTAAGGCCTTAGAGCTGTTGCTGGTCCTCACCTTCCCTTGACACCGCTTTCACAGACAAACACACTCTGGCCATCTACGCTGGTTTTGCCTCCCAGCACTCCCAAAACACATTCTCAGGTTGAATCTCACTATCACTGCCGGCACAGACCACTTCCCAAAGAGCAAATACCCAAGCGATGTCTGGCACACGCTACATCTAAGGCCTTAGAGCTGTTGCTGGTCCTCACCTTCCCTTGACACCGCTTTCACAGACAAACACACTCTGGCCATCTGCCTTTGCCTTCCCTCCCAGCACTCCCAACACACTCTCACTACCGGCACAGACCACTTCCCAAAATGCCAACACCCAAACTGATTTCTGACACACGCTACATCTAAGGGCTTAGAGCTGTTGCTGCTCCTCACCTTCCCTTGACACCGCTTTCACAGCCAAACACACTCTGCCCATCTACCCTGGCTTTGCCTCCCAGCACTCCCAACACACATTGTCAGGCTCAATCTCACTATCACTCACGGCACAGACCACCTCCCAAAGTGAAAATACCCAAGGCATTTCTCCCATACGATAGGCCTAAGGGCTTAGAGCTGTTGCTGGTCCTCACCTTCCCTTGACACCGCTTTCACAGCCAAACACACGCTGCCCATCTACCCTGGCTTTGCCTCCCAGCACTCCCAAAACACATTCTCAGGTTGAATCTCATTCTCACTGCCGGCACAGACCACCTCCCAAAGTGAATATACCCAAGCGATTTCTGACACACGCTACATCTAAGGGCTTAGAGCTGTTGCTGGTCTTCACCTTCCCTTGACACCGCTTTCACAGCCAAACACACTCTGGCCATCTACGCTGGTTTTGCCTCCCAGCACTCCCAAAACACATTCTCAGGTTGAATCTCACTATCACTGCCGGCACAGACCACTATCCAAAGAGCAAATACCCAAGCGATTTCTGACACACGCTACATCTAAGGCCTTAGAGCTGTTGCTGCTCCTCACCTTCCCTTGACACCGCTTTCACAGACAAACACACTCTGGCCATCTGCCTTTGCCTTCCCTCCCAGCACTCCCAACACACTCTCACTACCGGCACAGACCACCTCCCAAAATGCCACCACCAAACCGATTTCTGACACACGCTACATCTAAGGGCTTAGAGCTGTTGCTGGTCCTCACCTTCCCTTGACACCGCTTTCACAGCCAAACACACTCTCCCCATCTACCCGGGCTTTGCCTCCCAGCACTCCCAACACACATTCTCAGGCTCACTCTCACTCTCACTCCCAGCACAGACCACCTCCCAAAGTGCAAACCTCCAAGGCATTTCTCCCATACGATAGGCGTAAGGGCTTAGAGCTGTTGCTGGTCTTCACCTTCCCTTGACACCGCTTTCACAGCCAAACACACTCTGCCCATCTACCCTGGTTTTGCCTCCCAGCAATCCCAACACACATTCTCAGGCTCAAACTCACTCTCACTCCCGGCACACAACACCTCTCAAAGTGCAAACGTCCAAGCATTTTCTGCCGCATGCTACATCTAAGGGCTTAGAGCTGTTGCTGGTCCTCACCTTCCCTTGACACCGCTTTCACAGCCAAACACACTCTGCCCATCTGCCTTTGCCTCAACTCCCAGCACTCCCAACACACTTTCTCAGGCTCACTCTCACTCTCACTCCCGGCACAGACCACCTCCCAAAGTGCAAACGTCCAAGCCATTTCTCCCACACGATAGGCCTAAGTGCTTAGAGCTGTTGCTGGTCCTCACCTTCCCTTGACACCGCTTTCACAGCCAAACACACTCTGCCCATCTGCCTTTGCCTTGCCTCCCAGCACTCCCAACACACTCTCACTACCGGCACAGACCACCTCCCAAAATGCCACCACCAAACCGATTTCTGACACACGCTACATCTAAGGGCTTAGAGCTGTTGCTGGTCCTCACCTTCCCTTGACACCGCTTTCAAAGCCAAACGCACTCTGCCCATCTACCCTGGCTTTGCCTCCCAGCACTCCCAACACACATTCTCAGGTTGAATCTCACTCTCACTCCCGGCACAGACCACCTCCCAAAGTGCAAACGTCCAAGCCATTTCTCCCATACGATAGGCCTAAGGCCTTAGAGCTGTTGCTGGTCCTCACCTTCCCTTGACACCGCTTTCACAGCCAAACACACTCTGCCCATCTGCCTTTGCCTTGCCTCCCAGCACTCCCAAAACACTCTCACTCCCGGCACAGACCACCTCCCAAAGTGCAAACCCCCAAGCGATATCTGACAAACGCTAAATCTAAGGGCTTAGAGCTGTTGCTGGTCCTCACCTTCCCTTGACACCGCTTTCACAGCCAAACACACTCTGCCCATCTACCCTGGCTTTGCCTCCCAGCACTCCCAACACACATTCTCAGGTTGAATCTCACTCTCACTGCCGGCACAGACCACTTCCCAAAGAGCAAATACCCAAGTGATTTCTGGCACACGCTACATCTAAGGGCTTAGAGCTGTTGCTGGTCTTCACCTTCCCTTGACACCGCTTTCACAGCCAAACACACTCTCCCCATCTACCCTGGCTTTGCCTCCCAGCACTCCCAACACACATTTTCAGGCTCAATCTCACTATCACTCACGGCACAGACCACCTCCCAAAGTGAAAATACCCAAGGCATTTCTCCCATACGATAGGCCTAAGGGCTTAGAGCTGTTGCTGGTCCTCACCTTCCCTTGACACCGCTTTCACAGCCAAACACACGCTGCCCATCTACCCTGGCTTTGCCTCCCAGCACTCCCAAAACACATTCTCAGGTTGAATCTCATTCTCACTCCCGGCACAGACCACCTCCCAAAGTGAATATACCCAAGCGATTTCTGACACACGCTACATCTAAGGGCTTAGAGCTGTTGCTGGTCTTCACCTTCCCTTGACACCGCTTTCACAGCCAAACACACTCTGGCCATCTACGCTGGTTTTGCCTCCCAGCACTCCCAAAACACATTCTCAGGTTGAATCTCACTATCACTGCCGGCACAGACCACTATCCAAAGAGCAAATACCCAAGCGATTTCTGACACACGCTACATCTAAGGCCTTAGAGCTGTTGCTGCTCCTCACCTTCCCTTGACACCGCTTTCACAGACAAACACACTCTGGCCATCTGCCTTTGCCTTGCCTCCCAGCACTCCCAACACACTCTCACTACCGGCACAGACCACCTCCCAAAATGCCACCACCAAACCGATTTCTGACACACGCTACATCTAAGGGCTTAGAGCTGTTGCTGGTCCTCACCTTCCCTTGACACCGCTTTCACAGCCAAACGCACTCTGCCCATCTGCACTGCCCTTGCCTCCCAGCACTCCCAACACACATTCTCAGGCACGCTCACGCTCTCACTCTGACTCCCAGCACAGACCACCTCCCAAAGTGAAAATACCCAAGCCATTTCTGACACACGCTACATCTACGGGCTTAGAGCTGTGACTGGTCTTCACCTTCCCTTGACACCGCTTTCACAGCCAAACACACTCTGCCCATCTACCCTGGTTTTGCCTCCCAGCAATCCCAACACACATTCTCAGGCTCAAACTCACTCTCACTCCCGGCACACAACACCTCTCAAAGTGCAAACGTCCAAGCATTTTCTGCCGCATGCTACATCTAAGGGCTTAGAGCTGTTGCTGGTCCTCACCTTCCCTTGACACCGCTTTCACAGCCAAACACACTCTGCCCATCTGCCTTTGCCTCAACTCCCAGCACTCCCAACACACTTTCTCAGGCTCACTCTCACTCTCACTCCCGGCACAGACCACCTCCCAAAGTGCAAACCTCCAAGCCATTTCTCCCACACGATAGGCCTAAGTGCTTAGAGCTGTTGCTGGTCTTCACCTTCCCTTGACACCGCTTTCACAGCCAAACACACTCTGCCCATCTGCCTTTGCCTTGCCTCCCAGCACTCCCAACACACTCTCACTCCCGGCACAGACCACCTCCCAAAGTGCAAACCCCCAAGCGATATCTGACAAACGCTAAATCTAAGGGCTTAGAGCTGTTGCTGGTCCTCACCGTCCCTTGACACCGCTTTCACAGCCAAACGCACTCTGCCCATCTGCACTGCCCTTGCCTCCCAGCACTCCCAACACACATTCTCAGGCACGCTCACGCTCTCACTCTGACTCCCAGCACAGACCACCTCCCAAAGTGAAAATACCCAAGCCATTTCTGACACACGCTACATCTACGGGCTTAGAGCTGTGACTGGTCCTCACCTTCCCTTGACACCGCTTTCACAGCCAAACGCACTCTGCCCATCTGCGCTGCCCTTGCCTCCCAGCACTCCCAACACACATTCTCAGGCTCACTATCACTCTCACTCCCGGCACATACCACCTCCCAAAGTGCAAACGTCCAAGCCATTTCTCCCCTATGATAGGCCTAAGGGCTTAGAGCTGTTGCTGGTCCTCACCTTCCCTTGACACTGCTTTCACAGACAAACACACTCTGGCCATCTGCGCTGCCCTTGCCTCACAGCACTCCCAACACACATTTTCAGGCTCACTCTCACTCTCACTCCCGGCACAGACCACCTCCCAAAGTGCAAACAGCCAAGCGATTTCTGACACACGCTACATCTAAGAGCTTAGAGCTGTTGCTGGTCCTCACCTTCCCTTGACACCGCTTTCACAGCCAAGCACACTCTGGCCATCTACCCTGGCTTTGCCTCCCAGCACTCCCAACACACATTCTAAGGTTGAATCTCACTCTCACTCCCGGCACAGACCACCTCCCAAAGTGCAAACGTCCAAGCCATTTCTCCCATACGATAGGCCTAAGGGCTTAGAGCTGTTGCTGGTCCTCACCTTCCCTTGACACCGCTTTCACAGCCAAACACACTCTGGCCATCCGCCTTTGCCTTGCCTCCCAGCACTCCCAACACACATTCTCAGGTTGAATCTCACTCTCACTTCCGGCACAGACCACCTCCCAAAGTGCAAACATCTAAGCCATTTCTCCCACACGATAAGCCTAAGGGCTTAGAGCTGTTGCTGGTCCTCACCTTCCCTTTTACACCGCTTTCACAGCCAAACACACTCTGGCCATCTGCGCTGCCCTTGCCTGCCAGCACTCCCAACACACGTTCTCACGCACACTCACGCTCTCACTCTCACTCCCAGCACAGACCACCTCCCAAAGTGCAAACACCCAAGCGATTTCTGACACACGCTACATCTAAGGGCTTAGAGCTGTTGCTGGTCCTCACCTTCCCTTGACACCGCTTTCACAGCCAAACACACTCTGGCCATCTACGCTGGTTTTGCCTCCCAGCACTCCCAAAACACATTCTCAGGTGGAATCTCTCTATCACTGCGGGCACAGACCACTATCCAAAGGGCAAATACCCAAGCGATTTCTGACACACGCTACATCTAAGGCCTTAGAGGTGTTGCTGGTCCTCACCTTCCCTTGACACCGCTTTCACAGACAAACACACTCTGGCCATCTGCCTTTGCCTTCCCTCCCAGCACTCCCAACACACTCTCACTACCGGCACAGACCACCTCCCAAAATGCCACCACCAAACCGATTTCTGACACACGCTACATCTACGGGCTTAGAGCTGTTGCTGGTCCTCACCTTCCCTTGACACCGCTTTCACAGCCAAACGCACTCTGCCCATCTACCCTGGCTTTGCCTCCCAGCACTCCCAACACACATTCTCAGGTTGAATCTCACTCTCACTCCCGGCACAGACCACCTCCCAAAGTGCAAACGTCCAAGCCATTTCTCCCATACGATAGGCCTAAGGGCTTAGAGCTGTTGCTGGTCCTCACCTTCCCTTGACACCGCTTTCACAGCCAAACACACTCTGGCCATCTGCGCTGCCCTTGCCTCCCAGCACTCCCAACACACGTTCTCACGCACACTCACGCTCTCACTCTCACTCCCAGCACAGACCACCTCCCAAAGTCAAAACACCCAACCGATTTCTGACATACGCTACATCTAAGGGTTTAGAGCTGTGGCTGGTCCTTAACCTTCCCTTGACACCGCTTTCACAGCCAAACACACTCTGGCCATCTACGCTGGTTTTGCCTCCCAGCACTCCCAAAACACATTCTCAGGTTGAATCTCACTATCACTGCCGGCACAGACCACTTCCCAAAGAGCAAATACCCAAGTGATTTCTGGCACACGCTACATCTAAGGGCTTAGAGCTGTTGCTGGTCTTCACCTTCCCTTGACACCGCTTTCACAGCCAAACACACTCTCCCCATCTACCCTGGCTTTGCCTCCCAGCACTCCCAACACACATTGTCAGGCTCAATCTCACTCTCACTCACGGCACAGACCACCTCCCAAAGTGAAAATACCCAAGGCATTTCTCCCATACGATAGGCCTAAGGGCTTAGAGCTGTTGCTGGTCCTCACCTTCCCTTGACACCGCTTTCACAGCCAAACACACGCTGCCCATCTACCCTGGCTTTGCCTCCCAGCACTCCCAAAACACATTCTCAGGTTGAATCTCACTCTCACTCCCGGCACAGACCACCTCCCAAAGTGAATATACCCAAGCGATTTCTGACACACGCTACATCTAAGGGCTTAGAGCTGTTGCTGGTCTTCACCTTCCCTTGACACCGCTTTCACAGCCAAACACACTCTGGCCATCTACGCTGGTTTTGCCTCCCAGCACTCCCAAAACACATTCTCAGGTTGAATCTCACTATCACTGCCGGCACAGACCACTATCCAAAGAGCAAATACCCAAGCGATTTCTGACACACGCTACATCTAAGGCCTTAGAGCTGTTGCTGCTCCTCACCTTCCCTTGACACCGCTTTCACAGACAAACACACTCTGGCCATCTGCCTTTGCCTTCCCTCCCAGCACTCCCAACACACTCTCACTACCGGCACAGACCACCTCCCAAAATGCCACCACCAAACCGATTTCTGACACACGCTACATCTAAGGGCTTAGAGCTGTTGCTGGTCCTCACCTTCCCTTGACACCGCTTTCACAGCCAAACGCACTCTGCCCATCTGCACTGCCCTTGCCTCCCAGCACTCCCAACACACATTCTCAGGCACGCTCACGCTCTCACTCTGACTCCCAGCACAGACCACCTCCCAAAGTGAAAATACCCAAGCCATTTCTGACACACGCTACATCTACGGGCTTAGAGCTGTGACTGGTCCTCACCTTCCCTTGACACCGCTTTCACAGCCAAACGCACTCTGCCCATCTGCGCTGCCCTTGCCTCCCAGCACTCCCAACACACATTCTCAGGCTCACTATCACTCTCACTCCCGGCACATACCACCTCCCAAAGTGCAAACGTCCAAGCCATTTCTCCCCTATGATAGGCCTAAGGGCTTAGAGCTGTTGCTGGTCCTCACCTTCCCTTGACACTGCTTTCACAGACAAACACACTCTGGCCATCTGCGCTGCCCTTGCCTCACAGCACTCCCAACACACATTTTCAGGCTCACTCTCACTCTCACTCCCGGCACAGACCACCTCCCAAAGTGCAAACAGCCAAGCGATTTCTGACACACGCTACATCTAAGAGCTTAGAGCTGTTGCTGGTCCTCACCTTCCCTTGACACCGCTTTCACAGCCAAGCACACTCTGGCCATCTACCCTGGCTTTGCCTCCCAGCACTCCCAACACACATTATCAGGCTCACTCTCACTCTCACTCACGGCACAGACCACCTCCCAAAGTGAAAATACCCAAGGCATTTCTCCCATACGATAGGCCTAAGGGCTTAGAGCTGTTGCTGGTCCTCACCTTCCCTTGACACCGCTTTCACAGCCAAACACACGCTGCCCATCTACCCTGGCTTTGCCTCCCAGCACTCCCAAAACACATTCTCAGGTTGAATCTCACTATCACTGCCGGCAAAGACCACCTCCCAAAGTGAGTATACCCAAGCGATTTCTGACACACGCTACATCTAAGGGCTTAGAGCTGTTGCTGGTCTTCACCTTCCCTTGACACCGCTTTCACAGCCAAACACACTCTGGCCATCTACGCTGGTTTTGCCTCCCAGCACTCCCAAAACACATTCTCAGGTTGAATCTCACTATCACTGCCGGCACAGACCACTTCCCAAAGAGCAAATACCCAAGCGATTTCTGACACACACTACATCTAAGGCCTTAGAGCTGTTGCTGGTCCTCACCTTCCCTTGACACCGCTTTCACAGACAAACACACTCTGGCCATCTACGCTGGTTTTGCCTCCCAGCACTCCCAAAACACATTCTCAGGTTGAATCTCACTATCACTGCCGGCACAGACCACTTCCCAAAGAGCAAATACCCAAGCGATGTCTGGCACACGCTACATCTAAGGCCTTAGAGCTGTTGCTGGTCCTCACCTTCCCTTGACACCGCTTTCACAGACAAACACACTCTGGCCATCTGCCTTTGCCTTCCCTCCCAGCACTCCCAACACACTCTCACTACCGGCACAGACCACCTCCCAAAATGCCAACACCCAAACTGATTTCTGACACACGCTACATCTAAGGGCTTAGAGCTGTTGCTGCTCCTCACCTTCCCTTGACACCGCTTTCACAGCCAAACACACTCTGCCCATCTACCCTGGCTTTGCCTCCCAGCACTCCCAACACACATTGTCAGGCTCAATCTCACTATCACTCACGGCACAGACCACCTCCCAAAGTGAAAATACCCAAGGCATTTCTCCCATACGATAGGCCTAAGGGCTTAGAGCTGTTGCTGGTCCTCACCTTCCCTTGACACCGCTTTCACAGCCAAACACACGCTGCCCATCTACCCTGGCTTTGCCTCCCAGCACTCCCAAAACACATTCTCAGGTTGAATCTCATTCTCACTGCCGGCACAGACCACCTCCCAAAGTGAATATACCCAAGCGATTTCTGACACACGCTACATCTAAGGGCTTAGAGCTGTTGCTGGTCTTCACCTTCCCTTGACACCGCTTTCACAGCCAAACACACTCTGGCCATCTACGCTGGTTTTGCCTCCCAGCACTCCCAAAACACATTCTCAGGTTGAATCTCACTATCACTGCCGGCACAGACCACTATCCAAAGAGCAAATACCCAAGCGATTTCTGACACACGCTACATCTAAGGCCTTAGAGCTGTTGCTGCTCCTCACCTTCCCTTGACACCGCTTTCACAGACAAACACACTCTGGCCATCTGCCTTTGCCTTCCCTCCCAGCACTCCCAACACACTCTCACTACCGGCACAGACCACCTCCCAAAATGCCACCACCAAACCGATTTCTGACACACGCTACATCTAAGGGCTTAGAGCTGTTGCTGGTCCTCACCTTCCCTTGACACCGCTTTCACAGCCAAACACACTCTCCCCATCTACCCGGGCTTTGCCTCCCAGCACTCCCAACACACATTCTCAGGCTCACTCTCACTCTCACTCCCAGCACAGACCACCTCCCAAAGTGCAAACCTCCAAGGCATTTCTCCCATACGATAGGCGTAAGGGCTTAGAGCTGTTGCTGGTCTTCACCTTCCCTTGACACCGCTTTCACAGCCAAACACACTCTGCCCATCTACCCTGGTTTTGCCTCCCAGCAATCCCAACACACATTCTCAGGCTCAAACTCACTCTCACTCCCGGCACACAACACCTCTCAAAGTGCAAACGTCCAAGCATTTTCTGCCGCATGCTACATCTAAGGGCTTAGAGCTGTTGCTGGTCCTCACCTTCCCTTGACACCGCTTTCACAGCCAAACACACTCTGCCCATCTGCCTTTGCCTCAACTCCCAGCACTCCCAACACACTTTCTCAGGCTCACTCTCACTCTCACTCCCGGCACAGACCACCTCCCAAAGTGCAAACGTCCAAGCCATTTCTCCCACACGATAGGCCTAAGTGCTTAGAGCTGTTGCTGGTCCTCACCTTCCCTTGACACCGCTTTCACAGCCAAACACACTCTGCCCATCTGCCTTTGCCTTGCCTCCCAGCACTCCCAACACACTCTCACTACCGGCACAGACCACCTCCCAAAATGCCACCACCAAACCGATTTCTGACACACGCTACATCTAAGGGCTTAGAGCTGTTGCTGGTCCTCACCTTCCCTTGACACCGCTTTCAAAGCCAAACGCACTCTGCCCATCTACCCTGGCTTTGCCTCCCAGCACTCCCAACACACATTCTCAGGTTGAATCTCACTCTCACTCCCGGCACAGACCACCTCCCAAAGTGCAAACGTCCAAGCCATTTCTCCCATACGATAGGCCTAAGGCCTTAGAGCTGTTGCTGGTCCTCACCTTCCCTTGACACCGCTTTCACAGCCAAACACACTCTGCCCATCTGCCTTTGCCTTGCCTCCCAGCACTCCCAAAACACTCTCACTCCCGGCACAGACCACCTCCCAAAGTGCAAACCCCCAAGCGATATCTGACAAACGCTAAATCTAAGGGCTTAGAGCTGTTGCTGGTCCTCACCTTCCCTTGACACCGCTTTCACAGCCAAACACACTCTGCCCATCTACCCTGGCTTTGCCTCCCAGCACTCCCAACACACATTCTCAGGTTGAATCTCACTCTCACTGCCGGCACAGACCACTTCCCAAAGAGCAAATACCCAAGTGATTTCTGGCACACGCTACATCTAAGGGCTTAGAGCTGTTGCTGGTCTTCACCTTCCCTTGACACCGCTTTCACAGCCAAACACACTCTCCCCATCTACCCTGGCTTTGCCTCCCAGCACTCCCAACACACATTTTCAGGCTCAATCTCACTATCACTCACGGCACAGACCACCTCCCAAAGTGAAAATACCCAAGGCATTTCTCCCATACGATAGGCCTAAGGGCTTAGAGCTGTTGCTGGTCCTCACCTTCCCTTGACACCGCTTTCACAGCCAAACACACGCTGCCCATCTACCCTGGCTTTGCCTCCCAGCACTCCCAAAACACATTCTCAGGTTGAATCTCATTCTCACTCCCGGCACAGACCACCTCCCAAAGTGAATATACCCAAGCGATTTCTGACACACGCTACATCTAAGGGCTTAGAGCTGTTGCTGGTCTTCACCTTCCCTTGACACCGCTTTCACAGCCAAACACACTCTGGCCATCTACGCTGGTTTTGCCTCCCAGCACTCCCAAAACACATTCTCAGGTTGAATCTCACTATCACTGCCGGCACAGACCACTATCCAAAGAGCAAATACCCAAGCGATTTCTGACACACGCTACATCTAAGGCCTTAGAGCTGTTGCTGCTCCTCACCTTCCCTTGACACCGCTTTCACAGACAAACACACTCTGGCCATCTGCCTTTGCCTTGCCTCCCAGCACTCCCAACACACTCTCACTACCGGCACAGACCACCTCCCAAAATGCCACCACCAAACCGATTTCTGACACACGCTACATCTAAGGGCTTAGAGCTGTTGCTGGTCCTCACCTTCCCTTGACACCGCTTTCACAGCCAAACGCACTCTGCCCATCTGCACTGCCCTTGCCTCCCAGCACTCCCAACACACATTCTCAGGCACGCTCACGCTCTCACTCTGACTCCCAGCACAGACCACCTCCCAAAGTGAAAATACCCAAGCCATTTCTGACACACGCTACATCTACGGGCTTAGAGCTGTGACTGGTCTTCACCTTCCCTTGACACCGCTTTCACAGCCAAACACACTCTGCCCATCTACCCTGGTTTTGCCTCCCAGCAATCCCAACACACATTCTCAGGCTCAAACTCACTCTCACTCCCGGCACACAACACCTCTCAAAGTGCAAACGTCCAAGCATTTTCTGCCGCATGCTACATCTAAGGGCTTAGAGCTGTTGCTGGTCCTCACCTTCCCTTGACACCGCTTTCACAGCCAAACACACTCTGCCCATCTGCCTTTGCCTCAACTCCCAGCACTCCCAACACACTTTCTCAGGCTCACTCTCACTCTCACTCCCGGCACAGACCACCTCCCAAAGTGCAAACCTCCAAGCCATTTCTCCCACACGATAGGCCTAAGTGCTTAGAGCTGTTGCTGGTCTTCACCTTCCCTTGACACCGCTTTCACAGCCAAACACACTCTGCCCATCTGCCTTTGCCTTGCCTCCCAGCACTCCCAACACACTCTCACTCCCGGCACAGACCACCTCCCAAAGTGCAAACCCCCAAGCGATATCTGACAAACGCTAAATCTAAGGGCTTAGAGCTGTTGCTGGTCCTCACCGTCCCTTGACACCGCTTTCACAGCCAAACGCACTCTGCCCATCTGCACTGCCCTTGCCTCCCAGCACTCCCAACACACATTCTCAGGCACGCTCACGCTCTCACTCTGACTCCCAGCACAGACCACCTCCCAAAGTGAAAATACCCAAGCCATTTCTGACACACGCTACATCTACGGGCTTAGAGCTGTGACTGGTCCTCACCTTCCCTTGACACCGCTTTCACAGCCAAACGCACTCTGCCCATCTGCGCTGCCCTTGCCTCCCAGCACTCCCAACACACATTCTCAGGCTCACTATCACTCTCACTCCCGGCACATACCACCTCCCAAAGTGCAAACGTCCAAGCCATTTCTCCCCTATGATAGGCCTAAGGGCTTAGAGCTGTTGCTGGTCCTCACCTTCCCTTGACACTGCTTTCACAGACAAACACACTCTGGCCATCTGCGCTGCCCTTGCCTCACAGCACTCCCAACACACATTTTCAGGCTCACTCTCACTCTCACTCCCGGCACAGACCACCTCCCAAAGTGCAAACAGCCAAGCGATTTCTGACACACGCTACATCTAAGAGCTTAGAGCTGTTGCTGGTCCTCACCTTCCCTTGACACCGCTTTCACAGCCAAGCACACTCTGGCCATCTACCCTGGCTTTGCCTCCCAGCACTCCCAACACACATTCTAAGGTTGAATCTCACTCTCACTCCCGGCACAGACCACCTCCCAAAGTGCAAACGTCCAAGCCATTTCTCCCATACGATAGGCCTAAGGGCTTAGAGCTGTTGCTGGTCCTCACCTTCCCTTGACACCGCTTTCACAGCCAAACACACTCTGGCCATCCGCCTTTGCCTTGCCTCCCAGCACTCCCAACACACATTCTCAGGTTGAATCTCACTCTCACTTCCGGCACAGACCACCTCCCAAAGTGCAAACATCTAAGCCATTTCTCCCACACGATAAGCCTAAGGGCTTAGAGCTGTTGCTGGTCCTCACCTTCCCTTTTACACCGCTTTCACAGCCAAACACACTCTGGCCATCTGCGCTGCCCTTGCCTGCCAGCACTCCCAACACACGTTCTCACGCACACTCACGCTCTCACTCTCACTCCCAGCACAGACCACCTCCCAAAGTGCAAACACCCAAGCGATTTCTGACACACGCTACATCTAAGGGCTTAGAGCTGTTGCTGGTCCTCACCTTCCCTTGACACCGCTTTCACAGCCAAACACACTCTGGCCATCTACGCTGGTTTTGCCTCCCAGCACTCCCAAAACACATTCTCAGGTGGAATCTCTCTATCACTGCGGGCACAGACCACTATCCAAAGGGCAAATACCCAAGCGATTTCTGACACACGCTACATCTAAGGCCTTAGAGGTGTTGCTGGTCCTCACCTTCCCTTGACACCGCTTTCACAGACAAACACACTCTGGCCATCTGCCTTTGCCTTCCCTCCCAGCACTCCCAACACACTCTCACTACCGGCACAGACCACCTCCCAAAATGCCACCACCAAACCGATTTCTGACACACGCTACATCTACGGGCTTAGAGCTGTTGCTGGTCCTCACCTTCCCTTGACACCGCTTTCACAGCCAAACGCACTCTGCCCATCTACCCTGGCTTTGCCTCCCAGCACTCCCAACACACATTCTCAGGTTGAATCTCACTCTCACTCCCGGCACAGACCACCTCCCAAAGTGCAAACGTCCAAGCCATTTCTCCCATACGATAGGCCTAAGGGCTTAGAGCTGTTGCTGGTCCTCACCTTCCCTTGACACCGCTTTCACAGCCAAACACACTCTGGCCATCTGCGCTGCCCTTGCCTCCCAGCACTCCCAACACACGTTCTCACGCACACTCACGCTCTCACTCTCACTCCCAGCACAGACCACCTCCCAAAGTCAAAACACCCAACCGATTTCTGACATACGCTACATCTAAGGGTTTAGAGCTGTGGCTGGTCCTTAACCTTCCCTTGACACCGCTTTCACAGCCAAACACACTCTGGCCATCTACGCTGGTTTTGCCTCCCAGCACTCCCAAAACACATTCTCAGGTTGAATCTCACTATCACTGCCGGCACAGACCACTTCCCAAAGAGCAAATACCCAAGTGATTTCTGGCACACGCTACATCTAAGGGCTTAGAGCTGTTGCTGGTCTTCACCTTCCCTTGACACCGCTTTCACAGCCAAACACACTCTCCCCATCTACCCTGGCTTTGCCTCCCAGCACTCCCAACACACATTGTCAGGCTCAATCTCACTCTCACTCACGGCACAGACCACCTCCCAAAGTGAAAATACCCAAGGCATTTCTCCCATACGATAGGCCTAAGGGCTTAGAGCTGTTGCTGGTCCTCACCTTCCCTTGACACCGCTTTCACAGCCAAACACACGCTGCCCATCTACCCTGGCTTTGCCTCCCAGCACTCCCAAAACACATTCTCAGGTTGAATCTCACTCTCACTCCCGGCACAGACCACCTCCCAAAGTGAATATACCCAAGCGATTTCTGACACACGCTACATCTAAGGGCTTAGAGCTGTTGCTGGTCTTCACCTTCCCTTGACACCGCTTTCACAGCCAAACACACTCTGGCCATCTACGCTGGTTTTGCCTCCCAGCACTCCCAAAACACATTCTCAGGTTGAATCTCACTATCACTGCCGGCACAGACCACTATCCAAAGATCAACTACCCAAGCGATTTCTGACACACGCTACATCTAAGGCCTTAGAGCTGTTGCTGCTCCTCACCTTCCCTTGACACCGCTTTCACAGACAAACACACTCTGGCCATCTGCCTTTGCCTTCCCTCCCAGCACTCCCAACACACTCTCACTACCGGCACAGACCACCTCCCAAAATGCCACCACCAAACCGATTTCTGACACACGCTACATCTAAGGGCTTAGAGCTGTTGCTGGTCCTCACCTTCCCTTGACACCGCTTTCACAGCCAAACGCACTCTGCCCATCTGCACTGCCCTTGCCTCCCAGCACTCCCAACACACATTCTCAGGCACGCTCACGCTCTCAGTCTGACTCCCAGCACAGACCACCTCCCAAAGTGAAAATACCCAAGCCATTTCTGACACACGCTACATCTACGGGCTTAGAGCTGTGACTGGTCCTCACCTTCCCTTGACACCGCTTTCACAGCCAAACGCACTCTGCCCATCTGCGCTGCCCTTGCCTCCCAGCACTCCCAACACACATTCTCAGTCTCACTATCACTCTCACTCCCGGCACATACCACCTCCCAAAGTGCAAACGTCCAAGCCATTTCTCCCCTATGATAGGCCTAAGGGCTTAGAGCTGTTGCTGGTCCTCACCTTCCCTTGACACTGCTTTCACAGACAAACACACTCTGGCCATCTGCGCTGCCCTTGCCTCACAGCACTCCCAACACACATTTTCAGGCTCACTCTCACTCTCACTCCCGGCACAGACCACCTCCCAAAGTGCAAACACCCAAGCGATTTCTGACACACGCTACATCTAAGAGCTTAGAGCTGTTGCTGGTCCTCACCTTCCCTTGACACCGCTTTCACAGCCAAGCACACTCTGGCCATCTACCCTGGCTTTGCCTCCCAGCACTCCCAACACACATTCTCAGGCTCACTCTCACTCTCACTCACGGCACAGACCACCTCCCAAAGTGAAAATACCCAAGCCATTTCTCCCATACGATAGGCCTAAGGGCTTAGAGCTGTTGCTGGTCCTCACCTTCCCTTGACACCGCTTTCACAGCCAAACACACTCTGCCCATCTGCACTGCCCTTGCCTCCCAGCACTCCCAACACACATTCTCAGGCACGCTCACGCTCTCACTCTGACTCCCAGCACAGACCACCTCCCAAAGTGAAAATACCCAAGCCATTTCTGACACACGCTACATCTACGGGCTTAGAGCTGTGACTGGTCCTCACCTTCCCTTGACACCGCTTTCACAGCCAAACGCACTCTGCCCATCTGCGCTGCCCTTGCCTCCCAGCACTCCCAACACACATTCTCAGTCTCACTATCACTCTCACTCCCGGCACATACCACCTCCCAAAGTGCAAACGTCCAAGCCATTTCTCCCCTATGATAGGCCTAAGGGCTTAGAGCTGTTGCTGGTCCTCACCTTCCCTTGACACTGCTTTCACAGACAAACACACTCTGGCCATCTGCGCTGCCCTTGCCTCACAGCACTCCCAACACACATTTTCAGGCTCACTCTCACTCTCACTCCCGGCACAGACCACCTCCCAAAGTGCAAACACCCAAGCGATTTCTGACACACGCTACATCTAAGAGCTTAGAGCTGTTGCTGGTCCTCACCTTCCCTTGACACCGCTTTCACAGCCAAGCACACTCTGGCCATCTACGCTGGTTTTGCCTCCCAGCACTCCCAACACACATTCTCAGGCTCACTCTCACTCTCACTCAAGGCACAGACCACCTCCCAAAGTGAAAATACCCAAGGCATTTCTCCCATACGATAGGCCTAAGGGCTTAGAGCTGTTGCTGGTCCTCACCTTCCCTTGACACCGCTTTCACAGCCAAACACACGCTGCCCATCTACCCTGGCTTTGCCTCCCAGCACTCCCAAAACACATTCTCAGGTTGAATCTCATTCTCACTCCCGTCACAGACCACCTCCCAAAGTGAATATACCCAAGCGATTTCTGACACACGCTACATCTAAGGGCTTAGAGCTGTTGCTGGTCTTCACCTTCCCTTGACACCGCTTTCACAGCCAAACACACTCTGGCCATCTACGCTGGTTTTGCCTCCCAGCACTCCCAAAACACATTCTCAGGTTGAATCTCACTATCACTGCCGGCACAGACCACTATCCAAAGAGCAAATACCCAAGCGATTTCTGACACACGCTACATCTAAGGCCTTAGAGCTGTTGCTGGTCCTCACCTTCCCTTGACACCGCTTTCACAGACAAACACACTCTGCCCATCTGCCTTTGCCTTGCCTCCCAGCACTCCCAACACACTCTCACTACCGGCACAGACCACCTCCCAAAATGCCACCACCAAACCGATTTCTGACACACGCTACATCTAAGGGCTTAGAGCTGTTGCTGGTCCTCACCTTCCCTTGACACCGCTTTCACAGCCAAACGCACTCTGCCCATCTGCACTGCCCTTGCCTCCCAGCACTCCCAACACACATTCTCAGGCACGCTCACGCTCTCACTCTGACTCCCAGCACAGACCACCTCCCAAAGTGAAAATACCCAAGCCATTTCTGACACACGCTACATCTACGGGCTTAGAGCTGTGACTGGTCCTCACCTTCCCTTGACACCGCTTTCACAGCCAAACGCACTCTGCCCATCTGCGCTGCCCTTGCCTCCCAGCACTCCCAACACACATTCTCAGTCTCACTATCACTCTCACTCCCGGCACATACCACCTCCCAAAGTGCAAACGTCCAAGCCATTTCTCCCCTATGATAGGCCTAAGGGCTTAGAGCTGTTGCTGGTCCTCACCTTCCCTTGACACTGCTTTCACAGACAAACACACTCTGGCCATCTGCGCTGCCCTTGCCTCACAGCACTCCCAACACACATTTTCAGGCTCACTCTCACTCTCACTCCCGGCACAGACCACCTCCCAAAGTGCAAACACCCAAGCGATTTCTGACACACGCTACATCTAAGAGCTTAGAGCTGTTGCTGGTCCTCACCTTCCCTTGACACTGCTTTCACAGACAAACACACTCTGGCCATCTGCGCTGCCCTTGCCTCACAGCACTCCCAACACACATTTTCAGGCTCACTCTCACTCTCACTCACGGCACAGACCACCTCCCAAAGTGAAAATACCCAAGGCATTTCTCCCATACGATAGGCCTAAGGGCTTAGAGCTGTTGCTGGTCCTCACCTTCCCTTGACACCGCTTTCACAGCCAAACACACGCTGCCCATCTACCCTGGCTTTGCCTTTCAGCACTCCCAAAACACATTCTCAGGTTGAATCTCACTATCACTGCCGGCAAAGACCACCTCCCAAAGTGAGTATACCCAAGCGATTTCTGACACACGCTACATCTAAGGGCTTAGAGCTGTTGCTGGTCTTCACCTTCCCTTGACACCGCTTTCACAGCCAAACACACTCTGGCCATCTACGCTGGTTTTGCCTCCCAGCACTCCCAAAACACATTCTCAGGTTGAATCTCACTATCACTGCCGGCACAGACCACTTCCCAAAGAGCAAATACCCAAGCGATTTCTGACACACACTACATCTAAGGCCTTAGACCTGTGGCTGGTCCTCACCTTCCCTTGACACCGCTTTCACAGCCAAACACACTCTGGCCATCTACGCTGGTTTTGCCTCCCAGCACTCCCAAAACACATTCTCAGGTTGAATCTCACTATCACTGCCGGCACAGACCACTTCCCAAAGAGCAAATACCCATGCGATGTCTGGCACACGCTACATCTAAGGCCTTAGAGCTGTTGCTGCTCCTCACCTTCCCTTGACACCGCTTTCACAGACAAACACACTCTGGCCATCTGCCTTTGCCTTCCCTCCCAGCACTCCCAACACACTCTCACTACCGGCACAGACCACCTCCCAAAATGCCAACACCCAAGCGATTTCTGACACACGCTACATCTAAGGGCTTAGAGCTGTTGCTGGTCTTCACCTTCCCTTGACACCGCTTTCACAGCCAAACACACTCTCCCCATCTACCCTGGCTTTGCCTCCCAGCACTCCCAACACACATTTTCAGGCTCAATCTCACTATCACTCACGGCACAGACCACCTCCCAAAGTGAAAATACCCAAGGCATTTCTCCCATACGATAGGCCTAAGGGCTTAGAGCTGTTGCTGGTCCTCACCTTCCCTTGACACCGCTTTCACAGCCAAACACACGCTGCCCATCTACCCTGGCTTTGCCTCCCAGCACTCCCAAAACACATTCTCAGGTTGAATCTCATTCTCACTCCCGGCACAGACCACCTCCCAAAGTGAATATACCCAAGCGATTTCTGACACACGCTACATCTAAGGGCTTAGAGCTGTTGCTGGTCTTCACCTTCCCTTGACACCGCTTTCACAGCCAAACACACTCTGGCCATCTACGCTGGTTTTGCCTCCCAGCACTCCCAAAACACATTCTCAGGTTGAATCTCACTATCACTGCCGGCACAGACCACTATCCAAAGAGCAAATACCCAAGCGATTTCTGACACACGCTACATCTAAGGCCTTAGAGCTGTTGCTGCTCCTCACCTTCCCTTGACACCGCTTTCACAGACAAACACACTCTGGCCATCTGCCTTTGCCTTGCCTCCCAGCACTCCCAACACACTCTCACTACCGGCACAGACCACCTCCCAAAATGCCACCACCAAACCGATTTCTGACACACGCTACATCTAAGGGCTTAGAGCTGTGGCTGGTCCTCACCTTCCCTTGACACCGCTTTCACAGCCAAACGCACTCTGCCCATCTGCACTGCCCTTGCCTCCCAGCACTCCCAACACACATTCTCAGGCACGCTCACGCTCTCACTCTGACTCCCAGCACAGACCACCTCCCAAAGTGAAAATACCCAAGCCATTTCTGACACACGCTACATCTACGGGCTTAGAGCTGTGACTGGTCTTCACCTTCCCTTGACACCGCTTTCACAGCCAAACACACTCTGCCCATCTACCCTGGTTTTGCCTCCCAGCAATCCCAACACACATTCTCAGGCTCAAACTCACTCTCACTCCCGGCACACAACACCTCTCAAAGTGCAAACGTCCAAGCATTTTCTGCCGCATGCTACATCTAAGGGCTTAGAGCTGTTGCTGGTCCTCACCTTCCCTTGACACCGCTTTCACAGCCAAACACACTCTGCCCATCTGCCTTTGCCTCAACTCCCAGCACTCCCAACACACTTTCTCAGGCTCACTCTCACTCTCACTCCCGGCACAGACCACCTCCCAAAGTGCAAACCTCCAAGCCATTTCTCCCACACGATAGGCCTAAGTGCTTAGAGCTGTTGCTGGTCTTCACCTTCCCTTGACACCGCTTTCACAGCCAAACACACTCTGCCCATCTGCCTTTGCCTTGCCTCCCAGCACTCCCAACACACTCTCACTCCCGGCACAGACCACCTCCCAAAGTGCAAACCCCCAAGCGATATCTGACAAACGCTAAATCTAAGGGCTTAGAGCTGTTGCTGGTCCTCACCGTCCCTTGACACCGCTTTCACAGCCAAACGCACTCTGCCCATCTGCACTGCCCTTGCCTCCCAGCACTCCCAACACACATTCTCAGGCACGCTCACGCTCTCACTCTGACTCCCAGCACAGACCACCTCCCAAAGTGAAAATACCCAAGCCATTTCTGACACACGCTACATCTACGGGCTTAGAGCTGTGACTGGTCCTCACCTTCCCTTGACACCGCTTTCACAGCCAAACGCACTCTGCCCATCTGCGCTGCCCTTGCCTCCCAGCACTCCCAACACACATTCTCAGGCTCACTATCACTCTCACTCCCGGCACATACCACCTCCCAAAGTGCAAACGTCCAAGCCATTTCTCCCCTATGATAGGCCTAAGGGCTTAGAGCTGTTGCTGGTCCTCACCTTCCCTTGACACTGCTTTCACAGACAAACACACTCTGGCCATCTGCGCTGCCCTTGCCTCACAGCACTCCCAACACACATTTTCAGGCTCACTATCACTCTCACTCCCGGCACAGACCACCTCCCAAAGTGCAAACAGCCAAGCGATTTCTGACACACGCTACATCTAAGAGCTTAGAGCTGTTGCTGGTCCTCACCTTCCCTTGACACCGCTTTCACAGCCAAGCACACTCTGGCCATCTACCCTGGCTTTGCCTCCCAGCACTCCCAACACACATTCTAAGGTTGAATCTCACTCTCACTCCCGGCACAGACCACCTCCCAAAGTGCAAACGTCCAAGCCATTTCTCCCATACGATAGGCCTAAGGGCTTAGAGCTGTTGCTGGTCCTCACCTTCCCTTGACACCGCTTTCACAGCCAAACACACTCTGGCCATCCGCCTTTGCCTTGCCTCCCAGCACTCCCAACACACATTCTCAGGTTGAATCTCACTCTCACTTCCGGCACAGACCACCTCCCAAAGTGCAAACATCTAAGCCATTTCTCCCACACGATAAGCCTAAGGGCTTAGAGCTGTTGCTGGTCCTCACCTTCCCTTTTACACCGCTTTCACAGCCAAACACACTCTGGCCATCTGCGCTGCCCTTGCCTGCCAGCACTCCCAACACACGTTCTCACGCACACTCACGCTCTCACTCTCACTCCCAGCACAGACCACCTCCCAAAGTCAAAACACCCAACCGATTGCTGACATACGCTACATCTAAGGGCTTAGAGCTGTGGCTGGTCCTCACCTTCCCTTGACACTGCTTTCACAGACAAACACACTCTGGCCATCTACCCTGGCTTTGCCTCACAGCACTCCCAACACACATTTTCACGCTCACTCTCACTCTCACTCCGGGCACAGCCCACCTCCCAAAGTGCAAACACCCAAGCGATTTCTGACACACGCTACATCTAAGGGCTTAGAGCTGTTGCTGGTCCTCACCTTCCCTTGACACCGCTTTCACAGCCAAACACACTCTGGCCATCTACGCTGGTTTTGCCTCCCAGCACTCCCAAAACACATTCTCAGGTGGAATCTCTCTATCACTGCGGGCACAGACCACTATCCAAAGGGCAAATACCCAAGCGATTTCTGACACACGCTACATCTAAGGCCTTAGAGGTGTTGCTGGTCCTCACCTTCCCTTGACACCGCTTTCACAGACAAACACACTCTGGCCATCTGCCTTTGCCTTCCCTCCCAGCACTCCCAACACACTCTCACTACCGGCACAGACCACCTCCCAAAATGCCACCACCAAACCGATTTCTGACACACGCTACATCTACGGGCTTAGAGCTGTTGCTGGTCCTCACCTTCCCTTGACACCGCTTTCACAGCCAAACGCACTCTGCCCATCTACCCTGGCTTTGCCTCCCAGCACTCCCAACACACATTCTCAGGTTGAATCTCACTCTCACTCCCGGCACAGACCACCTCCCAAAGTGCAAACGTCCAAGCCATTTCTCCCATACGATAGGCCTAAGGGCTTAGAGCTGTTGCTGGTCCTCACCTTCCCTTGACACCGCTTTCACAGCCAAACACACTCTGGCCATCTGCGCTGCCCTTGCCTCCCAGCACTCCCAACACACGTTCTCACGCACACTCACGCTCTCACTCTCACTCCCAGCACAGACCACCTCCCAAAGTCAAAACACCCAACCGATTTCTGACATACGCTACATCTAAGGGTTTAGAGCTGTGGCTGGTCCTTAACCTTCCCTTGACACCGCTTTCACAGCCAAACACACTCTGGCCATCTACGCTGGTTTTGCCTCCCAGCACTCCCAAAACACATTCTCAGGTTGAATCTCACTATCACTGCCGGCACAGACCACTTCCCAAAGAGCAAATACCCAAGTGATTTCTGGCACACGCTACATCTAAGGGCTTAGAGCTGTTGCTGGTCTTCACCTTCCCTTGACACCGCTTTCACAGCCAAACACACTCTCCCCATCTACCCTGGCTTTGCCTCCCAGCACTCCCAACACACATTGTCAGGCTCAATCTCACTCTCACTCACGGCACAGACCACCTCCCAAAGTGAAAATACCCAAGGCATTTCTCCCATACGATAGGCCTAAGGGCTTAGAGCTGTTGCTGGTCCTCACCTTCCCTTGACACCGCTTTCACAGCCAAACACACGCTGCCCATCTACCCTGGCTTTGCCTCCCAGCACTCCCAAAACACATTCTCAGGTTGAATCTCACTCTCACTCCCGGCACAGACCACCTCCCAAAGTGAATATACCCAAGCGATTTCTGACACACGCTACATCTAAGGGCTTAGAGCTGTTGCTGGTCTTCACCTTCCCTTGACACCGCTTTCACAGCCAAACACACTCTGGCCATCTACGCTGGTTTTGCCTCCCAGCACTCCCAAAACACATTCTCAGGTTGAATCTCACTATCACTGCCGGCACAGACCACTATCCAAAGAGCAAATACCCAAGCGATTTCTGACACACGCTACATCTAAGGCCTTAGAGCTGTTGCTGCTCCTCACCTTCCCTTGACACCGCTTTCACAGACAAACACACTCTGGCCATCTGCCTTTGCCTTCCCTCCCAGCACTCCCAACACACTCTCACTACCGGCACAGACCACCTCCCAAAATGCCACCACCAAACCGATTTCTGACACACGCTACATCTAAGGGCTTAGAGCTGTTGCTGGTCCTCACCTTCCCTTGACACCGCTTTCACAGCCAAACGCACTCTGCCCATCTGCACTGCCCTTGCCTCCCAGCACTCCCAACACACATTCTCAGGCACGCTCACGCTCTCACTCTGACTCCCAGCACAGACCACCTCCCAAAGTGAAAATACCCAAGCCATTTCTGACACACCGCTACATCTACGGGCTTAGAGCTGTGACTGGTCCTCACCTTCCCTTGACACCGCTTTCACAGCCAAACGCACTCTGCCCATCTGCGCTGCCCTTGCCTCCCAGCACTCCCAACACACATTCTCAGGCTCACTATCACTCTCACTCCCGGCACATACCACCTCCCAAAGTGCAAACGTCCAAGCCATTTCTCCCCTATGATAGGCCTAAGGGCTTAGAGCTGTTGCTGGTCCTCACCTTCCCTTGACACTGCTTTCACAGACAAACACACTCTGGCCATCTGCGCTGCCCTTGCCTCACAGCACTCCCAACACACATTTTCAGGCTCACTCTCACTCTCACTCCCGGCACAGACCACCTCCCAAAGTGCAAACAGCCAAGCGATTTCTGACACACGCTACATCTAAGAGCTTAGAGCTGTTGCTGGTCCTCACCTTCCCTTGACACCGCTTTCACAGCCAAGCACACTCTGGCCATCTACCCTGGCTTTGCCTCCCAGCACTCCCAACACACATTATCAGGCTCACTCTCACTCTCACTCACGGCACAGACCACCTCCCAAAGTGAAAATACCCAAGGCATTTCTCCCATACGATAGGCCTAAGGGCTTAGAGCTGTTGCTGGTCCTCACCTTCCCTTGACACCGCTTTCACAGCCAAACACACGCTGCCCATCTACCCTGGCTTTGCCTCTCAGCACTCCCAAAACACATTCTCAGGTTGAATCTCACTATCACTGCCGGCAAAGACCACCTCCCAAAGTGAGTATACCCAAGCGATTTCTGACACACGCTACATCTAAGGGCTTAGAGCTGTTGCTGGTCTTCACCTTCCCTTGACACCGCTTTCACAGCCAAACACACTCTGGCCATCTACGCTGGTTTTGCCTCCCAGCACTCCCAAAACACATTCTCAGGTTGAATCTCACTATCACTGCCGGCACAGACCACTTCCCAAAGAGCAAATACCCAAGCGATTTCTGACACACACTACATCTAAGGCCTTAGACCTGTGGCTGGTCCTCACCTTCCCTTGACACCGCTTTCACAGACAAACACACTCTGGCCATCTACGCTGGTTTTGCCTCCCAGCACTCCCAAAACACATTCTCAGGTTGAATCTCACTATCACTGCCGGCACAGACCACTTCCCAAAGAGCAAATACCCAAGCGATGTCTGGCACACGCTACATCTAAGGCCTTAGAGCTGTTGCTGGTCCTCACCTTCCCTTGACACCGCTTTCACAGACAAACACACTCTGGCCATCTGCCTTTGCCTTCCCTCCCAGCACTCCCAACACACTCTCACTACCGGCACAGACCACCTCCCAAAATGCCAACACCCAAACTGATTTCTGACACACGCTACATCTAAGGGCTTAGAGCTGTTGCTGCTCCTCACCTTCCCTTGACACCGCTTTCACAGCCAAACACACTCTGCCCATCTACCCTGGCTTTGCCTCCCAGCACTCCCAACACACATTGTCAGGCTCAATCTCACTATCACTCACGGCACAGACCACCTCCCAAAGTGAAAATACCCAAGGCATTTCTCCCATACGATAGGCCTAAGGGCTTAGAGCTGTTGCTGGTCCTCACCTTCCCTTGACACCGCTTTCACAGCCAAACACACGCTGCCCATCTACCCTGGCTTTGCCTCCCAGCACTCCCAAAACACATTCTCAGGTTGAATCTCATTCTCACTGCCGGCACAGACCACCTCCCAAAGTGAATATACCCAAGCGATTTCTGACACACGCTACATCTAAGGGCTTAGAGCTGTTGCTGGTCTTCACCTTCCCTTGACACCGCTTTCACAGCCAAACACACTCTGGCCATCTACGCTGGTTTTGCCTCCCAGCACTCCCAAAACACATTCTCAGGTTGAATCTCACTATCACTGCCGGCACAGACCACTATCCAAAGAGCAAATACCCAAGCGATTTCTGACACACGCTACATCTAAGGCCTTAGAGCTGTTGCTGCTCCTCACCTTCCCTTGACACCGCTTTCACAGACAAACACACTCTGGCCATCTGCCTTTGCCTTCCCTCCCAGCACTCCCAACACACTCTCACTACCGGCACAGACCACCTCCCAAAATGCCACCACCAAACCGATTTCTGACACACGCTACATCTAAGGGCTTAGAGCTGTTGCTGGTCCTCACCTTCCCTTGACACCGCTTTCACAGCCAAACACACTCTCCCCATCTACCCGGGCTTTGCCTCCCAGCACTCCCAACACACATTCTCAGGCTCACTCTCACTCTCACTCCCAGCACAGACCACCTCCCAAAGTGCAAACCTCCAAGGCATTTCTCCCATACGATAGGCGTAAGGGCTTAGAGCTGTTGCTGGTCTTCACCTTCCCTTGACACCGCTTTCACAGCCAAACACACTCTGCCCATCTACCCTGGTTTTGCCTCCCAGCAATCCCAACACACATTCTCAGGCTCAAACTCACTCTCACTCCCGGCACACAACACCTCTCAAAGTGCAAACGTCCAAGCATTTTCTGCCGCATGCTACATCTAAGGGCTTAGAGCTGTTGCTGGTCCTCACCTTCCCTTGACACCGCTTTCACAGCCAAACACACTCTGCCCATCTGCCTTTGCCTCAACTCCCAGCACTCCCAACACACTTTCTCAGGCTCACTCTCACTCTCACTCCCGGCACAGACCACCTCCCAAAGTGCAAACGTCCAAGCCATTTCTCCCACACGATAGGCCTAAGTGCTTAGAGCTGTTGCTGGTCCTCACCTTCCCTTGACACCGCTTTCACAGCCAAACACACTCTGCCCATCTGCCTTTGCCTTGCCTCCCAGCACTCCCAACACACTCTCACTACCGGCACAGACCACCTCCCAAAATGCCACCACCAAACCGATTTCTGACACACGCTACATCTAAGGGCTTAGAGCTGTTGCTGGTCCTCACCTTCCCTTGACACCGCTTTCAAAGCCAAACGCACTCTGCCCATCTACCCTGGCTTTGCCTCCCAGCACTCCCAACACACATTCTCAGGTTGAATCTCACTCTCACTCCCGGCACAGACCACCTCCCAAAGTGCAAACGTCCAAGCCATTTCTCCCATACGATAGGCCTAAGGCCTTAGAGCTGTTGCTGGTCCTCACCTTCCCTTGACACCGCTTTCACAGCCAAACACACTCTGCCCATCTGCCTTTGCCTTGCCTCCCAGCACTCCCAAAACACTCTCACTCCCGGCACAGACCACCTCCCAAAGTGCAAACCCCCAAGCGATATCTGACAAACGCTAAATCTAAGGGCTTAGAGCTGTTGCTGGTCCTCACCTTCCCTTGACACCGCTTTCACAGCCAAACACACTCTGCCCATCTACCCTGGCTTTGCCTCCCAGCACTCCCAACACACATTCTCAGGTTGAATCTCACTCTCACTGCCGGCACAGACCACTTCCCAAAGAGCAAATACCCAAGTGATTTCTGGCACACGCTACATCTAAGGGCTTAGAGCTGTTGCTGGTCTTCACCTTCCCTTGACACCGCTTTCACAGCCAAACACACTCTCCCCATCTACCCTGGCTTTGCCTCCCAGCACTCCCAACACACATTGTCAGGCTCAATCTCACTCTCACTCACGGCACAGACCACCTCCCAAAGTGAAAATACCCAAGGCATTTCTCCCATACGATAGGCCTAAGGGCTTAGAGCTGTTGCTGGTCCTCACCTTCCCTTGACACCGCTTTCACAGCCAAACACACGCTGCCCATCTACCCTGGCTTTGCCTCCCAGCACTCCCAAAACACATTCTCAGGTTGAATCTCATTCTCACTCCCGGCACAGACCACCTCCCAAAGTGAATATACCCAAGCGATTTCTGACACACGCTACATCTAAGGGCTTAGAGCTGTTGCTGGTCTTCACCTTCCCTTGACACCGCTTTCACAGCCAAACACACTCTGGCCATCTACGCTGGTTTTGCCTCCCAGCACTCACAAAACACATTCTCAGGTTGAATCTCACTATCACTGCCGGCACAGACCACTATCCAAAGAGCAAACACCCAAGCGATTTCTGACACACGCTACATCTAAGAGCTTAGAGCTGTTGCTGGTCCTCACCTTCCCTTGACACCGCTTTCACAGCCAAGCACACTCTGGCCATCTACCCTGGCTTTGCCTCCCAGCACTCCCAACACACATTCTCAGGCTCACTCTCACTCTCACTCACGGCACAGACCACCTCCCAAAGTGAAAATACCCAAGGCATTTCTCCCATACGATAGGCCTAAGGGCTTAGAGCTGTTGCTGGTCCTCACCTTCCCTTGACACCGCTTTCACAGCCAAACACACGCTGCCCATCTACCCTGGCTTTGCCTCCCAGCACTCCCAAAACACATTCTCAGGTTGAATCTCACTATCACTGCCGGCAAAGACCACCTCCCAAAGTGAGTATACCCAAGCGATTTCTGACACACGCTACATCTAAGGGCTTAGAGCTGTTGCTGGTCTTCACCTTCCCTTGACACCGCTTTCACAGCCAAACACACTCTGGCCATCTACGCTGGCTTTGCCTCCCAGCACTCCCAAAACACATTCTCAGGTTGAATCTCACTATCACTGCCGGCAAAGACCACCTCCCAAAGTGAGTATACCCAAGCGATTTCTGACACACGCTACATCTAAGGCCTTAGAGCTGTTGCTGGTCCTCACCTTCCATTGACACCGCTTTCACAGACAAACACACTCTGGCCATCTGCCTTTGCCTTCCCTCCCAGCACTCCCAACACACTCTCACTACCGGCACAGACCACCTCCCAAAGTGCAAACACCCAAGCGATTTCTGACACACGCTACATCTAAGGGCTTAGAGCTGTTGCTGGTCTTCACCTTCCCTTGACACCGCTTTCACAGCCAAACACACTCTGCCCATCTACCCTGGCTTTGCCTCCCAGCACTCCCAACACACATTGTCAGGCTCAATCTCACTCTCACTCACGGCACAGACCACCTCCCAAAGTGAAAACCCCAAGGCATTTCTCCCATACGATAGGCCTAAGGGCTTAGAGCTGTTGCTGGTCCTCACCTTCCCTTGACACCGCTTTCACAGCCAAACACACGCTGCCCATCTACCCTGGCTTTGCCTCCCAGCACTCCCAAAACACATTCTCAGGTTGAATCTCACTCTCACTCCCGGCACAGACCACCTCCCAAAGTGAATATACCCAAGCGATTTCTGACACACGCTACATCTAAGGGCTTAGAGCTGTTGCTGGTCTTCACCTTCCCTTGACACCGCTTTCACAGCCAAACACACTCTGGCCATCTACGCTGGTTTTGCCTCCCAGCACTCCCAAAACACATTCTCAGGTTGAATCTCACTATCACTGCCGGCACAGACCACTATCCAAAGAGCAAATACCCAAGCGATTTCTGACACACGCTACATCTAAGGCCTTAGAGCTGTTGCTGCTTCTCACCTTCCCTTGACACCGCTTTCACAGACAAACACACTCTGGCCATCTGCCTTTGCCTTCCCTCCCAGCACTCCCAACACACTCTCACTACCGGCACAGACCCCCTCCCAAAATGCCACCACCAAACCGATTTCTGACACACGCTACATCTAAGGGCTTAGAGCTGTTGCTGGTCCTCACCTTCCCTTGACACCGCTTTCACAGCCAAACGCACTCTGCCCATCTGCACTGCCCTTGCCTCCCAGCACTCCCAACACACATTCTCAGGCACGCTCACGCTCTCACTCTGACTCCCAGCACAGACCACCTCCCAAAGTGAAAATACCCAAGCCATTTCTGACACACGCTACATCTACGGGCTTAGAGCTGTGACTGGTCCTCACCTTCCCTTGACACCGCTTTCACAGCCAAACGCACTCTGCCCATCTGCGCTGCCCTTGCCTCCCAGCACTCCCAACACACATTCTCAGTCTCACTATCACTCTCACTCCCGGCACATACCACCTCCCAAAGTGCAAACGTCCAAGCCATTTCTCCCCTATGATAGGCCTAAGGGCTTAGAGCTGTTGCTGGTCCTCACCTTCCCTTGACACTGCTTTCACAGACAAACACACTCTGGCCATCTGCGCTGCCCTTGCCTCACAGCACTCCCAACACACATTTTCAGGCTCACTCTCACTCTAACTCCCGGCACAGACCACCTCCCAAAGTGCAAACACCCAAGCGATTTCTGACACACGCTACATCTAAGAGCTTAGAGCTGTTGCTGGTCCTCACCTTCCCTTGACACCGCTTTCACAGCCAAGCACACTCTGGCCATCTACCCGGGCTTTGCCTCCCAGCACTCCCAACACACATTCTCAGGTTGAATCTCACTCTCACTCCCGGCACAGACCACCTCCCAAAGTGCAAACCTCCAAGGCATTTCTCCCATACGATAGGCCTAAGGGCTTAGAGCTGTTGCTGGTCTTCACCTTCCCTTGACACCGCTTTCACAGCCAAACACACTCTGCCCATCTACCCTGGTTTTGCCTCCCAGCAATCCCAACACACATTCTCAGGCTCAAACTCACTCTCACTCCCGGCACACAACACCTCTCAAAGTGCAAACGTCCAAGCATTTTCTGCCGCATGCTACATCTAAGGGCTTAGAGCTGTTGCTGGTCCTCACCTTCCCTTGACACCGCTTTCACAGCCAAACACACTCTGCCCATCTGCCTTTGCCTCAACTCCCAGCACTCCCAACACACTTTCTCAGGCTCACTCTCACTCTCACTCCCGGCACAGACCACCTCCCAAAGTGCAAACCTCCAAGCCATTTCTCCCACACGATAGGCCTAAGTGCTTAGAGCTGTTGCTGGTCTTCACCTTCCCTTGACACCGCTTTCACAGCCAAACACACTCTGCCCATCTGCCTTTGCCTTGCCTCCCAGCACTCCCAACACACTCTCACTCCCGGCACAGACCACCTCCCAAAGTGCAAACCCCCAAGCGATATCTGACAAACGCTAAATCTAAGGGCTTAGAGCTGTTGCTGGTCCTCACCTTCCCTTGACACCGCTTTCACAGCCAAACGCACTCTGCCCATCTGCACTGCCCTTGCCTCCCAGCACTCCCAACACACATTCTCAGGCACGCTCACGCTCTCACTCTGACTCCCAGCACAGACCACCTCCCAAAGTGAAAATACCCAAGCCATTTCTGACACACGCTACATCTACGGGCTTAGAGCTGTGACTGGTCCTCACCTTCCCTTGACACCGCTTTCACAGCCAAACGCACTCTGCCCATCTGCGCTGCCCTTGCCTCCCAGCACTCCCAACACACATTCTCAGTCTCACTATCACTCTCACTCCCGGCACATACCACCTCCCAAAGTGCAAACGTCCAAGCCATTTCTCCCCTATGATAGGCCTAAGGGCTTAGAGCTGTTGCTGGTCCTCACCTTCCCTTGACACTGCTTTCACAGACAAACACACTCTGGCCATCTGCGCTGCCCTTGCCTCACAGCACTCCCAACACACATTTTCAGGCTCACTCTCACTCTCACTCCCGGCACAGACCACCTCCCAAAGTGCAAACAGCCAAGCGATTTCTGACACACGCTACATCTAAGAGCTTAGAGCTGTTGCTGGTCCTCACCTTCCCTTGACACCGCTTTCACAGCCAAGCACACTCTGGCCATCTACCCTGGCTTTGCCTCCCAGCACTCCCAACACACATTATCAGGCTCACTCTCACTCTCACTCACGGCACAGACCACCTCCCAAAGTGAAAATACCCAAGGCATTTCTCCCATACGATAGGCCTAAGGGCTTAGAGCTGTTGCTGGTCCTCACCTTCCCTTGACACCGCTTTCACAGCCAAACACACGCTGCCCATCTACCCTGGCTTTGCCTCCCAGCACTCCCAAAACACATTCTCAGGTTGAATCTCACTATCACTGCCGGCAAAGACCACCTCCCAAAGTGAGTATACCCAAGCGATTTCTGACACACGCTACATCTAAGGGCTTAGAGCTGTTGCTGGTCTTCACCTTCCCTTGACACCGCTTTCACAGCCAAACACACTCTGGCCATCTACGCTGGTTTTGCCTCCCAGCACTCCCAAAACACATTCTCAGGTTGAATCTCACTATCACTGCCGGCACAGACCACTTCCCAAAGAGCAAATACCCAAGCGATTTCTGACACACACTACATCTAAGGCCTTAGAGCTGTTGCTGGTCCTCACCTTCCCTTGACACCGCTTTCACAGACAAACACACTCTGGCCATCTACGCTGGTTTTGCCTCCCAGCACTCCCAAAACACATTCTCAGGTTGAATCTCACTATCACTGCCGGCACAGACCACTTCCCAAAGAGCAAATACCCAAGCGATGTCTGGCACACGCTACATCTAAGGCCTTAGAGCTGTTGCTGGTCCTCACCTTCCCTTGACACCGCTTTCACAGACAAACACACTCTGGCCATCTGCCTTTGCCTTCCCTCCCAGCACTCCCAACACACTCTCACTACCGGCACAGACCACCTCCCAAAATGCCAACACCCAAGCGATTTCTGACACACGCTACATCTAAGGGCTTAGAGCTGTTGCTGGTCTTCACCTTCCCTTGACACCGCTTTCACAGCCAAGCACACTCTGGCCATCTACCCTGGCTTTGCCTCCCAGCACTCCCAACACACATTGTCAGGCTCAATCTCACTCTCACTCACGGCACAGACCACCTCCCAAAGTGAAAATACCCAAGGCATTTCTCCCATACGATAGGCCTAAGGGCTTAGAGCTGTTGCTGGTCCTCACCTTCCCTTGACACCGCTTTCACAGCCAAACACACGCTGCCCATCTACCCTGGCTTTGCCTCCCAGCACTCCCAAAACACATTCTCAGGTTGAATCTCACTCTCACTCCCGGCACAGACCACCTCCCAAAGTGAATATACCCAAGCGATTTCTGACACACGCTACATCTAAGGGCTTAGAGCTGTTGCTGGTCTTCACCTTCCCTTGACACCGCTTTCACAGCCAAACACACTCTGGCCATCTACGCTGGTTTTGCCTCCCAGCACTCCCAAAACACATTCTCAGGTTGAATCTCACTATCACTGCCGGCACAGACCACTATCCAAAGAGCAAATACCCAAGCGATTTCTGACACACGCTACATCTAAGGCCTTAGAGCTGTTGCTGCTCCTCACCTTCCCTTGACACCGCTTTCACAGACAAACACACTCTGCCCATCTGCCTTTGCCTTCCCTCCCAGCACTCCCAACACACTCTCACTACCGGCACAGACCACCTCCCAAAATGCCACCACCAAACCGATTTCTGACACACGCTACATCTAAGGGCTTAGAGCTGTTGCTGGTCCTCACCTTCCCTTGACACCGCTTTCACAGCCAAACACACTCTCCCCATCTACCCGGGCTTTGCCTCCCAGCACTCCCAACACACATTCTCAGGCTCACTCTCACTCTCACTCCCAGCACAGACCACCTCCCAAAGTGCAAACCTCCAAGGCATTTCTCCCATACGATAGGCGTAAGGGCTTAGAGCTGTTGCTGGTCTTCACCTTCCCTTGACACCGCTTTCACAGCCAAACACACTCTGCCCATCTACCCTGGTTTTTCCTCCCAGCAATCCCAACACACATTCTCAGGCTCAAACTCACTCTCACTCCAGGCACACAACACCTCTCAAAGTGCAAACGTCCAAGCATTTTCTGCCGCATGCTACATCTAAGGGCTTAGAGCTGTTGCTGGTCCTCACCTTCCCTTGACACCGCTTTCACAGCCAAACACACTCTGCCCATCTGCCTTTGCCTCAACTCCCAGCACTCCCAACACACTTTCTCAGGCTCACTCTCACTCTCACTCCCGGCACAGACCACCTCCCAAAGTGCAAACGTCCAAGCCATTTCTCCCACACGATAGGCCTAAGTGCTTAGAGCTGTTGCTGGTCCTCACCTTCCCTTGACACCGCTTTCACAGCCAAACACACTCTGCCCATCTGCCTTTGCCTTGCCTCCCAGAACTCCCAACACACTCTCACTACCGGCACAGACCACCTCCCAAAATGCCACCACCAAACCGATTTCTGACACACGCTACATCTAAGGGCTTAGAGCTGTTGCTGGTCCTCACCTTCCCTTGACACCGCTTTCAAAGCCAAACGCACTCTGCCCATCTACCCTGGCTTTGCCTCCCAGCACTCCCAACACACATTCTCAGGTTGAATCTCACTCTCACTCCCGGCACAGACCACCTCCCAAAGTGCAAACGTCCAAGCCATTTCTCCCATACGATAGGCCTAAGGGCTTAGAGCTGTTGCTGGTCCTCACCTTCCCTTGACACCGCTTTCACAGCCAAACACACTCTGCCCATCTGCCTTTGCCTTGCCTCCCAGCACTCCCAAAACACTCTCACTCCCGGCACAGACCACCTCCCAAAGTGCAAACCCCCAAGCGATATCTGACAAACGCTAAATCTAAGGGCTTAGAGCTGTTGCTGGTCCTCACCTTCCCTTGACACCGCTTTCACAGCCAAACACACTCTGGCCATCTACGCTGGTTTTGCCTCCCAGCACTCCCAAAACACATTCTCAGGTTGAATCTCACTATCACTGCCGGCACAGACCACTATCCAAAGAGCAAACACCCAAGCGATTTCTGACACACGCTACATCTAAGAGCTTAGAGCTGTTGCTGGTCCTCACCTTCCCTTGACACCGCTTTCACAGCCAAGCACACTCTGGCCATCTACCCTGGCTTTGCCTCCCAGCACTCCCAACACACATTCTCAGGCTCACTCTCACTCTCACTCACGGCACAGACCACCTCCCAAAGTGAAAATACCCAAGGCATTTCTCCCATACGATAGGCCTAAGGGCTTAGAGCTGTTGCTGGTCCTCACCTTCCCTTGACACCGCTTTCACAGCCAAACACACGCTGCCCATCTACCCTGGCTTTGCCTCCCAGCACTCCCAAAACACATTCTCAGGTTGAATCTCACTATCACTGCCGGCAAAGACCACCTCCCAAAGTGAGTATACCCAAGCGATTTCTGACACACGCTACATCTAAGGGCTTAGAGCTGTTGCTGGTCTTCACCTTCCCTTGACACCGCTTTCACAGCCAAACACACTCTGGCCATCTACGCTGGTTTTGCCTCCCAGCACTCCCAAAACACATTCTCAGGTTGAATCTCACTATCACTGCCGGCACAGACCACTTCCCAAAGAGCAAATACCCAAGCGATTTCTGACACACACTACATCTAAGGCCTTAGAGCTGTTGCTGGTCCTCACCTTCCCTTGACACCGCTTTCACAGACAAACACACTCTGGCCATCTACGCTGGTTTTGCCTCCCAGCACTCCCAAAACACATTCTCAGGTTGAATCTCACTATCACTGCCGGCACAGACCACTTCCCAAAGAGCAAATACCCAAGCGATGTCTGGCACACGCTACATCTAAGGCCTTAGAGCTGTTGCTGGTCCTCACCTTCCCTTGACACCGCTTTCACAGACAAACACACTCTGGCCATCTGCCTTTGCCTTCCCTCCCAGCACTCCCAACACACTCTCACTACCGGCACAGACCACCTCCCAAAATGCCAACACCCAAGCGATTTCTGACACACGCTACATCTAAGGGCTTAGAGCTGTTGCTGGTCTTCACCTTCCCTTGACACCGCTTTCACAGCCAAGCACACTCTGGCCATCTACCCTGGCTTTGCCTCCCAGCACTCCCAACACACATTGTCAGGCTCAATCTCACTCTCACTCACGGCACAGACCACCTCCCAAAGTGAAAATACCCAAGGCATTTCTCCCATACGATAGGCCTAAGGGCTTAGAGCTGTTGCTGGTCCTCACCTTCCCTTGACACCGCTTTCACAGCCAAACACACGCTGCCCATCTACCCTGGCTTTGCCTCCCAGCACTCCCAAAACACATTCTCAGGTTGAATCTCACTCTCACTCCCGGCACAGACCACCTCCCAAAGTGAATATACCCAAGCGATTTCTGACACACGCTACATCTAAGGGCTTAGAGCTGTTGCTGGTCTTCACCTTCCCTTGACACCGCTTTCACAGCCAAACACACTCTGGCCATCTACGCTGGTTTTGCCTCCCAGCACTCCCAAAACACATTCTCAGGTTGAATCTCACTATCACTGCCGGCACAGACCACTATCCAAAGAGCAAATACCCAAGCGATTTCTGACACACGCTACATCTAAGGCCTTAGAGCTGTTGCTGCTCCTCACCTTCCCTTGACACCGCTTTCACAGACAAACACACTCTGCCCATCTGCCTTTGCCTTCCCTCCCAGCACTCCCAACACACTCTCACTACCGGCACAGACCACCTCCCAAAATGCCACCACCAAACCGATTTCTGACACACGCTACATCTAAGGGCTTAGAGCTGTTGCTGGTCCTCACCTTCCTTGACACCGCTTTCACAGCCAAACACACTCTCCCCATCTACCCGGGCTTTGCCTCCCAGCACTCCCAACACACATTCTCAGGCTCACTCTCACTCTCACTCCCAGCACAGACCACCTCCCAAAGTGCAAACCTCCAAGGCATTTCTCCCATACGATAGGCGTAAGGGCTTAGAGCTGTTGCTGGTCTTCACCTTCCCTTGACACCGCTTTCACAGCCAAACACACTCTGCCCATCTACCCTGGTTTTTCCTCCCAGCAATCCCAACACACATTCTCAGGCTCAAACTCACTCTCACTCCAGGCACACAACACCTCTCAAAGTGCAAACGTCCAAGCATTTTCTGCCGCATGCTACATCTAAGGGCTTAGAGCTGTTGCTGGTCCTCACCTTCCCTTGACACCGCTTTCACAGCCAAACACACTCTGCCCATCTGCCTTTGCCTCAACTCCCAGCACTCCCAACACACTTTCTCAGGCTCACTCTCACTCTCACTCCCGGCACAGACCACCTCCCAAAGTGCAAACGTCCAAGCCATTTCTCCCACACGATAGGCCTAAGTGCTTAGAGCTGTTGCTGGTCCTCACCTTCCCTTGACACCCGCTTTCACAGCCAAACACACTCTGCCCATCTGCCTTTGCCTTGCCTCCCAGAACTCCCAACACACTCTCACTACCGGCACAGACCACCTCCCAAAATGCCACCACCAAACCGATTTCTGACACACGCTACATCTAAGGGCTTAGAGCTGTTGCTGGTCCTCACCTTCCCTTGACACCGCTTTCAAAGCCAAACGCACTCTGCCCATCTACCCTGGCTTTGCCTCCCAGCACTCCCAACACACATTCTCAGGTTGAATCTCACTCTCACTCCCGGCACAGACCACCTCCCAAAGTGCAAACGTCCAAGCCATTTCTCCCATACGATAGGCCTAAGGGCTTAGAGCTGTTGCTGGTCCTCACCTTCCCTTGACACCCGCTTTCACAGCCAAACACACTCTGCCCATCTGCCTTTGCCTTGCCTCCCAGCACTCCCAAAACACTCTCACTCCCGGCACAGACCACCTCCCAAAGTGCAAACCCCCCAAGCGATATCTGACAAACGCTAAATCTAAGGGGTTAGAGCTGTTGCTGGTCCTCACCTTCCCTTGACACCGCTTTCACAGCCAAACACACTCTGCCCATCTACCCTGGTTTTGCCTCCCAGCACTCCCAACACACATTCTCAGGTTGAATCTCACTATCACTGCCGGCACAGACCACTTCCCAAAGAGCAAATACCCGAGTGATTTCTGGCACACGCTACATCTAAGGGCTTAGAGCTGTTGCTGGTCTTCACCTTCCCTTGACACCGCTTTCACAGCCAAGCACACTCTGGCCATCTACCCTGGCTTTGCCTCCCAGCACTCCCAACACACATTCTCAGCTCTCACTCTCACTCTCACTCACGGCACAGACCACCTCCCAAAGTGAAAATACCCAAGGCATTTCTCCCATACGATAGGCCTAAGGGCTTAGAGCTGTTGCTGGTCCTCACCTTCCCTTGACACCCGCTTTCACAGCCAAACACACGCTGCCCATCTACCCTGGCTTTGCCTCCCAGCACTCCCAAAACACATTCTCAGGTTGAATCTCACTATCACTGCCGGCAAAGACCACCTCCCAAAGTGAGTATACCCAAGCGATTTCTGACACACGCTACATCTAAGGGCAGAGCTGTTGCTGGTCTTCACCTTCCCTTGACACCCGCTTTCACAGCCAAACACACTCTGGCCATCTACGCTGGTTTTGCCTCCCAGCACTCCCAAAACACATTCTCAGGTTGAATCTCACTATCACTGCCGGCACAGACCACTTCCCAAAGAGCAAATACCCAAGCGATTTCTGACACACACTACATCTAAGGCCTTAGAGCTGTGGCTGGTCTTCACCTTCCCTTGACACCGCTTTCACAGCCAAACACACTCTGGCCATCTACGCTGGTTTTGCCTCCCAGCACTCCCAAAACACATTCTCAGGTTGAATCTCACTATCACTGCCGGCACAGACCACTTCCCAAAGAGCAAATACCCAAGCGATGTCTGGCACACGCTACATCTAAGGCCTTAGAGCTGTTGCTGGTCCTCACCTTCCCTTGACACCGCTTTCACAGACAAACACACTCTGGCCATCTGCCTTTGCCTTCCCTCCCAGCACTCCCAACACACTCTCACTACCGGCACAGACCACCTCCCAAAGTGCAAACACCCAAGCGATTTCTGACACACGCTACATCTAAGGGCTTAGAGCTGTTGCTGGTCTTCACCTTCCCTTGACACCGCTTTCACAGCCAAACACACTCTGCCCATCTACCCTGGCTTTGCCTCCCAGCACTCCCAACACACATTGTCAGGCTCAATCTCACTCTCACTCACGGCACAGACCACCTCCCAAAGTGAAAATACCCAAGGCATTTCTCCCATACGATAGGCCTAAGGGCTTAGAGCTGTTGCTGGTCCTCACCTTCCCTTGACACCGCTTTCACAGCCAAACACACGCTGCCCATCTACCCTGGCTTTGCCTCCCAGCACTCCCAAAACACATTCTCAGGTTGAATCTCACTCTCACTCCCGGCACAGACCACCTCCCAAAGTGAATATACCCAAGCGATTTCTGACACACGCTACATCTAAGGGCTTAGAGCTGTTGCTGGTCTTCACCTTCCCTTGACACCGCTTTCACAGCCAAACACACTCTGCCCATCTACCCTGGTTTTGCCTCCCAGCAATCCCAACACACATTCTCAGGCTCAAACTCACTCTCACTCCAGGCACACAACACCTCTCAAAGTGCAAACGTCCAAGCATTTTCTGCCGCATGCTACATCTAAGGGCTTAGAGCTGTTGCTGGTCCTCACCTTCCCTTGACACCGCTTTCACAGCCAAACACACTCTGCCCATCTGCCTTTGCCTCAACTCCCAGCACTCCCAACACACTTTCTCAGGCTCACTCTCACTCTCACTCCCGGCACAGACCACCTCCCAAAGTGCAAACGTCCAAGCCATTTCTCCCACACGATAGGCCTAAGTGCTTAGAGCTGTTGCTGGTCCTCACCTTCCCTTGACACCGCTTTCACAGCCAAACACACTCTGCCCATCTGCCTTTGCCTTGCCTCCCAGAACTCCCAACACACTCTCACTACCGGCACAGACCACCTCCCAAAATGCCACCACCAAACCGATTTCTGACACACGCTACATCTAAGGGCTTAGAGCTGTTGCTGGTCCTCACCTTCCCTTGACACCGCTTTCAAAGCCAAACGCACTCTGCCCATCTACCCTGGCTTTGCCTCCCAGCACTCCCAACACACATTCTCAGGTTGAATCTCACTCTCACTCCCGGCACAGACCACCTCCCAAAGTGCAAACGTCCAAGCCATTTCTCCCATACGATAGGCCTAAGGGCTTAGAGCTGTTGCTGGTCCTCACCTTCCCTTGACACCGCTTTCACAGCCAAACACACTCTGCCCATCTGCCTTTGCCTTGCCTCCCAGCACTCCCAAAACACTCTCACTCCCGGCACAGACCACCTCCCAAAGTGCAAACCCCCAAGCGATATCTGACAAACGCTAAATCTAAGGGCTTAGAGCTGTTGCTGGTCCTCACCTTCCCTTGACACCCGCTTTCACAGCCAAACACACTCTGCCCATCTACCCTGGTTTTGCCTCCCAGCACTCCCAACACACATTCTCAGGTTGAATCTCACTATCACTGCTGGCACAGACCACTTCCCAAAGAGCAAATACCCAAGTGATTTCTGGCACACGCTACATCTAAGGGCTTAGAGCTGTTGCTGGTCTTCACCTTCCCTTGACACCGCTTTCACAGCCAAACACACTCTCCCCATCTACCCTGGCTTTGCCTCCCAGCACTCCCAACACACATTGTCAGGCTCAATCTCACTCTCACTCACGGCACAGACCACCTCCCAAAGTGAAAATACCCAAGGCATTTCTCCCATACGATAGGCCTAAGGGCTTAGAGCTGTTGCTGGTCCTCACCTTCCCTTGACACCGCTTTCACAGCCAAACACACGCTGCCCATCTACCCTGGCTTTGCCTCCCAGCACTCCCAAAACACATTCTCAGGTTGAATCTCATTCTCACTCCCGGCACAGACCACCTCCCAAAGTGAATATACCCAAGCGATTTCTGACACACGCTACATCTAAGGGCTTAGAGCTGTTGCTGGTCTTCACCTTCCCTTGACACCGCTTTCACAGCCAAACACACTCTGGCCATCTACGCTGGTTTTGCCTCCCAGCACTCCCAAAACACATTCTCAGGTTGAATCTCACTATCACTGCCGGCACAGACCACTATCCAAAGAGCAAACACCCAAGCGATTTCTGACACACGCTACATCTAAGAGCTTAGAGCTGTTGCTGGTCCTCACCTTCCCTTGACACCGCTTTCACAGCCAAGCACACTCTGGCCATCTACCCTGGCTTTGCCTCCCAGCACTCCCAACACACATTCTCAGGCTCACTCTCACTCTCACTCACGGCACAGACCACCTCCCAAAGTGAAAATACCCAAGGCATTTCTCCCATACGATAGGCCTAAGGGCTTAGAGCTGTTGCTGGTCCTCACCTTCCCTTGACACCGCTTTCACAGCCAAACACACGCTGCCCATCTACCCTGGCTTTGCCTCCCAGCACTCCCAAAACACATTCTCAGGTTGAATCTCACTATCACTGCCGGCAAAGACCACCTCCCAAAGTGAGTATACCCAAGCGATTTCTGACACACGCTACATCTAAGGGCAGAGCTGTTGCTGGTCTTCACCTTCCCTTGACACCGCTTTCACAGCCAAACACACTCTGGCCATCTACGCTGGTTTTGCCTCCCAGCACTCCCAAAACACATTCTCAGGTTGAATCT